>NC_052160.1:121780402-122082997 GCF_902713615.1 Scyliorhinus canicula
AGCTCCAAGGTCCCAGGTTCGATTCGCGGCTTGGGTCACTGTCTGTGTGGAGTCTGCACGTTCTCCCTGTGTGTGCGTGGGTTTCCTCCGGATGCTGCGGTTTCCTCTCACAGTCCAAAGATGTGCAGGTTAGGTGGATTGGCCATTCTAAATAGCCCTTAGTGTCCAAAAAGGTTAGGTGGTGTTACTGGGTTATGGGGATAAAGGGGATAGGGTGGCGGCGTGGGGCTTAGGTAGGGTGCTCTTTCCAAGGGCCGGTGCAGACTCGATGGGCTGAATAGCCTCCTTCTGCATTGTAAATTCTACAATTCTATTGAGGGCCTTAATTATAATAATCGTCATTAGTGTCACAAGTGGGCTTACATTAACACTGCAGTAAAGATGCTGTGAAAAGCCCCAAGTCGCCACAATCCGGCGCCTGTTCGGGTACACAGAGGGAGAATTCAGAATGTCCAATTCACCTAACAAGCACATATTTCGGGACTTATGGGAGGAACCCGGAGCGCCCAGAGGAAACCCACGCAGACACCGGGAGAACGTGCAAAGTCTGTGCAGACAGTGACCCAAGCCGGGAATCGAACCCAGGTCCCTGTGAAGTGACAGTGCTAACCACTATGCTACCGAGGTGTGGGAAGGTTGTCCACTAGCATTCCCACCAGTGACTTAATGGGGGTAGAGGCGGGATAGCAGCGAGGTTCCCAACCGTCATTTTCCCGTTTGATTAATTGCCCCGCGTCGCCAAACTTGTTTTGAGGGAGAGTGTTAAATTACGTCCAATATTTCTGTTTAAATGTCAGTATGAGAGCACAGACAACAGACGAGCTAATTGTTTCCCAAGTTGCCTGGTGGAAAGTTCCTTACCCGCATAGTGGCACCATTTGTTACTTCAATGTTGTCTGACTGAATGGGTAGCAAGGACAACTGCCCAAAGCTGCCGGGGTTATAATAATAATAATAATCACTTATTGTCACAAGTAGGTTTCGATGAAGTTACTGTGAAATGCCCCTTCATCTGCAAGTTGGGTTCTGTTGACAACCCGGGATGGAAGGTGACCAGCCCGTGAAGGGGTTGACGAGGGTCAGTACGTTTTATTGTGGGATCTGGTGAAGTGGGAGTGCTCCACCAGGCTCTATTTTGTTTTTAAAGCTTAATGTCTCCAAATGCCTTCTTTCACCCCCCTGGGCATGTGAACCCTGCCTGTGAGGGCAGGGAGTTGACTGGCGGCATTTGATTGAGGTCCGAGAGTTAATTATGATTTTTGGGGGGATAGTGGGTGAGATTCTATCTACCCTCAACACGCTCTGGCACAAGAGTTAAAATTGGGGCCAGTGATAGTAACTTTACATACATCCTTGTGCTACGTTGCATCGTAGCACAATTGTATTTTGACCCCGGATCTCTGAGCAGTTGATATTTCTGAGTCACTGTTGCTTGTGATTGTAGATTTATATTTAAAGAGGTAATAATCTACATTATTTTTTGTTGTCGTTCAATCAGATTTTATGTAACCAGAGCTCCACTGTAAGTTGTCTATTCGGTTGAGGTGCACAGCGGGGGGATGGGTGTAGTGTTTTTAATCGGATCAACTACAAACTCCTGGACCTCCTGCACGCAGATGCAACCCTAACCATTGCTGAGAATGATGATGGTCCTAAAGGTACCTGCTGTGCACATACATACTGCAAGTAATCGAGCCCAAAAGCAAATATCCTCCTGTTCACGAAACAGGGATTTTGAGTGAAGTACTGCTGTGTGCAAGCTGCAGAAGGAAAGAGTGGATCAGGAATTTTTCAATTACAGGTGTATTTTTAGTCTGTCAGCCTAGGATCATCTGCTGAGGGAGAAGATTGTGGGTTTAATTAATCTTGAGATTTCAACTTGTAATCCAGACCTGCACTTCAGTGCAACACAGAAGGAGTGCTGCATTATTGGAGGTACAGACTTTCAGACGAGATGTTAAGCCAGTTAACCTGTTTGTGTGGACCTAAGTAAAATCCCCTGGCACTGTTCAGACAACAGCTGAGGAAGCTCTTCCAGTGTCCGGCCCAACATTTACCCCAAAACTGACAGTTAAAGCAGGTCGTTGCTATGCTATGCTAATTTCATTGCTATGTTTATACTCTTGCTGAGCACAAATTGGTCGATGCACTTCAGATGTGTTTTATTGGCTGTAAAAATGTGCTTTGTAATGTCCTGAGTTTCTGAATGCCGCCATGTAAATGCAAGTTAGTATTTTCAATTTTTTACACCGTGTTTCCTTTCAGCAAAACTCTGAGCAGTTAGGATAGGCGGGCGACTCTATGAAATGCTGCTTTCAATTTGTGTCAGTCTATGGATTTTCAGCAATGGGAATTGGTTTTAAAAAACGTTGTTGTGTATAGGGCATTGGCTGTTGCCGAATACTAAATCTCCTGAAGAGTAAAGCAATTTATTCATTTGAATTTCAGCAGTTGGAGCTTAAGTCATTGTTAAAATAAAAAAGCAAGTTTCTTTGTGTGTGTTTGTGTGTGTGTGTGTGTAAGCCTATTTGTGAAATTTGGAATTGAGTCAGAGGTGCAGTGAGCTCAAAATCATCTGTCATTACGTATGAAATGATGTTGATTGTGGTAGATTATGTTGACGTTTTTTGGCTATTTAATTGCTGATATGCAATAGATGGTTGGCAAATAGTTGGCCATAAAATTTTGTGCTGTTGGCTACATTAACCTCTGGATTTATTTTACCTGGTTTTGATCATTGAGCACTTAAATATGTGCTTGACCTAATAATAATAATAATCCTTGTCACAAGTAGGCTTACATTAACACTGCAATGAAGTTACTATGAAAAACCCCTGGTCATCACATTCCGGTGCCTGTTCGGGTACACAGAGGGACAATTCAGAATGTCCAGTTCACCAAACAGCATGTCTTATGGGACGTGTGGGAGGAAACCGGAGCACCCGGAGGAAACCCACGCAAACAAGGGAGAACGTGCAGACTCGGCACAGACAGTGACCCAAGCCGGGAATCGAACCTGGGACCCTGGAGCTGTGAAGCAGCAGTGGTACCCACTGTGCTACCATGTTGCCCAAGCTTGAACTTGTTGAACAGTTCGGTGTTATTTCTTGTTTGCTTCGTAAACCAAGCAGTGGCACCATTACAAGCAGCCTGGGACAGAATACTCCAGTCGAATTAATAGGAATGGTGGGCGTGATTCTCCGCTCCCACGCCGGGTGGGAGAATCAAGGGAGGGCCGCTCTGGCACCCCTCGTGATTCCCCCACCCCGCCCAAAATGGCATGTTGCAAAACGCGACACGCCGCTCTCCGACCCGGATGGGCCGAGCGGCCTGCCGTTCCCGACCGGTTCACGCCGGCGGCAACCACACCTGGTCGCTGCCGGCGTGAACATGGTGCCGACAGCTGTTTTGTGGCTTGTGGGGGTCGGAGAGGGGAATGAGCACCACGACCGTGCTCGGGAGGGGACCCCACCGATCGTCGGGCCGCCGTCTCAAAGGGACGCACTCTTTCCCCTCCGCCGCCCCGCAAAATCAAGCCGCCACGTCTTGCGGGGCAGCGGAGGGGAAGACAGCAACCGCGCATGCGCGGGTTTGAGCCGTCAGCCGTCGTGACGTCACCCATGCATGCACGGCTGAAGTCATTCTCAGCGCGCCGGGCCTTGATGCCAGCGACAAGGTCCCGTGGCCGAGATTCAATGCACGGGGGGGGGGGGGGGGGGGGGGGGGGGGGGGGAAGAGAATAGGGGGCCAGGAGCGGCCTCCGATGCCATTGTGACCCTCTCCGGGTTCCACGACGGCGTCGGGCCTTGTGGAGAATTCTGCCCGGTGTACTTTCTGCATCTTAATTAGGATCATTTTGCATTCCTCTGCCGGCATAAGATGAGCAGTTGACAACCTGACCTCACAGTTCAGAGGAGATTAGAAATGTGTTTTTGGTAGTAAAAGTTGGTTTGTGTTTCCTCTGTTTCCAACAATTTACCTCCAGTTCGCAGTAACTTAATTGCAATGTAAGCCAATGTAAGACAATAAAGATTATTATCAAGTACTCGAGTAGATTAGCTAATGGTTGGTTCTGGGGCTCGCCAGATTTTAGTGAAAGTACTGAAGCTTCACAGCAGTCCAGGAGTATAGCAGCACTATTCTGTCAAGAACAAAACAGACAATGTCAAGCAAGTGAAGGCTCATTAAAACAATGGCAATCCATTACCGATGGACGGTACTTCCTTTCCTTCATGTTTCAGATTAATCTTTCCCCCGATGTACATGCATCTACTTTATTAGCGGTGTTCCTACTGACAAAATGATCTCACCAGATTTTATCCAGATTCTTAATGAATTTACAATCAAGGTTTTGGTGGAAGATTACAGGACCTGCTAATGTATGTTAATGCATGTTGATTTTTGATCCAACTGCTGAGTTGGCAGTGAGTTTTCAATGCTGTTTTACAGTGAATTTCTAAGTCTTGAGAGCAGTTGTTATAAATAGATGATAAGAAGGTAGGTAGGTGCTGCAACTACTATCACTTCTGCACCATTAATTTGGCACCAGATTTGTGCTGTATATTCGCCATCAGATTTGTGGTAAAACAAATGCCTCTTCAATCAGTAGCCTAATTTCACTTCTTCTCGAAGACTAGCGACTGAGTGCACTTTCATATTGCGTTGGCTCCGTTTATAACAGCTGGAGCCAACATCACAAGAACGAAGTCTGGTGAATCTCATTACTGGCACCAGTCTAACCCCAACCTTGCCCCAGGATTGTAAACTGACACCGCTAATAAAGTAAATGTATGTACATCTGGGGAAAGTTTAGTCTGAAACATGAAGCACAGGAAGTATAGTCCACCGGTATGAATTGGCATTGTTTTAATGAGCCTTCACTTGCTTGACATTGTCTGTTTTGTTCTTGACAGAATGGTGCTGCTATACTCCTGGACTGCTGTGAAGCTTCAGTACTTTCACTAAAATCTGGTGAGCCCCAGAAACAACCACTAGCTAATCTACTCGGGCTCTTAATAATAATAATCTTTATTGTTACAAGTAGGCTTACATTGCAATGAAGTTACTGTGAAAGTCCCCCAGTCACCACATTCCGGCGCCTGTTTGGGTACACTGAGGGAGAATTCAGAACGTCCAAATTACCTAACAACACATCTTTCGGGACCAGTGGGAGGAAACCCACACAGGCGCAGGGAGAACGTGCAGACACCGCACAGTGTACCAGCCGGGAATCGAACCTGGGACCCTGGTGCTGTGAAGCCACAGTGCTACCCACTGCTATCATGCTGCCCTCTGTAATGTGGAGGAGGGCCCTATGAAAAGCACTTCGGTATGTTTTACAAATGCAAATTGTTGGAGAAAGATTTTTGGTGCGAACGAACGGCCTCGCCACACCCGACTTGGTGAGGCGATGAAGCTGTGAAATCATGCGCGAGGCGTCGCCATGATATTTGCGACGCTGGAACGCCTCGCAAGGTCTAATGAGATCTCACAAAATGCCACCATCTGGAGTGAGATCCGGAGGCTGCGGTGGGATGTCTGAGGGGGGGTCAAGAGATTGTGGTGACATTTAAAAATGGCACCCCTATCTCTCCCTACTCTGATGAGATGAGTTTGCCACTGCAGGAAGTGTGGTAAGTGCGCCCATGACGGGGCATCCCTCACTGAAGCCAAAATAAATCCCAGAGTTCCGTTTGATAGCGTAGTTTTTTCTGCCGTTGCAGATGCCAAGAAACACCCCGCTAAACACGCTTAAAACGGGACCTTTTTTTCCCCCTGTTAAATCGCGCCCCTTTTCTTTCTCTCTGGTGAATTTTCAACCGAAATAAACAGGCCAGTGATAAAACGCTGTACTCCGAGAAATAATCTTTGTTTCTTTTCTAGCCATTTACAAAAGCACAATCAAAGGTGCTGTTCATCAGATATTGCTATCGGTTATCTACCTGGAGCAGCCCTCCTTTGGTTGGTAAAAGTAAGGGACGGAGCCATTTTCCCATCAACTCCTGCTAGGGCAGTAGTGGTTAACCTGCTGCCTCACGGCGCCGAGGTCCCAGGTTCAATCCCGGCACTGGGTCACTGTCCGTGTTTGCACATTCTCCCCGTGCTTGCGCGGGTTACGCCCCCACAACCCGCAGATGTGGAGGGTAGGTGGATGAGCCATGCTAAATTGCCCCTTTATTGGAAAAAATGAATTGGGTATTCTAAAGTTTTAAAAAAATAACTCCTGCTGGTGTACATTGCATGCTGGGAAACTCTACAAATGGCAAGAACAGGAAAATGGCTCCACGCTCTTTTCAAATGTTGAGATTGTTCAGTTGAGACCCACGGTGTTCAGAAACTTTTAGACCTTTAAACAAAGCACAAACTTAATAGGGAAGGTTCATCGTGCTATTATGAAAAGTTATATTTTAGTTTTATTTAAAATCTTATGTTGGAACATTATATATCTAAGTTACTGAGGGGAAATGGTGAGCATTGAGGCAAATAGTGTAGATACATTGAACCAAGTTAGATAACTTCATGAGGGAGAATAAAATAAGTCATACTTATCGAGTTGGAGGAAGTAGCATGGAGAGGCTTGTGAGGACTATGAACACAAGCATATATGGGCTGAGTGGCCTGTTTCGCTGATGTCGTTTTCCATGTACCTCTATGCTAAACACTATTTGGAATTATTTAGTTCATCAGCATACCGCTGAAATGCTTCCACCTGTCCGTAAAGTTTTTATTGTAAGCATGTATGTTGGTATTTCCAGTTTAAATATTGATAGTAAAAAGAGTGAGGAAAAACTGAGACGAGAGTGAAAGTTTGTGAATAGCTAGTACGATATGTGAAACTCCTGTCCTTAGAAAATGCCAAATCTTCCGATTTACTCGCTGCAGAGCTGGTAGAAATACCAATATGTGTCCTTTAAAATATTTGTAAGTGAATATTTCGCCAAATCATTTCCACATTTAACATGACCAAATAATTTTAAAATGCATTATGCAGGCACATGAAGCATTCCTCATTCTCCGTGCATTACTATCCTGGAAAACAATGTTTGTTTATTATCTTTATTAGTGTCTCGGGTAGGTTTACATTAACACTACAATGAAGTTACTGTGAAAATCCCCCAGATGCCACATTTCGACGCCTGTTCAGGTACACGGAGGGAGAATTCCGAATGTCCAATTCACCCACTAGGCTTTGAAAGCAGACCAAACAGGACAGCAGCACGGTTCGATTCCCGTAACAGCCTCCCCAAACAGGCTCCAGAATGTGGCGACTAGGGCCTTTTCACAGTAACTTCATTGAAGCCTACTCGTGACAATAAGCGATTTTCATTTCATTAAGCATGTTTTTCAGGGCTTGTGGGAGGAAACCGCAGCACCCGGAGGAAACACACGCAGACACTGGGAGAACATGCAGACTCCGCACAGACAGTGACCCAAGTGGGAATCAAAGCTTGGGTCCCTGGTGCTGTTAAGCTACAGTGCTAACCAGTGTGGTACCATGTGTTCATTTGGAGGAGAAAAAGACCATCAATTCTGAAAAAGCAAAAGAACGGAAGAAAGGTTCTGATTTGGCAGACTGGTTTATCAAGCATTTATTAACTGTTTCTGACACTTTTGTTGTTGTTTTTCCTGGGATTGCCCCTGTTTTTTAATTGATATATTCTCATTTGATATATTTTCCCTTTCTCCAGTCAGATGAATACCTCAAATTGATGTGAAGGACTGAAATGCAGTGCCTCCCATTTAATTATACAAAAGTCTTCATTTTATTCTCTTCCACTTTTAATACAGATGTAACCTGCTTATTATAATAAAATGCATAAGCTAACAATTTGCATAAATCATGAGCTGTCAAATTGATTTGCCATGCTTATTTGTGTAAATTAACTCTTGTATTCTTACCAGTAACAATCGTAACCTCGTGCTCAGAAAATAAAGTAGAAAACGTTGCTTTATGAAATAAACGTGTTGAGAAAATAAATTTAGATCACTAATCTTTTTTCATCCATTAACAACAGCAGCTGGAATGCAAAATTATAAATGTTTTGAAGAGCTGGTCATAGCAGCAGATCAGACTGCTACCTTTTCTCCCTGTCTTAAACCCCGTCCCTCAACCTCACTTATTTCAGCGGGGATTATTTAATTATACAGTCTTATGTTACTCCAGGAATGTAAACTGAGATGAGATGGTGTCATGCAAGGGGGTATTGCGTGGAGAGGGCCTAAATTCTCTGGAAGAAAGGGAGGCCACCTTAATGAAGCGTATAAAATATTTAGCAAGCTTGACGGGGTAGCTACTGAAAGGCCGCTTTTCCTGGTTCACAAGTATAGAACTAAGGGGTCCCTGTCCCTGGATAAGGGGTCAGCTATCTAAGGATTAAGTTGAAGTGACATGTCTTCACACAGGGTTGTGAATCTTTGGAGTTCTCTACTCTAAAAACCTGTGGATGTTCAGTTACTGTGCGTTCAAGAATGTGGTTGATAATTGTTTTGGCAACTGAAGGACCAAGGTATCTTGTGATGGGGCAAGAAAATGTGGTTGAGCGAGAGAAGATGAGCAAGGATCTTACCGAATGATGGAACAAGCTTGATGGGCTATATGACCTACACTCACTTCTATATCCTATGCCTGGAATTCTCCCATTTTGAGGCTAAGTGCGGTGGTGGGTGGCTCCAGCAGTGCCTGTCCTCTCCAACCAGAATGGCAGGATCCCGTGCCAGATTCTGCGCTTGGACCCTCGTTAGTTATGTACAGGTCAGTCCCTCCTAACTTCTGGCGGGCCATAGTTGATTCGCCCACCGGTCCTCGGCTGATGGATTTGAAGGTCTCAGCACTATATTTAGATATCTGCCATCGTGAACCTTCATCCCGTCTTGTACAGCCCTCCTCCACAATGCTCCCATTATCTTCATCAGCTCCCACACCCCTCACCACACACTCCACCCCCCCGGTAGAACTTTGGATCTCTGTTGCAGTGGCGGCATGAGTTCCACAGCATAGTGCTTTCCAGATAGACTCTGGTGTGTGGCGACAAAGCCGGGGGAAGGACCCCCTGTACTCGCCATCGCCAGACACAGTACTGAACTGAGACAGTCACACAGTAGGGTACATGAATCAGCAGCACGGTTCTGACCATGAAGACCAACTCGGCATGGAGATGGAGGGCAAGAACCAGCCTGCATAGTGGTGAACAACATCCAAGAGCAGTGCAGCACTGGAAGAAAGCTTTACTGCATTCACCTCAAAGCTTCTTGCCAACTGAGGCCCGCCTTGTGTATGTCACTGTTTAGCAATTAGGTTTCCCATTGGCAATGTTGGAAGACCTGTTGGCACAATGGCGGGCAGATGTTTTAATGAGCATTAATGAGATGCTGACTGCATTCGTGCCACCTGCCAGCTAGATGATCGACCCTACATTGGGAGAATTGCAACATAGGCTGGGATTCTCCATTCTGGTGTCTAATCCTATCAGTGGAGAATCCGGACTGGTCCCTGCTGGTGCTAGGAGTGGTGCTCAGGGGTGAAATTCTCCGACCCCCAGCAGGGTCGGAGAATCGCCTGGGGCTGCCTAAAATCCCGCCCCTGCCGTGGCAGAGATTCTCCGCCACCCGGGAAGTGGCGGGGGCAGGAATCTCGCCACTCCGATTGGAGAGGCCCCTGCGGTGATTCTCCGGCCCGAATGGGCCGAAGTCCTGCCGCCGGGAGGCCTCTCCCGCCACCGAGGTTTAAACCACCTCTGGAACGGCGGGATCAGCGGCGCGAGCAGGCCCCCGGGGTCCTGGGGGGGCGGGGGGCGATCGAACCCCGGGGGATGCCCCCACGGTGGCCTGGCCCGCGATCGGGGCCCCCCGCTCAGACTCCGGGCCAGTGCCCTGGCTGCACTATTTTCCCCCACGGCCTCCGCCATGGCGGAAGCGGAAGAGAACCCCACATCGCGCATGCGCCGGCAGTGACGTCAGCGGCCAGCTGCCGCTGACGTCACTGCCGGCGCATGCGCGGACCGGCGAAAGCCTTTCGGCCAGCCCCGCTGCCGGGGGCGCCAGTTTTTTTGCGCCGGTCTTCTGGTGGCAACCGCTCCGGCGCGGGGCTGGCCCCCAAAGGTGGGGAGAATTCCCCACCTTTGGGGAGGCGCGACCCCTGAGTGGTTGGCGCCACTCCCCTACTCCGGGACCCTCCGTCACGCCGGGTAGGGGAGAATGCCGCCCTAGGTGTGAGTCACAGTCTTTTGGCATGCAAATACGTGCAGAGCGACAATTACTCTTGTCATTTAGGAACGGGCGGCCTGATCACAAAGTGCAGTGTCAGGCCCCGGCCCCAGCAGTGCAAATGTCAATCGCAGCAATGGAGAATGGTGAATCGCTGCCATAATTTTACACTGGCGGGTTTTGGCTCTTAGCTGGATTTTCAAACCTGCCACGAGTTGGATGGGAGAACTAAGATGAAAATAAATTGAACTTTAATGTTTTTGAGCTTTTGCCATTGTATGCCTTTAATAATGTAATTAGCAAGCAACATTTTGCCATTGAGATGATGGGAAGTAATGGCAAACTGTGGTACAGCCTAATATGAATAACTATTTATGTCTCGTCTTTTGTATTAATTTAGTTTAGCAAGTAGAAAATTCATCATAGAAAGGCAATGTGTGTACAATGGATAGGTGGTGAGGAGTGTATTTAGTGAGGGTGACTGGAAGTAACTGCAGCCAGTAGAAATGGCAGGGTGAAACCAAGATGATGCAATGCATTATTGTTATCGCCTTCTCTTTGGATGTTTGCCTTTTGACGTGCAAAAGCTAGAAAGCAGATGTTCACAGGCACGTTGTTGGATGCAATTTTCCATTAGCAGTGCAAAGATTTGTAAACGGCAATGTCTTACAATTATTCCGATATGACGCTTTTTGTTTAAGTAGAAGGACCTGTTTCCTTTCGGTTCAGACAGGTCGTCTTGTAGGTGGCCTTCAGGCAGCTCGAAGTGCTCACCATCCACTGCTTGCCCCAGCCCTGCCACCATCCAGAGCTGGTTTATAACACTGGGAAAAGCACATTTGGACCTCGTGTTCACTTAGGTGAACTGCAGGGGAAGTGAAACATTTAAAATCTATAAAGGGTTTAAAAAGATGGCAATGGAATCATCTGCCGATTGGATTTTAATGAATAATGGGCAGTTATTTTTTGTTAATATGCAGCTATTGCGAGCCCATGGCTTTATTGAATGGCTCTAGATTCCACAACTACATTAAGTGAATTTCAGTATCATGTGCTGCATTCCAGTTACATACACATTAAGGAGAGAGGAGAAAATGTGAATTAAAATAGTCAAGCAATAGGGAATATAAATTTCTAATCTGTAACAGAAAGCAAATTGCTGCAGAAATAACAGACAAAGGGGCCCCACAATTAAACAAGGATGTTTAACAAACTGTCCAGAAAGAAAATCAAAATGTTGAAAGCACAAATTTCCTGGTGCATTTTCAGAGGAGTTCCTTATCAGCATTACAAGGGTTAATGTAGTACCAAGAATAGTCACTAGAGTGAGCTGCAGATACTACTATATAAAGCAGTGATGCTTGTCCTTGGGGGAGGAGTTGCAAGCAGGAGACAGCTAATGAAGGTCATCAGAGCAGTTAGTGTGAGAAGGTTAGATTATGGTTATACCAGTTAGTGAGATTAGCAGTAGGTGAGTGTAGTTAGATGTCATTGATCAATTTTGTATTCTAAAAGGACTAAGTGTCGGAACCCAGTTTAGTAGTGTAAATAAAATCATAGCTTTGTTGAAGTAAAAGCTATACTGTGGTCGTTCGGGCTGGAAAGTGGAGCTGAGTCCACAAAAGATCAGCCATGATCTAATTGAATGGCGGAGCAGGCTCGAGGGGCCAGATGGCCTACTCCTGCTCCTAGTTCTTATGTTCTTATGTTCTTTGTGGCATACTACGCCAACCATCCTAAAGAAGCAACACAAAGAACACCACATTTCTAGGTGATGTGGACTTACATTTCACTGTACAATATTGAAAGCTTATATTAAAAATGCAATCCAATATATTTTCACGACCCTTATGAATGATTAGGGGCGCAATTTAATGGAAATGAAACAGAGGACATGATCCAATTGCCACGCTGCGCCTGAAAGTCAGCTCACCGCGGGGCAGCATGGTCAATTAAAAACCGGGAGACCCCCGCTCCCGGGATCTACCCGACTCGCTGTGCCTCACGAGATCTAACGCGATTTAGCGAGACGTTCCAATGTAAATCATCTCTCTCTTTCCCCCCCCCCCCCTTCATTGTGACAGCTAGTCTCACTTTAAAATGCAGATTTCCGACGTACCCGAGGCTTTGAGATTTATCCCCTTGGGCTTGGTGACCTCGGGTGAGCGCCGTTTGGAACTGGCAATCATGGAGGTTTCCCAGGGTTTTGGAGGCTACCAGCTGCATGCCTATTGTGCAGACTGGTACCCTGGCACTTCTGGTGCTAGCCTAACACCCTGGAAGTGCCAGCCTGGCACTGTTTAGGTGCCCTGGCAGCACTGCCAGGTTGGCACTGTCCAGATGCCAAGCTGGCATGTTCTGCATCCACGAGATTGGCATGGGTGTTGCAGGGGGGTGGGATGAACCATCTCATAGTGCGTTCGGTCTTGAGGGTGGTCAGGGTGGCTTCAGGGGCCTCCAAGATCAGGTCGCCATTTAAAAATGGCGTTCCAATCTCTCGCTACACTGAGCAGTTCCAGTGAGTGGATCTCCTCGGTGTACATAATGTTCCCCGCTGAGGCCCTTTCTACACTGTGAGTAATGTTGTAAAGCCATGTGTTCGTTGGTGGTGTGACCACCGGGAAACATGTGGCCAAAGGCGCTCACCATGGGACTCTGTTCCCAATTAGTTGAATCGTGCGTGCCCAGAATCCAATGTTGCGCGTGTTCAGCTGGGTGTTTCCCGGCACTGGCAGAGCCGAGAATGACCTCGTGATTAAATGGGTCTCTGCTTCTTTTCAGGGCCTTGATGAGGAACGTCCGCTGAGGCCGCACTCAGTCCCATCAGGGTGCCATTTAAAAGTACAACCCTGCTGTGACCTCCAGCCCCCCCATCCCCCACACCACCACCAATGTCCCAACTCACCTATAAGGGAGTCATTGAGCCCCGTGCGCCCCACCTCATAAGGGCTGATCCCTAATGTGGACAATAAAGAAGGAAAAACAAAGAAGCATTTTGCTTTCAACAAACTGTCATTTAATCCCAGAGTTAGCAGTCACTCTCCCATTCCTACCATCCACTGTTACTCAAACATCGTATCAGTACACCAGAACACACACCACACAAAAACTAGCTCAGGGCTATTGTGAACATCCAACTCTGCTACATTTCAATCTCATACTGGAGAGTTTTCCTTTACCCTCATCATTTCAACATGGCACCGTTCTTCCTCCAACCCAAATAATTTGATCCCAACCCCCACTCCACGTAACCTCTGAATACTCTCATGAGACTTCCTCTTCTCCTGAGAATTCCTACCTATGGCATGTAGTGACCTAACGGTTCTTTCCCTAGTGCTCCATCAGGGCCATTAGAGAGAGAAATCTGATTTGATGCACCAGCAGCCAAGCTCAGGTGGAACGGTGACACGGAGGAGAAAGGCAAATCTGTGTTGATGTTTGGAAGATGATGCTACCATGGTATTTGTTGTTGCATGTATAAACTTTTGGGTAACTCCAAACTGAACTCCAAGCCAGTTTATTTCTGGTTAGTTTTGTTAAATTCATTTCTGATCTGTTGGCAGATGAAGCGTTTCTGCCATTTGTTACAATCCCCATGGAGACCGATAATTAAAAGAAAATTGAACTCCCAGTTAATGGCTGAATGGATAACATGACAGTATTTCACTTTTTAAAACTTTTGCTGTAACACAAAATTAAAATCATTCTTGATTGAACACTATATTTGTAGCACCATCTACTTTAAACCACAGAACACAATTTCTCCCATTTGACTTTCAGCGCAGTCAAAACGAATCCACTAAACGGGTATATTTTAAGTAGGAATTCAATTCTTTCAGAATTGATCCAAATTATTCTCCTGTCCTGAGGCTTTACTTCTGATCTTTTACTTTCCTCTCCTGAAAACTTTTAACTCCAGAGCTGTTTTTCATGGTGCCAGTTTTTCTGCAGACTTCTTCCTCCAGCTAAAGCCAGGTAAAGCTTTCAGTCTTGTTTTAACTCCCCACAAATTTGGTCTTTCTGAATGCATGTTCCTACCTTTATGCTGTATGGTGAAAACTGTCTTGCTGCTTACAACCGCTCTCCTTTTCCCAGATCCGGCCGACCAACCAACTTGTCGGTAGTATTCAAGTGATATTTTAGGAAAGCCTGTAGCCCAACATCACAGTGACTTCCTCTATGCCCTTCCCATCACTGTGGCAGTATGACCCACATGGGCGTTGTATCCAGGTAGACATGCTGATTAGCTATCCTGGAGACCCCCAACCCCCTTTTACCTTTGAAGTAAATGGAAAGTACAACTACTTACAATCAGATATGCTCAATACTTTACTAGGACTTGGAGTCTCCCAGTCAATGAATGGACGGGACGGTAGCACAGTGGTTAGCACTGTTGCTTCACAGCACCAGGGTCCCAGGTTTGATTTCCGGTTTGGACCACAGCCTGTGTGGAGTCTGCACGTTCTCCCTGTGCCTGTGTGGGTTTCCTCCGGGTGCTCCGGTTTCCTCCCAGAAGTCCCAAAGGATGTGCTTGTTAGGTGAATTGGACATTCTGAATTCTTCCCCTGTGTCCCTGAACAGGCAACTAAGGGATTTTCACAGTAATTTCATTGCAGTGTTAATGTAAGCCTACGTGTGACAAGAAAGATTATTATTTTTTAAAACTGTGAACACACAGGCTGCTACCATTGTCTCCAGCTGTAAATCTCTTGTGCCTTTTTGCCATTAAAATGACCTGGGCCTCCTTAATTGGTAACAGCCAAACCAGCCAGGCTTTGTTGTCAGGTAGACTTCAGGACACATAATCCCCTTCATTCTTCCCAAAATTAAAGAGACTGTCCCAAAACAGAAAAATCTTGTAACCTCACAATTGTTAGACATTTTCAAAGTTGGGACCAAGTGATTTTTAATTTAAGTTTGATGACTTGTCGGTGGTCATTTGGATCTGGAGTGAATTTTATTTACATGAATCTCCTAACCTAGAAAAGATCTTGCTGATCCTATCCCTCAGGAGGGAAATCATTTGGAATTGGTTTTGACCCACAGAAGTAGGAAAGAAATCATGGATCAACAATGGTAAATTATGGACCATGTTCCACTTGCCCTGTCCAACTTGAGAACATCTGCTGAGGAATATGCCAATATAACGTTTGAACTACATTGCTAATTTCAGACTTAGCACAAGTTTCAGGTTAAAAACGGGGCACATTTTAAGAGAACAAGTATCCGTAGTCTATCTACCTCAGTAGGTCCAAAGCTGTTCTGCGGCAAAGCTGGAAGGATTTTAACACCTGAATTATGAACATGACATCTCGCTATTAATGTCTGGACTAACTCCTGAATGAAAGGCAGATTTTACTGCAAATATAGAATGGATTTATTTTGCAGTGGAACCAGTCTCTTTTTAAATGGTTAATATGAGGTAGGAGTTTTCAGCAAATTGCACAGTGGAAGGTTGATTGATAGCTGCATTATAAGTTTAATGACCGACCATTTTCTGTCTAAATAAAGATGATTCTGATGGCGCTTTTTATTATGTTTTGTGCAAATGTTACAGCAAATTCAGCCGAGGGCAGATGTGAGATTAAATGCAGATGTACCGTTCTGCTAATAGATTCATGAAAACAGCACCTCACTGTGCACCTTACCAATTAAATTGAAGGGCATGAAGTTACTGTAGTTTCATAGTTCCTCACAGCTTCTGATCACTAAGATAGATCCGTAACTTCCAATGTGTTGGCTCTCTAGAGCATATAGTGATGAAGATGGTATGTACAGCGTACAGTAATGAGAAATCCAGACTTGTATTCTGGAGTAATTGTAATGCTACTGTTCAGAAATAATAAGATTTAGGGAATTCTCTCAACCAAACTCGAGCTCTGCCAAAGACTCATCCAGACTCGAAACATTAGCTCGCTTCTCTCTCCACAGTTGCTGTCAGACCTGCTGAGATTTTCCAGCACTTTCTGTTTTTGTTTCAAATTCCAGCAACAACAGTAATTTGCTTTTAAGCACTCACCTGTTCTCACTGACTAATGGGACTTATCTAAGGAAAGATATTCTGGGGTTGGAGGCAGTCCAGAGAAGGTTCACAAGGTTGATCCTGGAATTTGGAGAGATTTTCTTATGAGGCAAGGTTGAGTAGGTTGGGCCTGTACTCATTGGAGTTTGAAGGAATTAGAGGCGACCTTATTGAGATTCTCAGGGGGCTTGATAGGGAAGATGCTGAGAGTTTGTTTCCTCTGGGACACTCTAGGACCAGAGGACATAATCTCCGAGTGAGACCGAGCTGGGGAATTTCTTCTCGCAAAGGGTAGTGATTCTGGAATTCTTCACCGCAGAGAGCTGGACCGTATGTTCAAAGGCTGAGATGGACAGATTTTTTTATCAGTAAGTGTTTGTGTGATCAGGCGGGAAAGTGGAGTTGAGAATTATCACATCAGGACAGTCATGAACTGACTGAATGGTGGAGCAGACTGCAAGGGCCAAATGGCCTACTTCTTCTCCTATGTCTTATGCAGTCTCAAATGAGCATAATATGCATATAAGTGTCCTGAGCGATGTTTGTAAAATGAGATCAGACTTTGAAATGCAGTGGGTGTATAACTTGTAGTTCTTCCTCTGAGATATGTTGAAAATTGAAAGATAACAGCACCCCTGCCTCTCTGCATATTGTTTTAAAATAAGAATTGGGCAATTGTTAAATGTAGAACTGCAACAACAGACAATAGCCCTCTTGGAAAGGCCAGCTCAATACAACTTGTGCTTGACACCAAAAGGAGGTTTAATCCTTTGGGTTATCCAGCCAGCTTGTCAAATGTGGTTGAATCTCCTGGGCATTCATTATGTGAACTCCAGCATTACTTTTTTTAATGCCAGCAATGTGGACGCCCCCACCCATGCTCTCAAAACATTGCAAAAAATTACTATCAAGGTGTGGAGCTCCGGGAATATAATTCAACGTTCAATTCCAGAGCACTTTGCTGCATGCAAGCTGAACTCCACAGCTATTGCTCTCAGACCAGTAGCACTGCACAACCTTCCTCTCCTCATTTTTTTTACACTAAGGCATCTGTTTTGAGTTTCTGAAATTGGACTACCCTGGCAATTCCACCCCACCAATATAAATTTGATTGTAACAATCTATCGACTGATTGTTCCACTTCTAATTCTATCCCAGAACAAAGGCAGCACTGATTAGTTAAATCGTAGGTTATGAAATTGACAAATGGGTGTTGCAGCTTTAATTTTGTGACTCCCATTCTGCAGCAGACCAAAGACAAAAGGGTCCATTGAAAACCATTTTTCTTCACTGCTCATTAAAGCGTTCTCTGGTTCTGAATTTCCTTTGTAGCTTTCAAATTATGCAGATGTTCTATATGGAACATCTGCAATCATTTTTCAATAGGTTTTGAGTGTTGAATATGTAAGAATGCACACTGCCAATGAACAGACCATTTACAAGGTGGGATCGGCAAAGCCTTGTCGTAGCACAGCCCTCGAAGGACACGAGAGCAGTTAGTGTGCGCATCATTTTAATTAAACGTAAAAATCTTTTTGAGTCACTTTATGCGAGACTTGCAATAAGATAACACGTACATTTTAAAATAACTCTTCCAGCTTTAGGGATAATTTTCAAATTCATCTTTCAGTCATTATACGTGCCTGAGCCAACACAGTGGTTCTCCAATAGGAGTTCAAAACTTGAAATATTTCTAATTTAATTTGGCATTTAATCTTTGCCCCTGCTAGATATGAGCATTACATCATTCTAGGCAGCAGCACTCGCTGTTCAACTGCACTCTGCACCAAGCTGTCAGTCTGTGTTTGAATCACTTCATCTCAGTACTGAGTACAGTACCCATTTAACTCAAATACAAGACAACAGGGTGAAATATGTATACACTCAATTTGCCTTGGCACCTGCTCCGCGCGTGACTCTTCAATTTCTAAAGGCAAGCCTGAATAATTACTATAACGTCTGTAGTTGGAATGTTTGCAATATAACATACTTCTCTCCTACCCTCCATCCACAGTATTTATGTAATAATAAATGAGAGGTATCTTTGCTTTGGTACAACTCTGATGATCTGTTATGAAAACCTTGTCCTCCCTTGATAATTGTAGGTATATCAGGAAGCTGCAATACACAAAGGAAAGTTATAATGATTGAAAGAAGCTTATCTGTATGTTTAGGAATTTAGTGAATCCACTTTTGCCAAATATATTCTCAGTTCGCTTTCAAAACGTTTGGAAAAATGTGGGTGCCTCCTTTTTTTAAAGAAAAACTGTAATATCTGGTTCAGATTGTCGTGAGACACATTCTATGTGTTGGGTTCCCATTATCGTACTGTTAATTTTTGGAAAATATGGGTCAGACTCTCGAGGGAAGAAAGTCACACCGCCAAACAGACACTAGCTCTGTTTCACCAGACAGAATATCTAAACTTGTAACAATTTCTCAATGAACTTGTTTTGGCCGTTTCTATCCCAAACCATTATGGTGCTGCTCGGGAATTCCCAATGAAACCAGTCCCCGCACACTCGCTGTTAATACTATCCGGTGATTTGGAATAACCAATATTTCCAGTTACATAGTTGGCTTGGAGAACAATTGAAACTATTCCTTCTATATACACCCACCGTTTCTTGGAGGAGTCCACATTCGACCAACTCGATCTTCAGTCTAGCTCGAGTTCCTTGGTGCAGACGCATCAAATAGCAGATCCTTTGAATTCCGATCTTTCTCCACCACTTCCGCAAGCTTCTCAATCGAGTCTTGTGGGCAAGATGCGTCTCAAGAAATTGCGTTCCTTGCCTTTGCAGAAGTGTTGAGGAATAATTTGCAATTATGCCTTTCAGAATATTTCCAAAGCAAACCTTTTGCATTGCTCGACTGCACTGAGCTGAACAATATGGAACTTATTAATGGATGATGGCCAACAATATTTGTGTGGAATAATTGGACGGCTGCAATAGATTCTAACAAATTATAATTGTGCACCTTGATTCTAATAATTGTCTGTAGTTGGCAGCACTGACAGTTGGTCTGTCATCTCTTTTGGCACTGTTTAGCCTGGGGACAGAGACAATAACCTTGTTAGTATTGCAAATGCACTTGAGATAAAGCTGTTGGAAAATGAAACCTAAAAGTAGAGTTTGACTTGCAACCTCTCCCTGGTTGGAGATCACAGTACACTCCCGTGACTCGGATGTTGCCTCATTTTGGATGTTTGACTAATGATTCTGGCACACCACCCCCTGCCCTACCCCGGCATTACTCTGCACTCACCACCCTCCTATTGTTTTACCGCATTGTAAATGGCTTCATTAATGGATCATTCATATTCTTTTGTGGAAAAACAATTTTGCTTGTGCAGAGTTTATTAATTGATTCACCTGAAGAGGCACAGGATTTGTGCTGGTTTTGCTCTGCGTACTGTTGACATCCCACTAACCTCTTGCTGTTGCCTGGCAACATAAAAGCCGGTAAGGTAATGGTGATGCTTTGTGACAGGACAGAAATGTACGTCACAGCACAAAATTTGTCCTCTGGCTTTTTCTGTGCTTCAGAGCTGCTCTGCTGCTTCTGTTCTATTAAGAAGGCTACAATGATGCTAACCTCATAAGAGTCTGGAATAAATGAATGTGGTTATTTAAGAGAACTGCTGCAGAGACCAATATAAAAAGGGTTTTGGAGACTGACCAATAATACTGTCAGGTGCAATAAATTTGATTGAACCAAAGTTTTAAAAACTGATTCAGTTAGAGGAGTGCACAGCAGAAATGAGGAGAATGGATCCTGATTGAAGGGTGGTTCATTTCTTTATCCGGATTAACTCCAGCCCAAATCAGAAACCATGCTGACTGATGAAAATAGGGGGTGGGTCTGGATTCCCATTACACATCCCGCTCCATTTTAATATCCACTCATTTCAATGGAGGGTGAAATACAAAAGAGATTCAACCCAAATCCACCGAGCAGGTTAGATTATATTCGGAGTTAAGTGTCGAGGGTTCACTTTGATTTAATCAACGTTCAAAATTAGTATTTTTTTTCAAGTTATTTACAGTCTGCCTGTCCTTGTCAATTTGAAACTGCAGGAGTAATGCTTCATTCAAAGAGAAGAGCTGCTTTTTAAAAAAGAAAAATTGCCAACACAAACTCGGCCTTTGTCTGTGCTCTTTGACTCTTTGTCTAGAATTTTCCGGTGTCTCCGCCGGCGGGATTTTCTAGTCCCTCCGACGTCAATTGACAGTTGATTGGCTTGCCAGATCTGCTGTGTGGGAGCCCACTGTTGAGGGAGAGGAAAACCCCAGCCTTTGTGTCAGCTTGGGGGGAGGTCATTGTTTGTGCTCGTTTCATTCATTAGTGCTCTGCTCGAAGGCTGGTCCTTACTCGTTTTGTGACGATGCTTCATCCTGAGCCATTTTCTCGGCAGTTCGCGCCAGGGATGATTTTCCATTGCCTTCCATTCTACGGAACAAGGTATGGAGGCAGTTCCCAAGTCCACCTCAGCCAGAACTGGAATCGGACCTGTGCTTTTGGTATTATTATAAACCCCCCGCAAGCTAGCCATCGAGCTAACTGAACCTGTGAACTTTCTGCCAATGACTTAAAGCCCGGCCTTGAAACTTGCACATTAGGGACTGGTTTAGCACAGTGGCTGAACAGCTGGCTTGTAATGCAGAACAATGCAAGCAGCGCGGGTTCAATTCCCATACCGGCCTCCCCAAACAGGCGCTGGAATGTGGCTACTGCAGCTTTTCACAGTATATTCATTGAAGCCTACATGTGACAAGTTATTATTATTATTATTATTATTATTATAACTAGAGTAGTACTGAAAATGTGCCCGCAAGAGGAGTTGGCATCTTTGAGATGCCATGTTAAAAGGCGGGCATTTGCTGCCTGTTCGGGTCATGGTAAAAAGGTCCCACAATTGCATTGATGTTTGTGGAATCCTGCTGTGCACAAAATTGGCTACTGTATTTGGTGTGCATGAAAACAATGACTGCACATTGACAAACAGTGGATTCTTTAGCATTTTGGGGCATCTTGTGAATATGCATGGTGCTAGAGAAATGCTAAATATTTTTCTTTTTAATGTTCATATTAAATACCTGAAGTTCTAAGAGTATCCAGCAATGTCTGTATTGTTCGGTAAACCGGCTACAGTATGTTTGGTCACCTTTTGGTAACCAGTACTCATGCCTGTGGTATAGTTTGTGCTGTGAAGTGTGTATGTGTAACAGGACGTTGTACCTGTGCTCCTGGCACAAGCTTGTTGTGCCGGATGGAAATGTTCCACTACTGCCTTTTTAAAAAAAAATAATAATGTGGGTGTTTTAGACAATTATCTAAATAAGGCTGCTGAACACTTTCAGTGCTCAGGTGATGTACTTTCATAGAGGCATCAGTTTGTTTTATAAACAAAAACTATGAAAAGCCCCTAGTGTTAGTGTTCAGCGCAATGTGCGTATTTTCTGGCTTTGTACATTTCTCCAATTATAATTGATTTCAGAAAATGGATTTGGTTTCTTTTATAGGAAGCCCTGCTGTTTCAGAATTACAATGGAATGGGTGTTGCATATATTTTAGCAGATATTTTATTCTGCAGTTGCCTTTGATGGCACTATTATAGCAAACTTGGGTCCAGTAACTGCACAGTAAAGTGGTGACTGCAGGCTGCTAACTATTGCTACCAGTGGAGCAGGAATCCATCACTTCAGGCTACAGCTTCTGCAAGTGTCTGTAACATAATGGCACCATTATGCATGCTTGTTCTATGCTGAATTAGCTGGCACAGCAGGGGCACTATATTTTGCCACAGCACCTCGGGCTAGGAAGAGCAAAACTCAGCCAGGCCTCCCCGCCTTGACCATTGTGTAGCAATAGTGGGTGACATTCATTACAATGGTGCACATGTGAAGAGTGGCCTCTCTTGTGAAGCATCAGCAAGAGGAGGTGACTGACCATGAAACGGGATTCCATCATGGAGTGAACGGAACTTCACGTTAGTATAAGTCACTTAGAAGCGTGAAATAGGAGGAAGAGACATTATCAGGCCCGGTGTTGTGTAATGGGTTGATTAGTAATCTTTATCATAAACAAAAATCAAGGGAAGAAGGATTATTATATGATGGACATTCTTATCAAGTTTGAGAGTGATATGGCTAGGTTTAGAATCAGGATCTAGTCAATTATGGAGGTACAAGGGTTGTGTTGGTGGAGGTAGATTGAGAAATTAATTTAAAAGATATAAACAATGGCAAACCTTTTCAGAAATAATTTATAATTGTCACTGAGTTTGTTTCCTTGAAGAATAAAAATTCCACTGGAATAGTGGTACAATAATGGGAAACTAGAGAAGTTATAGATAGATTAGACTAAGGTGGTTGCAATGAAATGAGGAAATGCTTGGTAGGCTGGCTGGAGAGAAACTAAGCTAATGTTTCAGATTGGTGACCTTTTAATTGGAACCAAACTTGATGGGTGGATACAGAGAGGGTATTTCCCTGTTTGGAGAGTCTAAAGCTCGCGATAGTCTCAGAATAAGGAATTGCCTGTTTAAAACTGAGATGCGAGATTTCTTCACTTGAGGGTTTGAGTCTTTGGAATTCTCTACATCAGAGCATTGTGAATGCTTAGGCGACCAGTATATTCAAAGCTGCGATTGAAAGATTTTTGGGCAATACTGGCTCCCAGGGATAGGGTAAGAAAGTAGAGTTGATGCAGAGGTTTAACCGTGATCATACTGAATTGCAGAGCAGCTCAAAGGATCTTAAAGCTTACTCCTGCTATTTCTTTTGTCCATCCATCTCGTACAATTGGTTGGGAATGTAGCTGTAGTATTTTAGGTGGTTTCGAAATTCATTGATCATTTAGCAGTTATAACAGGAATTTTTATTTTGCAACAATTAAGCACAGTTGCTTCTTACCGTGCTAGAAACGGTTAAATGAGAGGTTCTCTCTTCTACAACCAGGAACTATCTGTAATCACTGTTGGAGATTATTTCTTGAGTACTTGACCTTACAATGCATTATGTTGTCAGCTAGCTGATGTACAGTAAATACTCCCGGTATACCAGGGTCAAGGAGCAACTTCAAACGTTGCACCTTTGGCATAACCACCCTTTTTAATGTAAACCTATCAGACCTTTGATTCTTATAACCTGTCGGGCAGCTTTACCGTGGCCCTGCTCAGATACTGTGCAATTCTCTCCTCGTAACTCATCCCCCTGTTTGTAGAGGGATAGGGTATACATATAAATCCTAATTAATTAAACCTGAACCTTTTAGCCCGGCAGATTTTACAATATTGACCAACTACTTCTTGTAAACATGGCCTGTTAATACAGAAAATGTTAAGTAGGCTATCACTGTAAATAACTACTCCATTGTGCTGCAAGCCCATTAATTTCAAGGTGGTTATAGTGCAACGTATTAGTAATTCTGAGCTTGCCATTCCAGTAACTTGGATTTGCTGAAGACACATTCTCCTCCTTTCTTGACTTAGAAGGTTGCTTGTTAGATGCAGTCCCTGCAATCTATTTTTGATTGCAACATGATTGCCACTATGTTAAAGTAGCTTGCATTGGGGAGGAGGACAACTATAATGAGTCTTGGTAATTATTAGATTTTATGGAGTTTTATCCTTGAATTAGGGACATACCCAACTGATTCAAAATATACAGAAAAATGTGAGGGTGCATTTTTACCTTGAAAACAACCCCCCCCCCCCCCCCCCCCCCCCCACACACACACACACACACACACACACTCTCTCTCTCTCTCTCCCCTCCCCTTGTCATGAATGCAAATTTCCAGTAGCCAGCCAGCCAAGACAGATATTCTGAGCTGGAGACCCGGGTGAGTGATCATTTGAAGGGTCGGTGCAGACTCAACGGGCTGAATGGCCTCCTTCTCCCTGTCCCGTTTCACCCTGGACTCCTTTGCAGATCTAAGGTCTGTCCAACTCAGCCTGAAATATATTCAGTGACCCAGCCTCCAATGCTCCCTGGAGAAGAGAATGCCAAAGACCTAACGACTGGCAAAGAAGAAATTCCTCATCTCCATCTTAAATGGGAGATCCCTTATTTTTAAAATGTGACCCTCTACTTTCGAGATTCCTCCACAAGAGCAAACATCCACAAGCATGTACCTTGTCAAGCCCCCTCAGAATCTTTTATGTTTCAACAAGGTCACTTTCTAAACTCCCAACAGGTGTAGCAATCGGCCGGGTGAGCCTTCTCTGAACTGTTTCCAATGCAAGTGTGTCCCTTAAGTATGAAAACCAAAACTGTACTCTAGGTGCGGTCTCCAGATACTTTTATGGTCCATCCCCTTGCAATAAAAGACAATATTACTTTGCTTTTCTAATTACTCGCTGCACCTGCAAGCTGCTGTCCCACCCGACCCCACTCTGCCCTCCCACCAACCAGTTTTGGAGCACTACAACAGCCTCATTTATGCCAGGACACAAGAAGCAAGACCAGGAGTAGACCATATAGAACCCTTGAGCCTATTTCTTCTTGTTTCGTTGGATGTGGCATCACTGGCAAGACCAGTATTTGTTGTCCCATCTCTAACTGCTGTTGAACGGTGTGGCTTGCCGGTCAAGTTCAGAGGCGACCATCTTGCTCCGAACCTGGAGTCTCGGGAAGGCCAGACTAGGTGAGGAAGACCGAGATCCTTCCCTAAAAGATATCAGTTTTGAACCAGATTCTTTTTCACTACAGTCCATGATATTTTCTTGGCCACCAGATATTTTTAATTGAATTGAATTTCCGTCCGCCTTTGTGGTGGAATTTGAACCGCTGTCCCCAGGGTTTTTAGCCTGGGCCTCTGCATTACTAATCCATGATATTTCCAGTAAACCACACTCTCCCACCTCCTCCACCATTCAGTGTGATCATGGTGATCATGGCTGACCCTCTGCTGTAGCTCCACTTTCCCTCTCCCCATATTGGTTGACTCCAAGAGACCAAAAGCCAGTCCTATCTCAGGTGAGAGGGCACCACATAATAATCCAGATTTCAAAAACAAAATACTTGACCATACCTTTAAGAACGGTGCACCTATTTTCCTAGTTCGCGATGATTTTGATGTGTAGTACCATTTCTTTGGCATTCCCACAGATATATTTATAAGGGTGAATAGCAAAGAAATATACTGCAAACATGTCTGTTAATAACACTGTGTGGACTCACTGGAATACGGAATGTCTGTCATATCAATCGACTTTGTGCCAAATTGCTACCATGGGCCTGGGAGGATTAATTAGATTAAAGCCAGACGTTTAATAGATGTGCCTCAAAGATTGTTGCCATGGCGATAAGCTTCTAATAGCTGATTTAATGACGGGAATGGATTGGATGAGAAAAAGGTCTGTTTCCTCTCGAGACTGGAGTTGATAACCAGTCCAGGTGGGAGCAGTTGTCACCAAAGGCTGTTGTATGTCACAGGTGAAATAAGCTGGCGGCAGAGTCCCTGTGGATCCGATATTGCAACAAAATCACTGCTCATCCAGGGGGGAACTCTTCAGGACAAAGTGTGTCATTTTGTGAAGCCTGTTGTGTGTGTTGAAATGTCTATTGTGGGGAAACATATACTAATGGAGTGAAGGAGTCATGTTCTCTGTAGTTAAAGTATATACTGATTTTCCTTTACTTCACTTCTTTATTCCATGACGGCTAAAGTGTTGCAAGTAAATCTTTTTCGTAAAGACCAATTTTTCTAACTGTCAACTTGGCATAATTGGAATGAATACATTAATAGAAACTTATACTTGTACAGTACCAAACTGTTAAATAATTCCTCTTCGTGCCTTCACTTCCCGACGCAAATGTTTCTCGATTATTCAAATGAGGATCTTGAACTTTTTGACATGATGCCCAAAGATGTGCCAGATGGGTGGAGTTCTCATGCTAAATTGCCCGTAGTGTCCAAAAGGTTAGGTGGGGTTACAGGAATGGGGATGGGCCTTGGTGGGGTGCTCATTTGGGGGGTGGGGAGGGGGCAGTGTCGCCTCGATAGGCCAAATGGCCTCCTACTGCACTGTTGGAATTCTGTGACATCCATCCCAAATTTTCCTCCCGTCAACCCCCACCTTTCTTAATGTTGATGTAATGTTTCAAATTTACTGAAGCTACTGTCTTACGATCTTCATGAAATTTCCACTTGAGCTCTTCAGTCCCTTGTTCTAAAATCTAACAACTCCACATTTCTCCAGTCTTTCACAAGTCAGGCATTAGATGGGTGATGGTCAAATTCATGGTCCTTCTCTAAGCTGCCTTCAAAGGTTGAATATCTGACTTCAGTCCTGACTTGGTCAGTGACGCTCGAGGTATTATTCCATTAGAATTTTAGTTTGGCATACTGTGACTCGTACTAAGGTTTAGCACTGTTTTAATTTTGCTGATACATGCAGTGGTATTCTCTGACCCCCTGCCGCGATCGGGGCCCACCGATCTGCGGGCGGGCCTGTGCCTTGGGGGCACTCCTTCCTTCCGTGCCGGCCCCTGTACTGCTCCGCCATGGTGGGCACGGAGAAGACAAGCCCCTGCGCATGTGCCAGAATACGCCAGCAGTTCCGCGCATGCGCGAGATCACACCACCCCTTCGGCGCATGCGCTACTCGGGTAGTCCCTTCGGCGCCAGCTGGCACGGCGCCAACCCCTCCAGAGTCCACCTAGCCCCCGGAAGTGCTGCAAAATCTGCACTTTCAGGGGCTGTTAATGCCGGAGTGGTTCGTGCTGGTTTTCCCACCGGCGTGGGGATGTAGTCCCACAAAAGGAGAATCCTGCCCATGGTGTCTGCAGTGACTGGACATGTTAAGCATCAAGTCGGATAATACTCCTGCATCATCACCAAGCTAGAGTGAGGTAAATCAAAGCAGCAGCTCACATTTTCTAACTCTCAACCTGGACCAGAATGCCTCCAGTCTATCTGTCCTCTCCCATCATTTCTCCCAGATGTGGAAAGTGATGATGGTTGCCCTCTGACTGGAGGCCGACATAACCAAATTTTCAGACCTGGCAGAACCTTAAACCTCTTATTCTGCTGGATTTCTATTGAAATTGTTTTGCATTTTCCACCAAATTGCTCGCATAATAACAATGACAATTTGCTGTCAGATGGTGGGACCAATCTCGAGTTGGTACATAAGAGGGCAATTCAATTAATTTCTCCATCTGCATAAAATTATTAAAAAACCCACTGTGGTCACTGTGATGTGCTGCGTATTGTGTGTTATCAGGAGACATGGTAGGATATTTGATTCCTGTTTCAGTAATGCAATGTGTTAATGTCCACAGGATTGAAAAGTCTTTTCGTTTGTCAAAAAGAAACATGAAGCTTATTTTGACTGCAAGTTATAGTTTGGAAAAAAAAAAATCTGGACAAGAAATTGGATCTTTCTGTTGATGAAATTAATTTGCTGCAGGATGTGGGGTTTTAAGTGACCCAACTAAAATCAAACATCCGATGTATGTATTAACCATTTTGTAAGGAATTGACACATGCACAATCATATGACAGAAAACAGGGATTCATGATTGACTTCAGGGCATCATTGTTGGCTCCAGCTAATGGATAAATCAAATTGAAGAACTGTGATAGATGGATTCATTTTTTTAAATATAGATTGATGATGGTGGCCATGACACATCCAAATATATATTAATGAAGACAATGCGTGCTGGATTAAAGAAAGTAGAAGATGAATTTAGCCTACCCATAGTGTAGTGTTAATTGTGCCCTGAACCATTTAGATATCCACGACCATCTGCAGAGGCCAGATCATGCAGCTTCCAGTCCTCGGCATTGTTTGGAATGCAATTCCCGTCTGTGCTCGGCATTAACTTTAACCAACTTTATTGTTTCTGTAGACAGACCAGTCTTGTGTTTTGTGTATCTCCCCTGTTGAATTATTGATTGCTTTGATTTTAACTCTTTAAGTGGCTTAAGTACTTCACTGCAGTGATGTCAGGGCCCAAACTGGTGGGACAGAAGGTTTTTAATATAGTCCGCAGGCCTCTCAAAGCAGCTGATTGATAGGACAAAGATGTTACTGCCAGGAAAAGGTTTAAGTCTGATGATGATTACATCAGGATTTCTCTGTTAATATTAAGTGTAAAATGCTGTTCATAGAATGGAATCCCAACAGTGCTGAAGGAAACCATTCGGCCATCGAGTCTGCACCGGCCCTCTGAAAGAGCACCCTACCTATCCCCGTAACCCAGTTACCCCACCTAAGCTTTTGGGCATTGAGGGGCAATTTAGCATGGCCAATCCACCTAACCTGCACATCTTTGGACTGTGGAAGGAAACCGGAGCACCCGGAGGAAACCCACGCACACACTGGGAGGACGTGCAAACTCCACACAGTCAGCCCCAAGGCTGGAATTGAACCCAGGTCTCTGGCTCTGTGAGGTAATACTGCTTACCACTGTGCCACGTCAATTAACCAATGTCATTTCTCATGTTGGATGACTCAAACTCTAGGCCAGGTAGGCAGTGGTCTGCAACACAAGAGTTTCAAATGCCTTTTTTTTCAAGGAGCATTTCAATATATATTCCAAATGGTGTTTTAAAATGCAGGAAAGGATTATTTTTGGAGCTTCCATTGCAACGTGTATCTCCTCTCCTGCAGAGCACCAAGTGTATCCTGAAGCCAATATTTATCTACTGCAAAATACATTACCTAACTAGTTAATTTAGCCAAGATTTGTTATGTTAAGCAAGTAAATATGCAAAGTTTTAAAAGACAATGCTACACTGAGAATGATAAACTCAGCCATTCTGGGGGAAGGTTATTGCAGATGTTAATCATGAACGATACTTAAGCTAAAGCTGATATTGGTACCTTTCTCTTGTCTAATATCTTGTTGGAAAAACATACTTGTTGACCTGGAAGGAAAAAAAAATCAACCTCTCTGGACCACATCAATGAGCCAAACTGGCTTGCCCATTATCAACAGTGTCCTGGAATATGAAGGATCTGCTTTGAATATTCGATTATGTCTTGAGTATGAGCTTACTTAGCACCTATTTGGATCCAGCTGGCTCCAATGTCCGAGCATGTATGAGCTCAGACAAGCTCAATTGTAAAGAAACTCGCCATCATCCTTCTTTTCTCCCTCCCCCCTTCTCCCAAAGGGAGATTGTTATTATTGGTTTAGAGACCTTGTGAAGTGTGAACTTGAACCTTGCCTAAAGGCTGGATGCAAAGTTGCCCCTTGTTTTTGAAGGTCTGATGTTTGATGTTGATGTCAGGCTGACATTTACAATTTCGCTCTTCAAATTTTAATGGGAAGCAGCATCTTTTTGTCCAAATCGGGGGAACCGTTCCTAACTGGGTCTGTGGTTTTCTCCTGTTTTATTGTATGTTTTGTAGCCACCTAAGATGGACACTGGGCTACAAAATGGAGAACTGCTAAGGCTGCAGGGAGAAAACAGTCTTAGCAAGGACAAGCAGTTTGCAGAAGGATAATTAGCATTCTGCACGTACAGAAACCAGTTTGTGGCCAGGTACAGAATCTCAGCTAAAGGTGTAAATGGCATCAACGATTTACATAGTAATGAGGTGATCCAGATCCAGGCCCACACAATAGAAACATTTAGGTATGAATGGATACTTTTGAGTAGACGCCCAGACGAAACGGCACCATAAGTATCCATCACAAAGAACCATAGAGACCGCCCCACCCATCGAGAAGCGACCCTCAGATTGGGGGTTTGGAAAATATCGATTGGGAGAAGGCCCAATCGATACACAGCAGGTAGAGAACCGCCCCGAAGAGGCACGGACTTTGGGGGACCTATAAAAGTAGACCCCGCACATGGTCCGGTCTGTTGTTTTGGCTCCGGCTCTCTGCTGTTTTCATCGCTTTGCTGATACATCGCATCCTGACTCCAGTTCCATCACCAGCCGTTGAGCCACCAGCCATCGAACAGTAAGTGTCACCACAACGATCGCTACGTGATCCAGACTTTGCTAGACCCTGACGATTTTAAGACCCTGAGAGTTGCAGACCAAGAACGGGACGAAGGCCTCGCTCCCTGACCTTGCCTGTTCCTGTCTAGATAAGTATTTTAGTCGTTTAGTTTCGAAGTAACGTAGTCTCTTTAGCGTATGCATGTGTATTTATTATATTTGTTATAATAAATATCAATCGTTTGAACTTACTAATCGGTGTACAGATTTATTACTTTGAACCTGACCTTGATGTACTTGTGAGGTGTCTAAATACGGCACCTGGCGACTCCTGAGCAGAATTACATAATCAGAGCCATAGTAGTGTTAAGCACACGGCCTTTAAACGGAGGCGTGTTAATACACTCCAATAAAACGCGTAACACTCAAGTAAAACGTGCAACAGTTTCCAGTTTGAGTTAAAAAGCATGTGGCCATTGACTTTCATAAGGTAATGTAATTGTTCTTAACGTCCTAAATTGCACATAACAGCTGTGTTTGTTTCTGCATATGATGGGAGGTGGTTAGACATCTCGAGTAATTGACCTGAGATGAACTTTGAGACTATGATTGCAGCTTCTGGAAAACTGTAATAAAGTCATAGTTTGATATAGAGTATAGATCAGCGAAGGCTTGTCGGGAAGTGGCGGAGGAGGAGGAGGATCGATCAGGGTCGGTGTGAAGAGGGTTGCTGACGACCAAAAAAATGAACTGGTGTTATCATAACTGCAAAATTGAATTGGAGCTTGTGCAGAATCTCTCAGCAGTGTGATGGTTTGTGCTGTACAGTACACTTTCACTGGCCGTGCCTGTAAAGCAAATTTGGAAGAAGACCCACACGATTCTTTGCAAGTGAGTCGATTAGGTCCAACTCCGTTTTGTTCCGTGTGGCTGCAGTTTACAGCCAAAGTTTGGGTGCCAGATGAGTGCACTTATATTTTTTCTAACAGACCCCTAAGCACCCTCCTTTGTGCTTCAGCTGGGTTGTTATCAATATTGTGCTAAATTGTTGTAAAGGAGGTAAGTGAACAGAGGCCTGCGGATGTACACACACAAATCTTCGAAGGTGACAGAACAAGTTGAGAAGGCTGTTAAAAAGGCGTACGAGTTCCCTTCCTTAATAAATAGCTACATGGATTACAAAAATGAGAAGCAATGCTAAACCTTTATACGGGTCTGGTTAGGCACCGGCTAGGCTATTGAGGGTAAATCTGGGCAGCAGAACGTTTAGCAAGAATGGCAAAACCTTGCAAAGGCTACATTGGAGATTTACTAGAAAGATAACAGAAATTTAGGACATCAGTTATGTGGAGAGATTAAAGAGCAGAGAAGGTTAAGAGGAGATCTGACTGAGGTATTCAGAATCATGAAGGATTTTTTGAACCGTAAATACGGTGAAACCGTTCCAGTGGCAGAAAGGTTGGTAACCGCAGGGCACAGATTCCAGGTAATTGACAAAAAAAGAGGCGACATGAGGGAGAGTACGTTTACGTGGTGAGTTCTGATAAATTTGAAAGTGTTACTTAAAAGACTTTTAACAGGGAATTGAATCAATACTTGAAAGGGAACATTTTACAAGGTACTGGGGGGAGAACAAAGGGATACAACTAATTGGACAGCTCATTCAACAGGCATCTGATGTGGCAAATCGCATATATAAAGTGTCCCAAAGGTCTTCATAGCCAATAGATTACTTATTAAATGTAGTCACTGTTGATTTGTAGGAAAATATGGCAACGAATGCCCACAGGGAAGTCCTTCAAACAACAATGAAATGAATGACCAGACAATCCAATCTTAATGGTGCAGATTGAGGCTTAAACATTGCCAAGGTTACTGGAGCAATTGCTTTGCAGAATCCAAATACTGTGGAGGCTGGAAATCTGAAATTGAGGCGGGATCTACCCGAATGAGGGCAGAGCCCGTAGTGTGCGAGATTAGCCCGGTGTTTCCCGGTGCTCGGAGTGCCGAGAAACACCCTGCTATCTAATGCCCATCGGGATAGATCGGGGACGTCAGCAGGGTGCACCCCGATAAGGCCCACTTAGTTCCGTTTTCTGAACTGAGGAGCTCCGCTCACCACAACTAAATGGCGTCCTGATCTCTTGAGCCCTGGCGCGATCCCCAAACCCCCAACTCACTCTAAGAGGTACCCCCCCACATGCACCTTGCAGGGCATTCCCTCAGCCTGATCACCACTGGCCAAACAAATGCCAGATTGGCACCCTGGCAGTGCCATTGGGTAACCTGGGCAGTGCGAGGCTGGCACCCAGGTGGTGGTGCCAGGCCATCAGTGCCAGGGTGCACAGGTGGCACCGGCAGTGCCAGGATATCACCATTCCCAGAGGGGACAATCCCCTGGAAGACCCCTACGAGTGCCGTTCTGTCTGGTCCCCATCTGTGGAGAGCAGCGCTGAATGATACTCGCCCGAGGTCTCCCAAGGAGAGGGAGGTAGATCTCGGGAACGCATTGCCTCACACCAGTATGCAGCTTTGCCAGGAAGTGATCCCGACCACTATGGGTGGGGATTCACATGGGGGGGCCACATTAGATCTCGCGAGACGTGACAAGACGGGTAGATCCAGAAGTGGGATCACCCGGCACCTACCGGACGTGTTGCTTTTCGGGTGCAACGCGATTGGTTGATTTTGCCCTTTGTGTGCAGTTTTGAGCTCCTTATCTGAGGAAGGATGATCTTGCTATGGAGGGAGTGCAGTGAAGGTTTACCAGACTGATTCCAGGAATGGTGGGACTGTCATATCAGGAGAGATTGAGTCGGTTAGGATATCTTCTCTGGAGTTTTGAAAAATAAGGGGTTATGTGGAACCCATAAAACCATAGAAACCTATAAAATTATAATAGGATGAGACCGGGTAGATGCAGGAAGGATGTTCACGATGATAGGGGGGTCCAGAAACAGGGTACACAGTCTAAGGATACAGGGTAAGCTATTTAGGACCAAGATGTGTGTAGATTTCTTCACCCTGAGAGTGGTGAGCCTGTGGATTTAACTACCACAGACAACAGTTGAGGTCAGAACATTGTATGTTTACAAGAAGGAGTTAGATAAACCTCTTGGGGCTAAAGGGATCAAATGATATGGGGGAAAACATGTTACTGAGCCATGATCATAATGAATGGCGGAGCAGGCTCGAAGAGCAGAATGGCCTACTCTTGCCCTTATTATCTATGTTTCTACTAAGAAACTAAGTTCGAGCAGCATTTGTGGGAAGAGTTAATCTTTCAGATTGAAGACCTTTCTTTCTTCCTTAAGTTCCGAGGAAACATAAAAGATTTTAACTGAGTGGAAGGGAAGGGGCAGGAGAAACAAAGGTGAAGGTCTGTAATAGGGTGGTGCTCAGAGTAGGTTATTTAACAAAAAAAATCATGATACAACAGCAAAAAGAGGGTGGTCACTGACCATGTAACATCCGTATTATTTTGTGCTAAAGTTTCTGGGACGGAACATTTAACTCTTGATCTTCTGCCCCCGAGATGAGAGTACTAACACTGAGCCATGTTGACTGTAGATGCATGGCCTTAGTTATTTTGTGTTCCTTCACTGAGCCTGAAATTACTTGGCACAGGAGCACAGACTCAAAAGTCTGTCACTAGCCCTAATTATCCTAGAAAATAATTAAATCCACAATAGCAATTTAGAAATTACTCCTGTCACTCTTGACCATTTTGTTGTGAAGTTTATTTGTGGCATAATATATTTGCATTGGTAATTTAACTTAATACACACTTTGTGCCATAAATTCCATTTGCAACTCACCATTAATAGCTGTGGCTATATCTTCCTGTTTAGTTGATTTTCCTGTCAGCCTGCTGGATAAATCTACTGTGGGTGGGTGCGAATAGAAGATACCAATAAAGCATTCACTTCACATTTTATTCCTCAATCAATATTGCATTGAGAAAGGTGATTGCAATTGTTCCTATGCAGAAAGTATCAATTTGTGAACGGTTTCAAACGGTTGACGTAAGATCTTAATTTGCTTTTGTGAGCAGATTGTTAAGCCTCTTATTACACAGTAGAATTGTAAGACTCATGCATATTGCTAGAATGCTCTGGAGAATATATTCACAAAAGGAAGGTAAAATTCTGTAGCTAATTTGATTTTTAAAAAAAATAGGAGTATAATCATTTAGTGCCAGTGATTATTCACGGATTCCAGGGGATTATTCATCAGTTCAACTAAAGTTCGCACACTAGGCTAAGAAATGATTACTTGACAAGATGGAATTGTTGATTTTGGATTTTATAATTAGTGTGCAAGAAAACTGTAATTAATAGTTTAACATAAAATGATTTTCTTTTTTCAAAATACTATCAATGGTGACAAATTGTTGGGTGATTTTTCTACTTGAAACATGTTGCAAACCTTCATTGACTGAAGATATATTGCAATGCTATATCAGGTCAGTATCATCCACTCACAAAACAGTTTTTTAATTGTGTAAGTGGCCAGAGGGAAATTAATTGATTAATGTAGAAACATTTAACCATATCTAACTCCCCATCTTCCCTGGTAGAAAAGTGATCTAGCAGAAAGGCCACCTTATTCCTCTTTTGATCCATTCCCCAGCACAGTACACAACGGTTTGCAGTTGCCATTGATCCGACCTCTTTGAAGAAATCTTCCACAGAAATTACCGTTTGATTCTTTTGATTTGATGAATGCCATCATTAATACTTGATAGATAATGAATGTACCTTCTCATGTAAAGATGTGTTAAGTCACATCAAGGTACCTTCATTTATTGCCTATCAATGAGCTGTACAGGGTTTATTCAGGTAATTGAATTCATTCTACAGTAACGAGTGGCTATATGCAACGTTTGCGATTGTTTCTGTCAGATCCTTGGTGAATTTAGGTGTTTGCCTTGTACCGTGCAAACACACTGGTTAGTACTTAGCTGGTTAGAATTCCAGTATTTTCCAGAATGCAATCTTTCTGTTAGTGCAGTCGGTAAATTTCCATTCTCTTTTGCTATAAAGAATCATATAACCAAAAACATTTCAGTATGCGAGAAGTTTATAACATTGGAAGAACAGAGGAATACATATTTAAAGCTTCAATCATCATTTTGTGTTAGACAGCAATTGCTGTCTTCGTGACAGCTATTCAGTAAATATAAGTGAGTGTTTATACATCAACCAGTTTGGTAAACATTGTGCTCACCTTGCCCGTTGTATTAATTCCAGGTAATTCTAACCTCTTCAGCTGCAAATTCTTATTTAATGGATACATCAAATTAGCATCTCATTACAGATTTGGAAAAAACAATTCTGTTTACGAAATCTGTAAAATGATTTGCCCACGAAAAGGTTCTCTCCTATGTAACATTAATTTTTGTAGTGCATCCAACCTATCCTTTTGCTGCTCGAAGATTATAACCTGCTTATATTCTGCATTCTATTTAATGTGGATTAAGAAATAAAGTTCTGCTCATCTTGAAATAAAACATAATTTCTAATATTTGTAAATTTGGTTTAACTTCTTTGTGCAATTGCAGATATTAATGACTTTAATTCCACGCATTGCTTGTGATGATCAAAATGAAGGATGTTGATTGTTCCAGACCGGCCACGTTAGACCAACTAGAGTTTAATAGTGAGCACACTGTTTCCATTTGTGAATGAATCCAGAACAAAGTACAAGCTAAAAGCAAAACTTTTTTTTTTTAGAAGCATTGACTATAGCTCGGAGAGGAATAAGAATGAGATCTCCCTCTCACACTCGCTCTCATACTCGCTCTTTTCCCCCGCCTTTTGACATCTCTTGATCTTGGTTATATAGCTCTCCAACAATCATGGTCAAGGTTTATAAATGAAGAATGGCAATTTGGGCGAATTACTGTGGATTAATTATTTTAGCTTATTTTTCGGATTTCTGGGAGTTAGTCACCATCTTCGGGGAAGGAGAAGTAAAGGGAGGAAATTGTATTTAAACAGAACATTTCCAGAGAAGAAAACGCTTCAATTTGGTCCACAAATGTGAAAGCTAAATAGATGTGTAAATTTGAAAACTTGATTTTCGAATGGTCTAATCAGATTTTTCCTGCTAAGAATATGCTCAATGTATGCCTTGGCTGTGACGATGCATGCGCATAATTAATAAAATTTCTTGCTTGTTTTCAAACAGATTCGTGTCGATGGTCCACCCAATGGTGGTGGTCACTATGAGACGGTCCATGTGATGGTGGATGGACGAATGATTCTCAGGGATATGGGTTTCTCGACAGATCAACAGTACTTGTATGTCATATCGGAACGACAAGTAAGTGATTGGTGGACTAGTATTCCCCTATGCAGAGATTATCTAGGAACGATTTCGCTGCAGTTTTTGCAGTTGCTAATTGCACACTATAATCATATGCGACTGACAGCTATTGATTGCGCATCTGGTAACAGGCCTGACATTAAAGACACTTATGAAGGAATTATTGAGAATGGTCTAATGAAATACTGCAGAACGAGGCTGTCAACCCAGAATATTAATTAGAGCAGAATTAGTGCTGCAGTGCGTGCGAGTTGGGGGCAAGGCAGATGAATGGCTGCTCAAATGCATCTAAACTTGATGCTTGTGTAGGGTGAGATTGTTGTAAGAAGGGGAAGCAAAAGAGGGTAAGATGTGGAGAAACCCTGTGGGATATATCCTCCAACCTCCCCAATTGACCCATCCTCTTCTATAGTGTTGTGCACCTCCTCCTCCTGTGGCAGACAGGATGTGGGCATAAGATCATCATTCCATTCATCACGCCTGCTCCCATGTATTGTGGACCAAGCTTTTCCTGAAGGAAAGAAGTGAGGTGTTTTAAGCAGAGAGGTTGTGTGAAAGATTGCAAAGACTTAGGGAGCTGAGGGCAGCAACTGCGAGGACAGTAGCAGCAACAGCCAGAGCCAGTGGAAGGGGTTCAATGAAGTGTGTAAGGTACTTGAAGCTAACAGACGGGAAGCAGGGGAGGAAAGGTGTGTGCGGATTGTTGCTGCAGGTGGAGTAAGAGTATAACAGGGGTAAGCGCTAGGGGTCTTGGCTCAACGACTCTACTCGGGTCATTAACCTTTTTCCCAGATTGCAGCTTGTACCTTGATCGAACTCTGCAGAGATTGACCTGTCTAATCATATTTTTCCAATGACGCTGCTCTAGTTGAACAGCTGCAGTCCATGCTGGTTAAGAAAGCAGCTCACTGCCACCTTCTCGAGGACAATTAGGGATGGGGAATAAATTCTGGCCGATCCAGGGATGCCCACATCCAGTGAATGGAAAAAAAAACACTCGTCTTGGGAAAGGACAGCTTCCTCCTCCTGATACCCTACATAAGGATGTCAAATATATGGGGCAGAATTTTACGCTCTCCCCAAGGTGGGGTCTGAGGGTGATGTTGGGGGGGGGGGGGGTTCGGGGGAGTGTAAAATTAATTGGATGGGATTTCTCCCCTCCCGCCCAGGAACCTGCCTGCCCAAACCCAGACACGATTTTGCCCTTGGGCGGGTAGGCTTCAGGCAAGAAACCCACCTATTCACCTATTTGTGCCCTTAAATCACTGCTTAAGGGCTGTATCCCAACAAGCCTCAATTTATAGGGGGAGGGAGCAGGTTCGGAGGGGGGTGTGGTCGGGAAAGTAATATTTTCACTTTTCCCCCATCTCGGGAAGGAGGGGCAGAATTCTCCGCTCCCCATGCCGGGTGGGAGAATCGCGGGAGGGCCGGGCGACTCACGAAACGCCTCCCTGGCGCCCCCCGCGATTCTCCCACCCCCCGCTCGGATGGGCCGAGCGGCCTGCCGTTTCCGACGGCGGCAACCACACCTGGTCGTTGCCGTTGTGAACATGGGCGCCAAATGTTGGTTTGAGGCTTGTGGGGGGCGGAGAGGGGAGTGAGCACCACGGCCGTGCTCGGGAGGGGACTGGCCCGCGATCGGTGCCCACCGATCGTCGGGCCGGCGTCTCAAAGTGACGCACTCTTTCCCCTCCGCCGCCCCGCAAGATCAAGCCGCCACGTCTTGCGGGGCAGCGGAGGGGAAGGCGGCAACCGCACATGCGCGGGTTTGAGCTGACAGCCGTCATGACGTCAGCCGCGCATGCGCGGGTTGGAACCGCCCAACCTGCGCATGCGTGGCTGACGTCACTTAGGCGCCGCCGTAGGCCCGGCGGCCGAGAGTTACGGAGCGCCGCTCCTAGCCCCCCGGGTGGGGGCGAATAAGGTGAGAGGAGTGGCCTCCGAGGCCGTCGTGAAACTCGTCCGAGTTCACGACGGCGTTCCCGATTTATCGCGGGAGCGGAGAATTACGCCCGAGATGTCCCCACCCCACCCAGGCATCCCCATTCCCTCCTGTCCCCGGGACTTATCTTTTTCGAAGGTCCTGGGACATAGTCCCAGGCAGAGTGTTGCAGTTCTGCTTCTGACCACTGCTGTGCTGTGTCTGGCTGGGTTGGAGATTGGCCTATGGCTCTCGCAGGCAGGACCTCTGCCCACCCGAGGAAGGAGGTTCTGTCCAATGCCAATCGATGCTTAAGTGAGCGTTAAATTGCAGAGGAGTCAGTGGCTGCGTGTTAGCCACTGATTCCTGTGATGGCAAATGCGGATTGCTCGCCTCTCTTAAAATTCTACCTGCGAGTCTGGAGGCTCTTACTTCACCAGTTGTTCCTGATGTTCATAACAGAATTATATGCAGTCAAAGAGTGCCTTGTTTTTGGGAGGTACAGGCTGCCCTTCAATGCAGTCGGTGATTCCCGACATACAATGCCTCACCTTTCAATTCAATGAGCAGCCAAGAATTTCCTAGCAACTGGCCTGTTTTCATTAACTGAGAGCGCATAGCACAAACTTCGCTCATGTCTCTCGCTCACGTGATCTGGTGAAATTCCAAAAAACTTGGTCAAAATAAATTGCTCCGTCATCGTGGTTTAGCTTGTCTTTTTGCAACTAGAGAGTTGCACTTGTTGCAGAACAGCCCCTTCGTGGTTATGAACAGTTTCTAATATTTCTAGGAAAGTGACTGTCTTGTCAAGACTCCCTTCCTCTATTCTTCACTGTTGTCTATTTTCACTCCGCTTCGTGCTCTGAAGCCAGTTCAGATTCGTATGGAAATACTTTAGCCATCTCTTGACAGAAATGAATAGTGAGTAAAGCGATTTGGGCTGAGGTTATTCATGAAGGCCCTGCCTTCTCAACCTTGCCCCCTTGCCTGTGGTGTGTTGGTCCTCAGGTTAAATCTTTGCCAGTCAACTCTCCCCTCAAAGGGTAAAGCAACCTATGGCCATCTGGGTCCATGGCAGCACGGTAGCACAATGGTTAGCACTGTTGCTTCACAGGTCCAGGGTCCCAAGTTCTATTCCCCGCTTGGGTCACTGTCTGTGCGGAGTCTGCACGTTCTCCCCGGGCCTGCGTGCATTTCCTCCGGTGTTCCGGTTTCCACCCACAGTCCAAAGATGTGCAGGTTAGGTGGATTGGCCATGTTAAATTGCCCTCGAGTGTCCAAAAAGGTTGGGTGGGGTTACTGGGTTACGAGGATAGGGTGGAGATGTGGGCTTGGGTAGGGTGCTCTTTCCAAGGGCCGGTGCAGACATGATGGGTTGAATGGCCTCCTGCTGCACTGTAAATTCTATGATTCTATGGCGACTTTACTTACTTTACTATGCCTCATGTACCAACTGGGAAAAGCTCTAGTACAGTATAAGACTGAGTGAAATTGTACATATCTATTCAAGGATAAGTGTCACCTAATTAATTTACCTTCCTGTGGTTATTATAATACCTGAAATTCAGGGCTTCGGCATTGTGCTCTCACTTTTCAGAAAAAAGGGATTTGACAGAGTGACATAGAGCATGGGGATTCTCATGCTGTGTGTCAGCTCTATAATCATGGGTGTCAGTGAAATGGACTAATCTGCTTATATCCTATAAACCAGATTTCCCTTGCCTTGCGTCACTCCCGACATGTTTACTGCTCTAACTGTCCGTGTAAGTACAGAACCAGGGCTGCAACAAAGCACTTCAACCAGTCCAACATTGATTCAGCAAACTCCTTTGCGTGTTCCCCTTTTAACCAGCTGCACGCACCTTTTCTTGTGCTATTGCACTGCCTTTGAATAGGAATGATGTGTGTATCTACGCATTGGAAAGATGACTAACTTAAATGTTGCATTTCTTAAATTGCCTTGTACAAAGGAGTCTACCCTTTGTAGATTTCATGCTAAAACAATTTGTCTGACCTCTGAGCGGGTAACCCTCATCTCACATGATTCTATTTTTCCACGGTTTAATATATGCCACACCCCTCAGCATTTGTTCTACACAGCACATTCCTGCATCCGAGTGTGCAGTTTGAACAGGGCATCGTCACTGGAGTCAGTACCCATCTAATATGACTACAGTGGGTGAATTCCACCCCAGTTTAAAATGAGCTTGTAAACTCTCTCATAGACCACTATTGGTTAGTTTCTTGTTGTGGTTTTACGGTCAAACCATCAAAGGAGTGCTGTGAAATGGCGAGCAACAATGAAAACTGCAAAAACTACGAAAAATGTTTCTTAAAAAGATCGAATGAAATACAATTTTTCAGCACGGAAACAATCTGTTTAACCCATCCTTCCTACACATGAGTTTGTTTCTCTCGTTTGCTTACCAAATCCAGAACAAACCATGCTTTCATTTTAATACCCAGGAGAATGGCGAATAGAAAAATATGCAAAGAGAAATAAAGCTGGGTAAGATATGATGAGAATAAATATTTATGGTGCTGTTCAATTGAAAAATATTCTTTCTGTGGCCCAATTTCTCTTGTAGTTAAAATGTTCAGTTGATAAATTTTCTCCATTAACCTCAAAAGTGTGCACATAATCTACAATATTTCCATACTTGTATATTGCACGTTTCATACAGAGATTTCATTTAATGTGCAACTGCAATGACTATAGTGACATTTTGTGGAATGATTAAAGAGGAGGAGCAAGATCAAGATAAGTGACGCACATAATTAACCAAATCTTTGGCAAGTGAAGCCAAACTAAGCAGTCTTTGGCAATCACTCGCATCTTTGACCGTACACTTAGCAGGTGTTTCCGGGAGGCGTGATCGATCCTTGGATTCTAGGTCACGTGTATTCCTTTCTCAGGCTCCTTTCCCGGGCCGCCTCTTGCTGTCGGGTGTCCTTGAAGAATTGTGTCCCTTCATTCAGGAGGTTCCTCCAAGTAGGCCTCTTCTGAGCAAAGATGTCTATATTAGATTGCTTGAGGTAAGCCTTCAAGGTGGCTTTGAAGAGCTTCCTTTGTCCTGCTCTTGCTCAGAAGCCTTCCTTGAGCTTGGCAAAGAAGGTTTGCTTTGACAGTCGGGACTCTGGTATTCTAAGCGGAGTTGGTTTTGGATGATTATGGCCGCAATACCAGTACTCTTGGCTCCTTCAAAGATGCTGATGTTAGTATGCCTGTGCTCCCTCTGTTGCAGAGAATCCATTTCGGACAGCACTGATGGTACCTTTCCAGGGTCTAGTGGTAGTTCTGAGCCGTACAGAAGAGTTGGAATGGTGACTGCCATACACTAGGATCTTGGTGTCAGAACGGATGTCACCATTGTCAAAGATTGGATGCAATGTTTGATCTCTGCTTTAAAGGAGAGGTGGCTCCCCAGCTATGGGAAAAGTTTCACATTTGGTAGAGTTTCTATGTTGATCGTGATGGGGGAAGAGACCAGATCTTACCCTGTGGCGGCTTGAAGCTTCTTGAGGTTGAGACGGGGACCGGTTCTTTGGTACACTTCCACGAAGGTGTAAAGCATGGCTTTGGATTCTCATCTGAGGGAGTGGAGATGGCAATGTCATCTGCATACTGAAGTTTCACGAGCAATGTCAGTGTTGTTTCTTCTTAGATTTCAACCGGTTGAGGTTGAAATGTTTTCTGTCCATCCAATGGATGATGTCCACTCCATTCAATAAGATCATGGTTGATTTTTATGTGGACTCAATTCCACTTATCCAGCCGCTCATCTTAATTTGTTTACTGTTCAAAAATCTATCTGTCTTTGCCTTAAAAGCATTTAACGAGGTAGCCTCAACTGCTTCACTGGGCAGGGAATTCCACAGATTCACAATGCTTTTTACTTTTGGTTGATTCACAGATATTCAGTGTCTAGCTCTTAACTCTGCTCCTCCATCAGTGGTAACACATCTCTCTTTACATATGCTCAAACAATCATCGAACCAGTGCCCTCCGCCGCTATATTTTTAACCTGAACTTCCACAATTAACAGTGGATCTTTGGACTTCTCTACCACAGAAGGAAATGAATTCTTAGTTGCTGAACATATTCGAGACTGAGATTGATGGATTTTTAGGCCTCTTGGTGGTCAGCAAATTGAAGGAATGATATGGGGAGGTGGGATTGAAGTTGAAGATTATTCATAATCCTATGTTGTTTGCTGGAACATAATCCTATGCTGATTCCTGGAGCAGGCTTTAAAAGGCCGAATGCCCAATCCTGCAGCTCTTTCTTGTCTTTCTCTAAAGGATTCCTTACCACTCTCTGTCATCTCTCTTCAACATAATAATAATTGCTTGTTGTCACAAGTAGGTTTCAATGAAGTTACTGTGAAAAGCCCCGAGTCGCCACATTCCGGCACCTGTTCGGGGAGGCCGGGAATTGAACCCGCGCTGCTGGCATTGTTCTGCATTGTAAGCCAACCATTTAGCCCACTGTGCTAAACCAGCCCCTCATTTACAGGTGTTTCAAATTCAAACTTGACATGATCACAGCTGAGATTCATCTTTTTTCCTGCCCCACACGTTTCAACGTAGGTGGTGTTCTGCACAATAGGCCTTTCACCTGGACTTCCTCCTTCTTAGAAAAAATGAGAGCTCATTAATAATATAGATATCTCCCTGAGCAGAATTTTGAATTATGACATTCCAGTACAATGCCCTTTCTCCATAAATTCCTAATCTAAGCTTGCCAGACGCTCCAGAGGTTTTCAACAAAAACAACTCCAATTCTTGGAATAAGAGTAGAAGCATGTTGACAATATACACAGATCCATCAGACTCTGAATAGAGAAAAGTGAGCTCTGTGTTTGGACCGTCTGACTGTGTTTTTGGAATTATCTGTTATTGTGCCAGTTAGTTCATTTAAGAACAGCAAATTGTGATGCTTTTATTGCCTTTGTTTAAAAAAAAAGCATTTCCTCATGACCAGTCCATAATACCTTTCCTCACTGGAGATCGGTTCCATTTCCAGTGAAATTGAACAAAGCTGTTAATAATTTTAAAGGGTGTAGTAATTACCAGTTGTATCTGCTGTAAATGCTTTTTGATAAACCTTTTGTGAAATCCATTACAATAACGAGCCTTGCTTGATGGTGCTGATGTACTATAAACCGGCTCTGGTTTTTGCAAGGATCCTTGAGTCTGTTGTGTAGTTTGGTGTTGTGCAGATTTAGAATTTTACGAGTGCAATCTTTTATTCTGGTGGGTGGTCATCCGTTTAACGCCTCACTTCACCTGTTTGCTGCAAAATGAGAAACTTTCAAAGTCTTTTGTTTTTTCTCCCCCTGAAGAGCAAGTACAGCCATGTGCACATATATAGTGTGGCAAAGGTTTAAAATCCCGGGCTAAATTCTCCATTTGAGAGACAACGTTTGTCTGCCGCAGCTGAATTGCGCCTGTTTTACCCTCCCATCCCAATCCTTAGGCATGCCAGTTTGGGTGGGTGGTTCGATAGCGAGGTCCTGCAATTCATTCCCCACCCCCCCAGTGTGGGGGAGACCGAAAGGTGATCCCCGTCAAGAAGCCCCCCAGAAGAGAGACCCCTGTCTGGCTGTCTGCAAGCTAGAGAGCAGTCCAAACCGAGGCAGTGGGAAAAAAATATCTGCTTTAACACTCACCTGGGCAATACACCTGCTAGTTCAGGCAAAGGAAACAGCACCTGTCAATCCCTGGAAAGAGAAAACCAGTTAGCTGGGTTTAACCCGCTCAGATCTGCAAGCTTTTCATTCATTTCTGTTTGATGTTGATGTTACTGGGATGTGATTGACAGCTTCCACACACTCCCAGTTGTCAGTATTTTTCCATTCATTTCCCTTCACGCTTGAGTAACTCTGACCAGTCTTTATACACATTAAGCTTTGATTGACAGTGCCTGGATCACTTCAGACAGAATTAAGTGCTTCCCATTCACCTCCTGTCACGGTCGAGTCATTTTGAAGTGGTCAGCTAGATACTGACAGCAGATAACTCAGAGGACCAGAGAATCAAGACGGCCTGGAGAATATGATGCCTGCCACACATGGATGCAAATGGACCATTAAGAAGCACAGGGTGCAAACCTCGATACCACGAGCATCGGAAATGGGTGCTGTTACAACCTGTCCTATTGGCTGGGACAATTGGTTACCCCATGTTAATTGGGGAATATGAGCTCCCCCAATGAGGGTGGTGGTGGGGCAATCATTAGCAGCGCAGCTGTATAAATAGAGCTCGCCATTGTGGTACTGGCTAGAGAGGGGACTACTGGCCCTGTGTATGTATTGTTGTAAATAAAGTGACTTCCTGTTTGACTCCACAAACGCGTGCTGGATTCTTCGTGGCCCTCACAAGCGCGGATCTCATTATCTTCACAATGCTGGATTCTCTACCTCGACGGTATCTCCACTGCGGTGGCATGAGGAGGAGAATTCAGGCCCCTGTTTCATGCATTTGCTATTTAAGTGATCCCATGCCTGCATTGCATGCCTGCAAGTTGACTCAAGGTATGTTGTTGCTTCAGTAGGACATCCTGCAGCAAAATGTTGCTCTTTGTTTTCTCCCCTTTCTTGAACTCTTCCACTCAGTGTGCCACTGCCTGCTGGGATACCGTTCCATTGACATTTGGGAGCCCTCTTGTACTTTTTTCCAAGTTCCCACATTCTTGCTTCACCCTGGATAACCAGTGCCAGCAGGCAGCTTTATTATGGAAACCATCATCGTCAAGCTTCTCCTTTGATGCATGCCTTACGTGCATATTCCATTAGGGCATGATTCAAAGTGGGAAGCCTGAGCTAAATATCACCCTTTCCCTACCTTGGGTGCATTGAGGTTATCTGCAATGCCTCAGTCACCACCTTCGTGAAATCATCTACTTCAGCACAGCCTGAGAATCCAACCTGTAACCATCAGCTTTGCACAACTTAGCACTTATACATGCTCATTTATCCATTAGCTACAGACTCTAACCAGCTCATATTTGCTTCCACTTTTCTCCTAAAGCTTGCTTTCCATTAAAATACAGAACCTTCAGTCTGTAACCCCTAATGCTGTTAGCCACGTGTTTCTGATAAATTTGATTAGAATGAATCTTTATATATTTAAGTATATTCTACTTTCCTTGGTTTTATTGTGAAGTGAATTGGAACCATGTGGCCTGAATAGCAGTTTTCCCCAGATGGAATTTACTATGCTGATTTGAGTAATTCCTTTGCATCAAATGGTCGGCAAACTAGCTTCAGGCTCTTAAGTATGAGAGTATATTAGGCAGTCTCCATCAGAATTACTGTGCCCTACCTGAACTGTGCAGTTCTCTTCAGTTGTCATTAACATGTCAAACTGATGCCTTTCCTATAATTCCATCCGACTTTTGAAGCATGTCAGGCTACTGTGGACTGCAGGACATTCCGGGACATAAGAAAATCATTTTTGGAAATGGGGACCTGGATTTTCACCGCCCTGGAATAACAGGGGGGAGCCCTTTAAAAATGGATTTCTGGGATGCCTGACCCGTTCTCAACTCTGATTTTTGGGAGTGCATTCAAAAGATGCTTCGGGCACTCCTGTTCTAACTTTCTCCATTGTGGAGATAGGCAGGTCCTACGCCTCTGTATTTTCTTAGTGTTGGGCCAGGTTTTTAAAAGGTTGTGGCTCGCAACCCCACCCCAGGAGTTCGGAATCCTAGTCTGCATAAGGGGGCCTTTTTAAAAGGCAAATTCAAAAGGTCCACTTTGTGGCCCCTGTCTTCACTTCTCAAACTGGGTCCTCTCTAGGTGCATGAACCTTGCTACTTTTCCTGGCAAGCTTTGTTTGCTCTGCACCATTGAATCATCACCTGGTCTGGCTCACAACTCTCCACGTACATGTCTCCAACCGCCGACGGCAATAGAGAGAAGTGCTTAAGATTTGTCGCCAGCAATTCACCATTGCGCTGGTCTCTAAAGAGCTGCCATTGGCTATGCAGTCGCGTTTTGTGGCCAGCTGTCGAGTAGGGCCAAGCTAAGAAGCTGAGGTCACAGATGAACCAAGAAAAAGTGGAGGCGTGGCCAGTCGGTTTGGTCTCTTCAGCAGTAAGACTGTGCCCTGAAGCAAGAAGTGTTTTGTCAGCTTCAACGCCCACGTGTTCTTTCACTAACATTGAAAACTACTGACAACGAAAGCAGAGTGAATTAGTGTTCCACCACATATATTCCTCACACAGTCTTTTCCTGAGCATCGCAGCATCAATTCTCAGCTCCCTTTGCATCTTCCTGAGAGCCTCCAGACCTGTGCGTCAGAGAGAAGACCGCAAATGCTCTTCCACACCGCCAAACACAGGTGTGGAATTGCTTGAACGGAATCTTTAGCTCTCCATTATATAGCTACCAGATGTATTTTTTTCCATATATTTAATATTAGTATTGATTTTTTTCTACTTGCCTTGTTTGTGCTTCCTAATGCAAAACCAGAGATGGTGCAGCTAAATTTTTAAAGTCCTCCTTGAAGCAACATAATCAATGTAGGGACTTGCTGTGTGAAGATTTACTGCTCTGTTTCCTTGCTTCTGACTGCATTAGCACATGGATACACTGAACAGATTTTGCCAGTTGATCTATCTTATGACATACAAATACTCTTCAGATCTCATTTAGGTACTCATTTACATTTCGGTTTTTGTCAGATGTTGGCCTCTCAATTCTGTAATCAGTCTACTGAAGTACTTTATCAAGGCTTTCTGACTCCACGTTTTGAGAGTCACATTTACAATTAGTTAAATTCCCTTCATAACATCAATGCCCAGCAAGTGTGCTGTTAGCTGAATGTAGACTGCTTTGGTGTCAAGGTAATGGAGATGCCCATGGCTCATTTGTCTGCCTTTCAATCTAAAATGGGATCTATGGAAACATGAAATCTTCAGGGGAAAACACAGGGAAAAAATTAATTGAAAAAGCATTCCACATTTTAATTGGAACTCAATTTCTCAATCATCAGTCTGGGATGATGTAACCTTTTTTTTTAAATAATAAGAAAAATCCAAATATAATCTCCACTTATTGGCTGCGTTGCAGGCACTGAACCCAGACTGTTTAAAAAAAAAAAACAATTTTAAGATGAGAGATAATGCAACACGTGTTTAATGATTAAATTCAACGTTGAGCATTATTTAAAAGTTTCAACACACACAGGAAGTGACAATTTGCTCCTCAACAAACTCTTCAAAGCCCCAGCCTTAATACAATCTGAAGTTTGTGGACATGTGCTATGTCAGCCATTGTGAAAACAACAGTCCCAAGTTAGCCAGTTTTGTTTCTTGAATTCCTACTATTTTCCAAGCAACCTCTAACCCTCTTGAAACTTTTTTTTTGGATGCACATTTCAAAGCGTTTCAGTTTCCTGGAACAAGGCTCCATGGGGTTGGGTGGCCCGTGAGCAGGCATGTCTTGACAGTGTCTTTCATGTGTGCCAGCTGCCTGCCAGCAAAATGACCCGACCCCTTTCGGTAACTGCCTGGTAGTGGAATGAAATAGCATTTTCAGGTTCCCCTGCAGCTGTGTGAGATTACCACGGGAGCCCTTTCAACAGAAGAAACATTCGGGGCAAAACAAATTAGTAATGCTCTGACACTGGACAGTTGTACTTGCTGCTTCTGAAAGTCAAAACGTTATGCAACCCTAAACTTTGGAAAATAGGGTACCTGGATCCTAATTGTGTTTCTCCACTGTTCCTGGTCTTCATGTTTATTGATGTAAAATTGCTCTGTAGTCTGGGAATGAACATTTTGTGTGGAAATCTCACTGACCTGATTATCAATTTCTTTTCGAGGGATATTGCAGACAGAGACCGGTGGTCACACTCTGCAGTTTCCATTGAACTATTCTAAAACCAAATGCTTTGTGAAGTTATGGCAACAGATACTGCTGCGTCATGGCGCCAAGGACCCTAGTTCGATCCTGGCCCTGGGTCACAGTGTGTGTGAAGTTTGCACCCCCCCCCCCCCCCGCCCAATGCCTGCGTGTGACTCACCCCCACAACCCAAAGATGTGCAAGGTAGATGGATTGGCCACGCTAAGTAGCCCCTTAGAATTTTTTAAATTAAATTATGGCGCTAGAAAAATTAGAAAATAAGAGGAGTAGGTCATTCAGCCACTTGAACCTGCTCTGTAGTAATGTTGAGGCTTTGAATAGTTTGTTGAGTAGCAAATTCCAAATGCCATATCACTTCCTGTATACGTTGGACTCAATGTTTACATAGTGTTCAACATCAAACTCCATGATTGAACATCTGCTGTGTTATCTCTCATCTTAAAATATATATATTTTTATAAGTCCTATAAAGATGGGTTTAGTGCCTGCAAGACAGCCAGTAAGTGGAAATCACAGTTGGATCATGGCTGATTCTCCATCTCAAAGCCATACTCCCACGCTCCCCTTGATGCGGTTTAGAGTCTAGAAATCTATCTATTTCCTCAACTATATTCAGTGACTCCTTCCCCAAAGTGAACGGACATCTCATTTTGCAACATTTAAAAATATGTGTCAGCAAAATTACGCTTTATCCAAAATGCCTATTCAAAAGAAGATTCTTGTGTGCTAATGCTGAACTGAATGTTTCTACAAATAAGTACCTTTAAATCAATAATTCCAACCCAATTAATTTGCATATTTAATTATATCTTTAATTATTCAAAGCCAGGAATATATCTGCTGCAAGTTTTAGTGGAACTCGAGATAAAATTACACATTATTTACAATGCTGGACCAGGGAAAATGAATTGCAGTAAGTTTGCCAATAAAACAATTGAAATGCAAAATTCTCTACTTCCTCCCATTACTCAGTCGTAACCTGGCTATGTAGGAATGTAATTTACAAGATGTATTTATTAAAGCAATTTGGGCAGAATTTTCCATTCTGGAGACGGAAGTGTCGTGGTGGATGAATGAGTTGGTGTGATTGCTGCTCAGCAGCTGGTCTGATGAACCCCGGCGATCATCCACTTTGATCATCCACTTTTCAGCTCATTAATTACGCATCAGTAAGGAGCTTGGCGAATCTGATGGTGGGATGACGGGGATTCATCCGCACCACTGTTATCGCATGATCGAAGGTCTTGTCCCCATATTTAAACAGCACCAGGACACACATTCGCTCATTGCAGCTTAAGGGGTTGTGTTGTTCAGGTTCTTCATGCCTTCTGAAAGAGCCAAGCCCTCTGCTCTACAGTTAAGTGAGGCCTTCCGAGGGATTCGCCTCCAGGCCATCCAGGAAAGGCAAGAGGTCATCATTCCTCAGGATGGGAACAGCAGGTCCTCCCACCTGACTCTGCCGGTTGGGAGGCGGTTGCTGGGACGGTCAGCAACTATGAGAGACAAAACAAAAGCGCCACCCTGGAGTGCAGAAAGGAATGAATGACCTGAAGTGCTCTACCAGGATAAGTGAAATTTCTACTCGCTCCAGTTCACACACTGTTAAGGGCATCAGGTAATGGGAGGGTTAGAGTCCACAGGGGTGTCACACATGACCATCAGACTGTCATCAGCACTGAAAGTCTTAGTCAATTTAACCTAGCCATTTTATACAAAATCCTAGACTAATAGAATCTTGAAATGAAATGAAAAATGAAAATCGCTTATTGTCACGAGTAGGCTTCAATGAAGTTACTGTGAAAAGCCCCTAGTCGCCACATTCCGGCGCCTGTCCGGGGAGGCTGGTACGGGAATCGAACCGTGCTGCTGGCCTGCTTGGTCTGCTTTAAAAGCCAGCGATTTAGCCTGGTGAGCTAAACCAGCCCCTTAAGAATCTTAATCCCTTACTGGAGAGGGCTCAGTAAAAACAACAGGTATGCGTGCTTCTGAACTGCTCTGCTCTTTCATCCAGGGAGTCGCAGTCAATCCACCAGGACAATTTCTTTTTTAGTTCCCACTCTCCCCGTGTATGCCGTTGAACGATAGAAGTTTGTTTCTTTTGGTGACATTAGAAATGCCTGCAAGAGGGCAGCATGGTAGCACCGTGGTTAGCACTGCTGCCTCACAGCGCTGAGGGCTCGGGTTCGATCCCGGCCCTGGGTCACTGTCCGTGTGGAGTTTGCACATTCTCCCAGCATCTGAGTGGGCCTCGCCCCCACAACCCAAAGATGTGCAGGATAAGTGGATTGGCCATGCTAAATTGCCCCAAAATTGGGGAAAAAAAATAATTGTGTACTTTAAAATTTAAAATAAAAAGACATGCGTGCAAGAAAGGAATGAGTGTGTGATGTCAGAGGTGTGTGCTCATCGTGATGAAGTTGTCTACTTCCCTGTGAGGATTTTACTTTGTTCCTTAACAGATTCCTCGTGGTGCTTTACAGGATTCTTCTGTAAAGGCACAGTGCACAACTCTATGGAATTTGTTGCAGGACTCTGCATTCATTGACTAAGGATATATAGAAAGGATTGGCCTTTTGTGAGCTGGATAACTTTGAGGATTGTGATGCTACGAATGCGATGGTTTGGCATATCTCCAAGTCCTCAGTAGGATCTATGAAGGGAAGAAGTTGGCATTAATTGCTGTATCAATACTGACTGGGCCACGTTTCTCCCAAATGCCATAGTAACGCAGGACATAAACTTGGCAATCTGTCAGTGAATACAGGGTCTTGAGTGCCTGTAAATAATCAAATGCTGATCCTACTGAGCCGCTCTCTGTGAGGACATTACGAACATGGAGCTTTTGAGTGTATGCTGTAGACTAATGGGTCACTCTGTTCTGATGTCTGAAGGCCTATTGGGGCTCAGTAGGAGATGATGTCTCTGCATTATTTATAAATGTGAGTTGGCGATTGGTGAGATGGTGATTTTCAGATGCTGTTCCCTCTTGAGACAGTCGAGAGCTGACCATTGACTAATATTTTTTCTGTTAGCACCAGCTTGCTAAGCTATTGTAATATTGACATGTGCCCACTGTCATTTCAGCCACTTGAAAGCTGCAATGTCCACAAGTCTGTGTTGTCCCAATTGGGTGCATATACATTCACCAAAACCACCTGTGCTTCTTCACCTGTGGATGTGCATCCTGCAGGAGAGCCACATTTGCTCTCAAATTCTTTAGGTGCGCAAAAAGCCCGTGAGTGTTTAATCGGACCATTTAGCCCACGCACATTCCATGTTACAATCCTTACTGGGGGGGGTTTTGACCTTCCCCTCTGCTACAATCTGCCATCATCACTGAACCCAAACCCGGGCCTGCCATCCCTCCCTTCACTCACCCTGGGCCACTCAAAATGGCCATCCCCGCCGCCCTCACCAAGTCCCAACCAAATTAACCAAGTGCGGCACCAACCCATCAATCAGCCCCCCCCCCCCCCCCCCCCCACCCCCCACCCCCCACTACTTCCAATCACCTAGCATGGCGAGTCCCACCTGGAGGTCCGAGCAAAGGATCTTACCCCAATTACCCATCCCCGCACTCTACTTGCTCCACACCGCCCCCCCCCCTTCGATACCTCAATGCCCACAGAAAACAACCGACTGGAAGCCCACTGTTATATGCACCTTTCGCATTTTTAAGGTACTATTTTTTTTTTTTATATAATTTTATTGGAATTTTTTACAGAAAATATAAAACATAACGACAAACAATGAAATGCAACAAAATAACCCATAATAACTGTAACACCCCCAGACCATATGTATCCCATCCCCCCACCCCCCAACCCCAATGAACAACAAAAGAACTTAAAAATAAATTAAAATTAAATAAACAAACATAGTCATCGTCCGCCCCCCCCCTTTCCCTCCCCCTCCCCCCCCCCCCCCCCCCCCCCCCCGGGTTGCTGCTGCTACTGTCCCTGTACCCTATCGTTGAGCCAGAAAGTCGAGGAAAGGTTGCCACCGTTTAAAGAACCCTTGTACCGACCCTCTCAGGGCGGATTTGACCTTCTCGAGCTTAATGAAACCCGCCATGTCTTTGATCCAGGTCTCCACGCTTGGGGGCCTCGCATCCTTCCATTGTAGCAAGATCCTTCGCCGGGCTACTAGGGACGCAAAGGCCAGCACACCGGCCTCTTTCGCCTCCTGCACTCCCGGCTCCACCCCAACCCCAGAAATCGCGAGTCCCCATCCTGGCTTGACCCTGGATCCCACCACCCTTGACACCGTCCTCGCCACCCCTTTCCAGAACTCCTCCAGTGCCGGGCATGCCCAGAACATATGGGCATGGTTCGCTGGACTCCCCGAGCACCTGACATACCTGTCTTCACCCCCAAAGAACCTACTCATCCTCGTCCCAGTCATGTGGGCCCGGTGCAGCACCTTGAATTGGATGAGGCTAAGCCGCGCACACGAGGAGGAAGAATTAACCCTCTCCAGAGCATCAGCCTATGTGCCGTCTTCGATCTGTTCCCCCAGTTCCCCCTCCCACTTAGCTTTCAGCTCCTCTACTGATGCCTCCTCCGCCTCCTGCATAACCTTGTAGATATCAGATATCTTCCCCTCTCCGACCCAGACCCCCGAAAGCACCCTGTCGCTCACCCCCCTCGCAGGAAGCGAAGGGAATCCCTCCACCTGCCGCCTAGCAAATGCCTTTACCTGCAGATACCTGAACATGTTCCCCGGGGGGAGCCCAAATTTCTCCTCCAACTCCCCCAGGCTCGCAAACCTCCCATCAATAAACAGGTCCCTCAGCTGTCTGATGCCCGCTCTGTGCCAACTCTGAAATCCACCATCAATGTTCCCCGGGACGAACCTATGGTTCCCCCTTAACGGAGCCTCCATCGAGCCCCCCACTTCTCCCCTATGTCGCCTCCACTGCCCCCAAATCTTGAGGGTAGCCGCCACCACCGGACTCGTGGTATACCTCGTAGGAGGGAGCGGCCACGGCGCCGTTACCAGGGCCCCCAGGCTTGTATCTCCACAGGACGCCCTCTCCATCCGTTTCCATGCTGCCCCCTCCCCCTCCATTATCCACTTGCGCACCATCGACACATTGGCCGCCCAATAATACACCGAGAGATTGGGTAACGCCAGCCCCCCCCCCCCCATCTCTACCCCGCTCCAAGAAGACCCTCTTCACCCTCGGGGTCCCATGCGCCCAAACAAAGCTCATGATGCTGCTAGTCACCCTTCTAAAAAAGGCCCTAGGGATAAAGATGGGCAAACACTGAAAAAGGAACAAGAACCTCGGGAGAACCGTCATTTTGACGGACTGCACTCTACCCAACGATAGCGGTACCATGTCCCACCTTTTAAATTCCTCCTCCATCTGCTCCACCAGCCTGGTAAAATTAAGCTTATGGAGAGTCCCCCAACTCCTGGCCACCTGCACCCCCAGGTATCTGAAACTCTTCACTGCCCTCTTAAATGGGAGTCTCCCAATTCCCTCCTCCTGATCACCCGGGTGTACTACAAATACCTCACTCTTGCCTAAATTTAACTTATAGCCCGAGAAGCCCCCAAATTCCGCTAACAGCTCCATCACCCCCGGTTTTAAGGTACTATTAACTGCAAAACCACAACAGTGGAAAGTACAGATATACAAAAACAAAACATTCCATTAAAAACAAAAACTGGCATAAACAAGTAAGGTCATAAACCACACATAAACCACACAAGTCCCAACATTAGCCTCCCCTAACCCATGCTCCTTGAGGAATTCGTTGGCCTCATCTGATGTCAGAAAATCATGATTGCAGCCTTTAAAAAGTTACCCAAAGTTTGGCCAGGTACAACACCCCAAACCGAACCTTGCTTTGAAAGAGCGCCACCTTGGCCCGATAGAACCCCAGCCGTCCGTCCAGGTCAGCTGCAATGTCCTGGTAGATCCAAATCCAAATCCCCCACCCCCCCAGCTACAGTCCCAATTTTCTTTGGCCTACCTCAGAATCTTTTATTTTTTCTGAAATATGTGCATACGCACAATCACCACCCGAGGCAGCTCCCCAGCCCTTTGCCTCTGTCTCTGGGACCCATGTGCACGAGTCACCTCTGAGTCTTGTCGAAAAGCTTCTCCTCCATCAACTTCCAGAACATTCTCGCAACATAACCCGTGGCACTTGTTCCCTCACCTCTCTCCAGCAAGCCCATGATTTGCAGGTTCTGCCGCCTGGACCGATTCTCTTGATTGTCCACCCTAGCATGCAACACCTGACCTTCCCCAGCATCGCCATCTCCGCCTCCAATGAAATGATCCAGTCACTATGGTCCAACACAGTCCTTTCCACCTCTTGGATCATCGTACCTGCAACCTCTTCTCCACCCGACCCAAAGTCCCGCGAAGAGGACTACTGCTCCCTCAATCGCACTGGACCAGTCTCCCTGCATTTTCTTTCATTGATGGTAAAATTCTCTTTTAATGAAATCCATCTACTGCTCTACAGGCCATGTGGCAGTCGACGGCAAACGTTGCCCATCCACCATTTTTCCCAATGGCTCTGCGCCACGAGCGTCCTCCAACTCTTGAGCTACGGCTCTCATCGACTGTTGCCGTGTCTGATACTCTGCTGGCATTCCTCTCTGGTTGACAGTACATTGCAATTTTCAAAGGTTTTATCTTTCAGATGACATGTTAAACTGAGGCACTGTGAGCTTGTGCATGTGGATTAAAATGCCCCCTGGATTATTAGATGTACTGGTGCCCTGAATGACATTTGTTCCTCAACAATGCCACCAAAGGCAGACTAACTAGTCATTTCTGTTGCTGCTCTTTGTGAGACTGTGCTTTGTGCAAATTGGCTTTTGTGTTGGTCTATATAACATTGACTGCACTTCAAAGAATTAAGTAGATTAAACTGGGTTGCCCTGAGGATATGAAAAAGTGTTGTGTAAATCTTGCTTTGTTCTTTTGTTTATTTTCCCTCCTTACTGTTACCTCAGCCCTGCCATATGTAGTACCGTTGCAATGCAATCCAGGCTGTATTGTAGCCAGAATATAGACAGAAATGGAGTTTTCACAAAGTAATTTAATGCACTTTTTGGCAAACGTTCTCCCCCCCCCCCCCCCCCCCCACTCCCCAGGGTCAGGTACCTAGAGAAACAGTAGAAAAAACATTTCATAATCAAATTGGAAGATTATATTAATAAATTATGTTTTCTATGTTGTCTGAGCTGGAGTTTAATTGTGCTTCATATTATGAAAATGAGCATACTGTCTATATCATAATTCAATTAACAAATGATATGCCTTTCCATTAAGTACATTCAACTTTGACTCTTGTTGATCTTGACTCCGATATTAACAGACATTTGCACTGTATGATGAACCCCATTTGTTCCAAGAAGCTGAATCTCCCAGTATTGCATGCTACATAGAGCTGAGTTGAACTCTTGATTCTGCTTTTCTCAAAGTGAGAAGAATGATCCTTTTGCAAAAATAAATGTTTGTAAACCACAGGAATGAACTAAAATACAGACCAGCATTAGTGGAAAGTTGAACAGATATTTATAAGTATGCGGTGGTCAGATGCATCAAGACCTCAAGCTCAGTAAAACCACATTAGAAAAAGGACAGAACGTTCAGAAACAAAAACAGCGGAATGCAAAAAGCATCTTGAGAATCAATTAGCCTGAATCAGGCATGAAATCATTGTAGCCCAAGTGTTTAGAATTGTGATGTTGAGACCACTTTCCTGACAGCGGATGCAGTACTTTGAAGGAATGGTGGAATCCTTTGTGGTGTAATCCATAAAAATGCACTGGTGCACCAGTTGTAATTCTGTGTGGTTAAAGTATTTTAGAAATAATATCCTGCGTCATTCATCCTTGCTTGTGGTGCCTGAAAATTATTTCAAAAGTTTTGTTTAGTCTTCTGAAAAAATCTTGGGCGTGATTCTCCGAAACGGAGAGAAACAGCCGAAGCCGGAGTGAAACCCGCAGTGTTTCACTCCGGCGTTGGAGGCCGCTCCTCGACCCCCGTTCTTCTTCCTCCCCCCCCCCCCCCAAACCCGGGGGCTAGGAGCGGCGGTGCGTAAATCTCGGGCGTCGGGCCTTGACCCTTGCGTCAAAGCGGCGCGCCGAGAATGACGTGGCCAGCGGTGCCTAAGTGACGTCAGCCGCGCGTGCGCAGGTTGGCCGGCTTCAACTCGCGCATGCGTGGTTGCCGTCTTCCCCTTCGCTGCCCCGCAAGACATGGCGGCTTGACCTTGCAGGGCGGCGGAGGGAAAAGAGTGCGTCTCTTAGAGATGCCGGCCCGACGATCGGTGGGCACCGATCGTGGGCCAGTCACCTAATGAGCACGCCCGTGCTGCTCGATCCTCCTTCCGCCCCTCACAGGCCCCGTGGTGCTCGCCGTGGCGCAACATGGCCGATTTAAAACCGGCCCCGTTCCCGGGATCTACCCAGCTCGCAACGCCTCGCTCGATCCAATGCGACCTCGCAAAATGTTGTGATGTAAATCCTGCCCATTGTGGGCAGGATCACCTTTTGGCAAATCTGCTAGTCTCGTGACGATTTCTGAGGTACCTAAGGCTTTTGAGATTCGTCCCCTTCGTGTCAGAGATCTCAGGCGAGCGCTCTCAGCACTGGCCCCAACAAACAGGGACCAGACGGAACAGCTGCATTGCTGGTGCCACCTGGGTGCCCTGACAGTGCTGTCTGTCACCCTGGCAGTGCCACCTGGGTGCCAGCCTGGCACTGCAAAGGTGCCCAGGCAGCTGCATGGGCACTCAGGGCACCAGGTTGGCACTGCTATGGTGCCAGCTGGCATTTTTTTGTGCGACTGGGCTGGAGGTCCCCTGCGTTGGTGTTTGGGGACAAGGGTTGCCTGGGGGGGGGGGGCTGCAGCGACCCTCCCATACTTCAGACTGGGTGGGGTGGGGTTAGGGCCGCCTCGGGAGCCTCTGAGATCAGCATACCATTTAAAAATGGCATTCGGATCTCTTGCTACGCTGGAGAGCTCAAAACAGGCTATGTGTGGCCTTGGATGCACATTTTCCGCCGAGGCCAGTGTTGTACAGCCATGTCTTCCTCGGCACTGCGAGCACTGAGGAACACATAACTAACTGTGCTCGCTATGGGACTTTACCCCCAATTAGCTGATTAAGCCCTTTATCGGTTGTGCTGACAGAATTACTTGCAAGTGCAAAATATCACATTTAATAAGCACAACTGTATGTTTTATTGGAAGAACATAAAGCCATTTTATATGTGCCGTTTCTGTCCCTGCCTATCCTTTTTCTCATTGTGCTGCATTTCTTTCCCCCATTTCAGTTCCCTTTTGAAAAGTTACAATTACATCTGCTTGCACCATCATTTCAGGCCGTGTGTTGATGAGATCTGGAATACACTATTAAGATTTCTCCCCATCTCTGCTCTGGCCCTTTGTCCATTACCTTAAATTTCAGCCATCATCCTCCTGCCAGTGAAAAGTTTCTCCTTACTCGCTGTTTCAAAATCTTCCAAGAAATTTGAACACATCTATTTACTAATTTCCTAACCTTCTCTACTTGAAATAGAATAATCCCAGTTTGTGTATCCATGGAATTAAAGCCCTTCGTCCTTGGTATCATTCTACTCAATCCCCATACACCCAAACCAAGACCTTGACATTATTCCTGAGAATGTGGTGCTCCGAATTAGACACATTATTTCAGCTGAGGCCAAACGATAATTTATTAAAAATGCTATAAGTATGATCAGTGTTGCAGAGAGAACATGGTCTGGAATTCAATCAAAGTTCTTGTGTGATAATTTATGAAAGTACATTGTCATTATCAAATGCTGATTGTAGTTGGGCATGACTGTCTTTAATCCTCTATAGCATCCAAACGTATTATATTACTTCAGCTAAAAGCTCCTTTTAATTGGGCCAACTAATGTTTTGGTCTACTGGAACAAAGCTGCATCAAACCGATTGCCGAAATACAGCTTGCTACTGACAGTACAGAGCTATAATTTTTCTACCAAATTTATTGTTTTCTAATCAGTCTTTGCCGGTTAGCCCTCTCCACGGTGTGGCGCCGAATGAATTTCAATACCAAAATATGTCAGTGGAATGGTTTTGTAAAAGAGGATAGAATTATTTATTATTGTTACGATAATTAGTAATTTCGAGATACAAATGCCAGCCTGCTTAAGTTGATGGGTGGAATTTTCTCAACATTTGTCAGTGTCGGGTTCTGGCTGAAAACCGGCGTCAATCTCTCCAGGTGCAAAGCCGAATTTTCAGGCTTCTGGTGCCCAGAGAACCGAGAGACGTGGGGCGCGATTCTCCGACCCCCCACGCCGGGTGGGAGAATCGCGGGAGTGCTGGGCGATTCCCGCCATGCCGCCCTAGCACCCGCACCCGCACCCGATTCTCACACCACCCCCCCCCCCCCCCCAAAACGGCGTGCCGCGTTTTACGACAGGCCGCTCGGAGAATCGCCGCTCGCCGTTTCTAACGGTTGAGCCTCCTCCATGTCTTGCGGGGCGCCCGCGGGAGGACAGCAACCGCGCATGTCGCGGGTGACGTCATTTAAGCGCCGCCGGTTGCGTCATTTACGCAGTACCGCTTTGACACGGCGCCAAGGCCCGGCGAGCGGCCTCCGACGCCGGAGTGAAGCACTCCGGTTTTCACTCCGGCGTCGGCACTTTGTCTCCCGTTGGGAGAATTGCGCCCGTGGTTTCTGTCATCACTCTGGTGGGGCGGGGCTTGATCGAGTGGGCAAGGCTGGCTCCGCAGAGATTGAATGGCGACCTTACCTGCACTGGAATAATCTAGCACCCCCTAATCCCTCCCCTCACCTCTCCAACATATATAAGAGGAATCCGCACACCCCAATGGGGCTCCCCAGACGGCCTAGCCCTGGCAGTGCAGTCCTGTTTTAAGAAGCACTGTGGCCCTGTGTCGGAAGGCAGGTTCCTCTTTCACCCCCAATCACGCGTGCAAAATCCCTCCATCCCAAAGCCTTGACCTTAAAATGTGGTGGTCTCTCAGCTCTTGGGATGTTATTGCACAGATTACATGTGTACCACATTCTTTTGTACACACAGATAAAATTCAAATGTGAGAAGTTTGTTAAGCACGTTCATTGTTAAGTCTGAATTCACACAGTCTAAAAGTTTTAGTAAGAAGTCTTACAACACCAGTTTAAAGTCCAACAGGTTTGTTTTGAATCACTAGCTTTCGGAGCACAGCTCCTTCCTCAGGTGAATGTTTTAGCACTGTAACATTGGGATTTTACAACGGTCCCATTCTGTGCTGCTTTGTGAAAGTGGTTAACTAATTTACAGCCCCCACTCTCTTCCAAGATTAGCTTGGAGTTGCTAGGCATTGAAAGCAATCTGAGGGAAAATTCACAGTGGGGAGATGGAAATGGATTGTGCTGTTCATTTTCTTTCGGCATTTCAATTAATTATTTTATTAAGAAAAAATGAGCCTATTCGAAGTGTAATTATCAAGTAGCGTAATGAAGAGTATTTTTATTTACCAAATGGCGTGGGAAGGCAGTACATTGTGAGGATCAACATGTTGGGCAACTAATGGTGGGTGGCAGTGGAGTGGGGCAACTGGAGGTGAGGGTCATGTGACGAAACCCCAAGGAATATAATTCAACTATAATTGGCAGTTCCACCACTGCCACCATAAACATTAACCTTTATTTTGATAAATTCTTTACCAGATCTTCTTAACCTCATCCCAACTTGCTGAAAGGGTGCTAACAGTAAAATATCTTTCACGTGTTGACTGGCCAATGCATTGGCTGTGTTTTTGATTTTGGTTTTCTGGCAGTTAATGTTAGCGTTAACAAGTTGCTGCAAGACATATTGGTGGTTTCATACTCTTGAGTTAAGACCTCATTAGCTTAATGGCCGTAACCTTTTGTATCCTCATCAGTCGAAACTGACACTCGGTCCTGAGCAACTTGTCATCATTTGCTACCCCTGTGGTGATATGCACATAGTCATATCTTTGTATAACAGGCAGCACGGTGGTGCAATGGATAGCATTGCTGTCTACGGCGCTGAGGACCCGGGTTCGAATCCTGGCCCTGGGTCACTGTCCGTGTGGAGTTTGCACATTCTCCCCGTGTCTGCGTGGGTTTCGCCCCCACAACCCAAAAGATGTGCAGGGTAGGTGGATTGGCGATGGTAAATTGCCCCTTTAATTGGAAAAAATAATTGGGTACACTAAATTTATATTTAAAAAAAATATATATCTTTGTATAACTGTACATAGTTGCACCAATGTACATATTTATTTATATATAACAGCACCAGTATACGTAGCCACTTAACAATACATGTAGTGACAGTTATGACCTCCCACCAAGAGGTGGAACTAGACACCCATGCAGACGTGTATATATACCGACCGGGGAATGGACGAAACAGGGGCACTCGGTGGTAGAACAGACAATGGAACAGTCACATCTCTCCTTGGCTTCACAGTAATGTAGACATAATTGGTTGTACATAGAATTGCATGGTTACCATCATGCGTGTCAAGAATAAATACTTATTACAACCACATCGTCATGTTCTATGTGTGCCTTCATGATCAGGGGAGCCACAGAACACAACAATCCCCAGTAAAGGGTAATTTTACAAGCTGCTCACAGTTCCAAAGCCAATAATAAGAATACATTCTTGAATATGAATGAGTCATAAGAATTTGTCTTTTTGCTGCAGAGAAACCGTATGAACGAGGAAACAGTACTTCTGTATTGAGAGACGATCATTTAAAAAGTGTTCTGTTAGCGTGAGAGATAATACAGGATGGCCCTGTCAATTTTGTGGCAAATCCGCTGTTTCACCTGGTGAATAGGGATGCGCTGAATGGATTTGAAGTATATCCCCGCGGAACCAGAAATCTGAAGCTGAATCAACTCTGACCGCTTTTTGTTTTGGGCAGAGGGCTGAGAGTACAGCTCCTGGCAAAAAGATGAGGAGAATTTATTTTCATAAGTTAATTGCAAAGACACTAATGCTCTGAGTTTCAGTAATGGAGCAGCCAATTGATCCAATCAACTGAAGCACTCTGCTAGTTTTGAATGTTGCAAAATGTAGGGCAGCACGGTAGCACAGTGGTTAGCACGGTTGCTTCACTGCTCCAGGATCCCAGGTTCGATTCCCGGCTTGGATCACTGTATGTGAGGAGTCTGCACACTCTCCCCGTGTCTGCGTGGGTTTCCTCCCGGGTGCTCCGGTTTCTTCCCACAGCCCAAAGATGTATAGATTAGGTGGATTGGCCATGCTAAATTGCTCATAGTGTCCAATAAAGGTTAGGTGCGGTTACGGGGATGGGGTAGAGGTATGGACTTAGATGCTCTTTCCAGGGGCCGGTGCAGACTCGATGGGCCGAATGGCCTCCTGCACTGTAAATTCTATGAAAAAGCTAAGAACACCCGTACAATAATTCAACTAGAATCAGGGGATTTTAGTGAATTTCTATACTGTACATTTGGTCTCCAAAATGCTGTGCAAAAAAAAGATCCATTTCAATCCAATTAAATCACAGTTCCTGGTTTTTGGATCGTAAAAGATGCAGAATATAAAGAATATTAATGGTTACAGGAAGAGTGGTAATTAGACCAACTAAAAAGAAAAGGGTGCTCCACCAGGAACAGTAATACTTATCAGCTTGAAAAGAGGTCTGTTTGAATAAAATCCACTCCGAACATCATTAATCCTTTTGTACTGCAAGATGTGCTTGTGTCCTGTGAATGTAATGCAAGAAAAGTAAAACAATTAGATATAAATTGTCCTTTCTGGCAATTATTAAAAACAATCTCAATTCAGCAGTTAAAGAAAACTCAGCTACAAATTTAATTAAAAAGCTCTGATAATTTTCTCTTTCAAAACATTGCCCATATATTGCCATAAGATAATAGGTAACATATTCCCAAGGCTCCAGACTTCAAAGGAATATCAATGTGCGCTTGGAAAATGCTGTCATTACTTTGCAAGTAAACGAACAGCACTGGAAAATCTCCTCCAATGGCTGAGCAGTGTGTATCTGAGTCAGGAAGGAATGTCTCTCGTTCAATCAGGAGTCTGCTGGGCAAGCCAGGTTGGCTGTCACTGATTGTTGTTCAGTTACCCATATGAAAGGAAATGTGTGCAGATATCTGATGGAAACGGGAGGGGATGGTGGTTGGCGTCAATGCCCCAATGATTAAATGACTTAGACCTGTGAGCTGTAGATCAGTAAGGAGTCCACTCGTTCAACGGGGGATATACATTGGCGGTCAGGGGCGGAGGTTATTGAAGGGTAACAGCAGTGATTGTTTCCCAGTTGTTGTGTTAACTGGAACCATTTCTTTCCTCGTGAGTTATGGGTAAATGATGGAAAATCCTCATGACTGCAGACTATTACTTGAGAAACTGGAAGATGAGGGCAGGTTTTTCGCTCTTAACACAGTGTTGGTGAGGGGGGAGGGGACGAGCACGAGTAACATGAGGTGTAAACGGATGTAATTTAGTCATGACACATGACAAAAAGAATCTCCACCTTAGAGTTCTGTAGCAAGAACGGAATTTCTCTTTGAAAAAAAAGTGGCCCTTCACTTGCTCAGAGGGGCAGTCTCCATTGGATTGCCACTCGACAGACTTGCCCATGCGTTAATTATAAAATCTGTCTTGCCCAACCTTCCTCACAGGCTGCGTGAGACCAGAGCAGCGAAGCTGGCTGTATCAGCATGGAGTAACTGGGATGCAGAGAGGTAAGAAACAGCCCCTTTTTACAGCACGAACCGCTGTAAAGGACGTATTTAAAGGGACAATTAAAAGTTAAGTGGTTCAGGTACCAGGGTGAGGATCAATTGGGATGGTGTGGGAGTTTATGTATGTGGGTGAGGCTGGGTCTGGGTTTTTTAAATAGGTACTCTGTAGTTAGAAGTAATCCCCCCCCCCCCCCCCCCCCCCCCCCCCCCCCCCCACCCAGCTCTTTCAGAGTAACTCTCTGGGTAAAACTGGCACAACTATTCAAAGTTGCCCATTAAATCACTTCTGTCAGATGGTTCCCAGCCCAGCGCAATTATCCCGAGGAAGTCAGCACTTCTGGGCACTTGGCAGGAAAACCCTTACACGGGATCTTTCTGGAGGAATTGCCATTGCATCATTGGGGTACCCCCTAAATGGGACACAATGGAACCAGGAAGTTATAGCCCATTCTCAAATGATTTGGCAGACAAGTGGATTGTTGAAGGGCAATATTGTTCATGGAAATTAAATTCATTTTTAAGGTTGCATTCCCACACTGACTGCAATATTGCTACAAAAGGGCACCTTATGCTGTAATACTGAAGTTGGTGTACAATGAGATCAAGGCAAGTGATGTCCAAGCAGATCACACTGGAGATGTCAAACTGTAACCCCTGAGCTGAAGATCCAAGATCACCATTTTGTATTCTTTGACAGTTCTGGTACAAGTCTGCAATGTCGCAGCTAAGGCAGGTGGAATGAAAGCTTAAACCTTTTTTAAAATGTTTGGACGTCCAGAAGGGAAATAAATTAGAAAACCTTTTATAATGGTTTGCATGTTTAACTGGGATCATTATGCACAAAAGCCTGACGTAACAGTCCACACAATGGTTTACATGCAGGAAGCAAGATTAAGATTTAGAGGAGCCTGTTTATAGAGGCATTCCAAATTCAAAACAAGCAAAGGAGAAGTGTTGACTCAGTGGTTAGCACTGCTGCCTCACAGCACCAGGGACCCGGGTTCAAATCTAGCCTTGGGTGACTGAGTGGAGCTTGCACATTCTCCCCGTGTCTGTGTGGGTTTCCTCTGGGAGCAACGGTAGCCTCCCACAGTTCAAAGATGTGCTGGTTAGGTGGCTAGGCCACGCTAAATTGCCTCCTAGTGTCCAAAGTTGTGTAGGTTAGGTAGGGTTATGGGGATAGGGCAGGGGTATGTGCACAGGTAGGGAGCTCTTTCAGAGGGTCGGTGCAGACTCAGTGGGCCGAATGGCCGCCTCCTGCACTGTAGGAGATTCTATGATTTGATTTTATTTGTCCTTGGGATGTGGGCGTAACTGGCTATGCCAGCAAGTGTTGCCCAACCCTAATTGCCCTTGAACTGAGGGGCTTGTTAGGCCATTTCAGCACGGGTCAGTTGAGAGTCAACCACATGGCTGTTTGGGTCTGGAGTCACATGTAGGCGAGACTGGGTAAGGATGGCAGATTTCCTTCCCTGCAGGATGGGGTTAGTGAACCAAATGGGTTTTTTGACAATCGGCAATGGTTTCATGTTCATTAGCATATAATCCAGGATAATTTTTTTAAAATTCAAACTTCACCATTTCCCAGGATGGGACTTGATCCCAGCACCCCAGAGCATTACCCTGGGTCACTGGATTAGAGTCCAGTGACAGTACCAGGGCGCCACCCCCTCCTCGCCCCACTGTGCCAGCCCCTCCTCACACCACTGCACCACCCCCTCCCCGCCCCACTGCGCCACCCCCTCCCCGCCCCACTGTGCCACCCCCTCCTCGTCCCACTGCGCCACCCACTCCACGTCCCACTGCGCCACCCCCTCCCCGCCCCACTGTGCCATACCCTCCCCGCCCCACTGCGCCATACCCTCCCCGCCCCACTGCGCCATACCCTCACCGCCCCACTGCGCCACACCCTCCCCGCCCCACTGCGCCACACCCTCCCCGCCCCACTGCGCCACACCCTCCCCGCCCCACTACGCCACCCCCTCCCCGCCCCACTGCGCCACCCCCTCCCCGCCCCACTGTGCCACCCCCTCCTCACACCACTGCACCACCCCCTCCCCGCCCCACTGCGCCACCCCCTCCCCGCCCCACTGTGCCACCCCCTCCTCGTCCCACTGCGCCACCCACTCCACGTCCCACTGCGCCACCCCCTCCCCGCCCCACTGTGCCATACCCTCCCCGCCCCACTGCGCCACACCCTCCCCGCCCCACTGCGCCACACCCTCCCCGCCCCACTGCGCCACACCCTCCCCGCCCCACTGCGCCACACCCTCCCCGCCCCACTGCGCCACACCCTCCCCGCCCCACTGCGCCACACCCTCCCAGCCCCACTGCGCCACCCCCTCCCCGCCCCACTGCGCCACCCCCTCCCCGCCCCACTGCGCCACCCCCTCCCCGCCCCACTGCGCCACCCCCTCCCCGCCCCACTGCGCCACCCCCTCCCCGCCCCACTGCGCCACCCCCTCCCCGCCCCACTGCGCCACCCCCTCCCCGCCCCACTGCGCCACCCCCTCCCCGCCCCACTGCGCCACTAACCTCCCGCCCCCCTCCCCACCCCACTGCCCCTCCCCGCCCCACTGCCCCACCCCCTCCCCTAAGGAACAACATACTCTGGTGCAATATAAACATAGCCCAAGCCAGTTGTGCTATCTTGAGTTGCCTGTATATTTATATTCTTAGTAATAAAATAATAGCTGCTTGTTGGACAGATTTAATTATACTGTGGTGAAAACACAAAATGTTAAAACTGCCTGAAAAATCTTGAATGCTTGGAAGTTTTCTTCTGCAGGAGAGAAGCCAATCCTCTGAGAATTGTAATAAGATGAATTCACAAACCGTGTTAGCGACTGCAGGCTGGGGAAAGGTTAATGATAACCCACAGCTGTGTTGCATCAGAAACCGTGCAGTCTTGAAAGGTAGCCTGTCCCATGCACAGACTTGCATCTGACTCCTGGCTTCCATTATTCATGATGGATTGCAGGTCTTTTGTGAGTTTATGGTCATTGAAACCCCTCATCCACTGTTGGGTGGTGGGGACAGAAGCGAATGAGAGTTGACACCACGGCCTTTCGTTAGAATTAACTCTTTTGTATAGCTGCGTTTGGCTCCTTTTGAAGTTAATCTAAAGTCGTTCTGGATACAGCTGTTTACATGAATCCTGGCAATGCCGTTTAATTTACCAATAGTCTTTTGTACTCTGATCCAAGATGCCTTTGCAAAATCTAGCAGCGTACTGCATTTCGGTTGGTCTATCTTCTGGAAATTATATTCTTTGTACAGGAGATACACATCATTAATCATGCTGCCAAATCGGTCTGATGGTGGTGTTCACACCTCAATTTTTGTGCTGAGATCTAGTGTTCAGAAATTGCTACACATTTTTCAAGTTGTCAATGGAATCATTACAATACGGCACTTTATTATCAATCCAGGTACAGCATTGGAACCTTGTTCATTTCCCTGACTTTGCACCTTGTAATGCAGAGATGTGAATAATATATTTGTTCCGCTACACATGTATATCTTGAAACTTTTAATAACTTTTGGAGGTTATGTATTTAGCAATTCTGTACAAGTGGAATCAGAAACCGGAATTAGAACCTATCTTAGATTAGCAATAGCAAGCTGTGCAGCGATGGATAAATGAACATGGGGCTCCCTATACACTGACAGTTTATCCTACTCTCGAATCTGATCATGCTCCGTTTATCAGTTTGTATCACATGGTGGCATCTAACATTTGTGTGCCAGTTTAGCACAAGGTGTGACATCTAACATTTGTGTGCCAGTCTAGCACAAGGTGTAGCACCACGGGGCTGGTTTTTCTCACTGGGCTAAATCGCTGGCTTTTAAAGCAGACCAAGCAGGCCAGCAGCACGGTTCAATTCCCGTACCAGCCTCCCCGGACAGGCGCCGGAATGTGGCGACTAGGGGCTTTTCACAGTAACTTCATTGAAGCCTACTTGTGACAATAAGCGATTTTCATTTCAATATGTGGTCCGTTATCATCATCTGATACAAGAGAGCCCAACATCAATTTGTAATATAACAGTTTTTTCCTTTGTTTCTTGACTCTGTGTAGTGTGTCCACACATTTTTTTTTCTTAGCAGGCTGAAGGAGGACCTCTCAAAGTAGTAATATTTTGTTGGTTTAATGAGCAGATATGTCGTCTTGCAAAGGAGCACTGGACCATGGCGGAATAGTGCAATTTGACGTTGAAAATTGTACCATGCGCATTTAGAACCATTTGCTTGTGCTTGTAGAATGGGACCATGCTGATTTTATGTTGCTACAGAAAATTCAGGCTAACTGTGAAATACTCCTTTCTCTCAGTAAGCCAGCATGGGGTTGCTGTAATTACACATGGTAGGCGTGACATTTGTTCCATATAAACCCTCCCATCATGAAAGGTGTGAAGCAAAAATTCTGCGAAGTGCACTGAGCAGATTACCGTGATACCATCCTCATTGGTGTGCACTGTTGAAAACTGTAGGTTGGAATTCCCTTGGTGGTGACAAGCTGGTGTTAATGAGCAGGGTTTTTTTCAAAATTCAGTACAGTGCACTGATGTGAGCATTTGGCATTGCTTCCTCTGAGCAAGCGGTGAAGTTCCTCTTTAATATTTCACAGACTTTGCTGCATCCTTAGTTACTGTTGTGCAAACTTTTCCAGGACTCGCCGCTGGAGTTGTCCTGCAGTTCACTTAATTGAGACGTAGACATGTCAGTGCACAGAAATTATAATCTCCGTTCACAAATTTGTCTGTTTAGTTTCGTAGGTTGAGTAGAATATTGCTTCATCAATTGCTGATGACTACAGATCATATTAAATTGTGAGATATCCCAACATTGATTGTTTAATGAATGCAATAGCATTCATGCAAAAAAAGTTCACACAGCCGCCATTCGAGTTATTTTGTACTTTTACTCCCTTTTCTAAGATTTTTATCAATTGCTTTTGTTACGATCAGCAGCAGGTGATGTTCCCCAAAAGCTGTTGTTCCGGATGAGATCTCTAGATTTGTCATTGTATGGCTGGGATACCCCCAGATTGTTATAAATCTGGATGAGGAGGGATGACTAGCTCCGAGTCTTTATTCTTTATTCGAGTCTTTATTCAACTGGTTAGGTTTCAACTAACAAGATTCCCTTTCCCATGGATGTCTTTTCCAGACCTAACAGTCATGTTTAAAATGGAGCCAATTTACTTTTTAAATTCAGAGCACCAAATTCATTTTTATCCAATTACGGGGATATTTAGTGTGGCCAATCCACCTACCCTGCACATCTTTGGGTTGTGGGGGCAAAACCCATGCAAACACAGGGAGAATGTGCAAACTCCTCATGGACTGTGACCCCCCCCCCCCCCCCCCCCCCCCCCGAGCCGGGATTGAACCGTGAGGCAACAGGGCTGACCCACTGCGCCACCGTGCTGCCCTAAAATGGAGCCAATTTAATCAGGGTTTCTTGAGTGCGTTTATAAACAACTAAAAAGGTATGGCTAAATGATAAAATACATGCATCTACATTCATTCAGATTACAAGTAAGAATTGAGTCTAATAGTAAGTAAATAGAAATAAAACATTATTTGGAACAGTCCTTGAATTGCAAGGAGTAGGTGATAAAGCGTTGCGGCCGTTGCATATTGTTTCCAGTATAGTAGACGTCTGCAGTAGACGTTTGATTCTTCGATTCAAATGTTCCGTGGGTTGGTCGAGGGATTCTGATTCCCTTTTCTAGGTATAATAGGGTTTTTTTCTGCTGGCTGATTAACTTCCACAGTCAGAGAGTGAGTTTTTAGATATTCCTACAAAAGGTGGTTATTTCCTTTTTCCAAAGGCACTGCTTCCAGCACTGTATTGCACTTCTTCAGTGTGGGAAAACCTACAGCTGCTTTTCCTCGCAGCATGCGCACACCGACCAGTAGGAAAGTCCCAGCCGGGTAGGCAAGTGAGCACTGGGCAGCTCTCTCTACTTGGCTTCTAACCCCCTTAATTGTGTATTCCAAGAGGAAACCGAAGACCCCAGTCCGTCTAGGCAATTACGCCCACGGTCTTTGAGATGAGATGGCTGTTATGTTCCTTTGTCTTTACCAGGGATAGCAATCAGCCTTCAAATGAAATGAAAATGAAATGAAAATCGCTTATTGTCACGAGTAGGCTTCAATGAAGTTACTGTGAAAAGCCCCTAGTCGCCACAAGTACCTTGTTTGGAAGAACAGGGCGAGGTTCCGTTGTTCCTTCGAGAAGCATCGTGCAGCCACTCCTGTCAGTGGCTAACTGTACATTCTCATCAATCTTCGCAGCTTGTTTCCATTTTAAAATAGAAAACCCAAATCGTCAAAATTTCTGTGTATGATTGCATGATTTATTTCTCTAGAGAGACTTTTGATTTCTGAGACATAAGTGAAACTTACCTTTTGTCACTGGGATTCCTGTCATCTATCCCTAACGTTCTTCTGTAGTTTTGACTTTTAATTGTTCATGTCATGAATTTTACTATTTAGTTCAGACTGCATATCCCCATCACAATTTTCTGCTTGTTTTTAACTCTGTGCTATATGTATACCATTCCCTTGGGTCCATATGTATCTCCAGTAGACGTCTGCAGGCAAATAGTTGATTCTTCGATTCAAGTGTTCCGTGGGTTGGTAGAGGTATTCTGATTCCCTTTTCTAGGTATAATAGGGTTTTTTTCTGCTGGCTGATTAACTTCCACAGTCAGAGAGTGAGTTTTTGGTTGAAATTCTGGTTGAGATGAAGCTGTCCCGAGTTCACACAATACATTTGAATTCCTTTCATTATGGGACTTATTACATAGGGAATTATTTTTCCAATCACATGACCGAGTTTACTGAATTGCATATATATCTTGTGTATATTATTGTGAATTTCTTCTTATTAACGGAAACTATCTAAATTTAGATTTTCTGATATCCCCAGTCTTGAGCATGCAGCTCATGTTTAATAGCCCTTGCAGACAAATTGTATTCTTCTGTAGACACCATGGCCAAATTGCAATCGTTAATCCCTCAGTAAGGATTCCAAAATCTGTCAACTGTGCAAAAGTTTTCTGGCTGTTGCTGCCCATCAGAACAAGTCTGGAATATGTTGGGGGGTGGGGCAGGCAATGGAGAGTAAACCTGCTCTTATCAACTGTACAATACTGCATAGGTATTTAATGAGGCAAAAGTGTGATAAGTAGGTTATCTAATTTCTGGGTTCAAGTTATTGTCATCCACTGCCTTTACTTCCTATTTTTCCTTTAGCGGTCTTGTTGTCCATTGTTCTTCACTTAATATGCACGGCATCTGTTAATTGGAAAAAATATGTCTGTGAAATCTGTGACAGTGTTGTTTCTGGGAGATGGACTCCTTTGAAGGGAATCTCAACCGTTGTTGAAAATGTTAGAACACTGTTGTGGCAACCATGGAATGTGGCGGATTATAATCGTTGCCCTCTTTTGGGACAATCCAAGATTACGTCTACTTCTCGCATGACTCCCCTCGACTTTGAAGATGTTAAATCGGTCCCCAAAGAGTATTTCCACCCAGCCTTTTTAATCGGTTTCAGTCAAATTGTAATGTCGCTGACATTATTAGGTCCAGAAGTATCTCCCCAGTGTCTCTGCCTCCTCATCAAAAACGGTCTGGAGTTGGGTTTGTGAGCTAGTGTTATCGAAAGCTATGTAAGGCAATATCAATTCTAAGCTATAAAGATGTTTATTAAAGAACCGAGCAGACAATTCACAATGTGGTGAAAACAGTCGATCACAACGTTAAAAGGTTTTGGGAAAATAGAGAAAAATAAAATCTTATTTCTAGTAGAGAATACAGCTTTCAAATTTGATTAGTGTTACTGTAAATTATTCTAGGTAAGATATCCATCAATTTTAAAAGTGGCATTTACCTTAATCCCTGAGGGAAGATTAGAGAGTTAGCGAGGTGGCTCTGTCCCAGTTAGGGAGAGAATTACGATCACCAAGTCCCAATGTCATTCCTTTACGAAGTCAGATGTTGTCGTGAATTCAGCAAATTTAAAAATCCAGTGTAGGTTCTCCATGTTTCCTCTTTGATTTCCTCAGAAAGTTTATATATAGCTGTTAATTTCCGGGTAAAGTTTGTCTCTTATTCTAAGTTGGGCTGCGAGAGCCAGTGATGGTCAATTTTCATGAGGCATGTGCCTGTGTTTTAAGATTATAATGCAGTTTTTAGGTTGAGCTCGCTTTCTAAAAATCTCAGTTGATTGTGCTTTAGGGCTGTCGAAATTATATCATATCAAATTCTACACTGGTGGCCTTTGTGACCGTTGGTTCTGTGTGACTTGGGCAGATAACTTTCATCAGGAGTTCTCCTCTTGCTGTCAGAGGCAACCAGCTTTCAACAGAGTGAAGTGGGTTTTGAACACTTATTAATTTTTTAAGCTTTTATTTATAGGAAAATAACTCTCTCGATCTAATAACCTTTTATTAAGATTGGATTTCTTTATTCACGTGTGGATGCAATCAAGCTGTTTGGTTGACATTCATTTGCCGAATAATTCTATCGCTTAAGTAGTTATGAAGTGGGTTTCAATTTTGCCGCGATAAAAGCCTTGAGACGATAGAACTGTTGTTTTTTCTTGTGTTTTCTGGAAATTTGCATGATTGCATGTATTGGTTGCCATGTTTAGCCAGCCTTGTACCAACTCTGAATTAGATGTTCCTCATACTTGGCTATGTCATATTGTACGATGCTGTATTGAACATTTATAGCTAAATGTCATGTGAGAGTACCTTTAAGAAATGGGTGTTTACTACTGCAGTGATGTCAGAGTGTGGGTGGAGCTGGGCTGTCTGTCAACTTTTTACTTTCGTTTTTGAGGAGGCTGTAGGGTGTTTTAGCTTCGTTTTCAGTGTTCTGTTGTTGTTCTCTGCTGTTCTCTCTGCCATCAATAGGCTATCTCTTGATCATTTGATGAATTCAGAATTATAAATGTTTTCAGTAGTGACTTTAACCTGATGTGCTTCTGATAAAGGTTTTGTTTTTAAGTCATATGGATGTTAAAAGGAAAGCTTAAAGGATTACTTAGTGTTGTAGTCTTTGGGGGCTGTATTTGAATTGATGGTTGCTAAGATGTTCACTGTATGTTTTAAAAAGGATAACTTGAGTTCATAGAATAAACATTGTTTTGCTTTTAAAAAATAATTTCTCATTTCTGCTGTACCACACCTGTAGAGTGGGCCGTGTGTTCCCCATACCACAATCTAGTAAAAGTTGTGGGTCAGGTGAACTGCATGATACACTTTGGGGTTCTCTAAACCCTGGCCCATAACATTAATGAAAGAAAATGGCTATTAGTGCAGTACAAAGCCACGTCCATGGAGATGGCATGATAGCATTATGCTGCAGTCACGACAAGAGAGAAGTCAAATGATGACCCAGAGATTTCTCATGTTGTCAGAAACTTATTGCAAGCGTGGACTAAATGGCTCCAGGAGGGATGAACAAATCTCTGCCAAGTGTTTGCCCAAAATTGGAGTCGCACAACTTCATTTTGGTATTGGGAGAAGTGAGGAACCTCCGTCTCAGACTTAAGAAAAGGGCAATGGAAGAAATGTCATATTTGTGAAAGGTTAGTCTAGTCACTGCCTCTGATTTACTGGATTGACTTTATTTTTTCCATCCAAATTAAAAGCACAGGACATTTAAAAATAATTGCTTGGAACCAAAAGGGATGAATTTCATAAATCAGCCCCCCCTTTTCATACCCTAAGTAAATTTAGTTTAAGAGTTTAGGAATGGCCTGTCCAAAGCTCTGGATATTAATTTCTTAGTAGGAAGAGCTGGAGAAGCGGATACTGAAACTTCCTTATGTTGACTCTACGGTATGAAATATAATTTAATTACTACGGGGAGGCCAGATTTTTCATCCAAACTGTCAGCCTTGGCGCAGTAGCAGCAATCTTCTCCCCGAGTCAAAAGGTCGAAGGATCAAGCCCCACTCCAGAGACTTGAGCACAAAATCCAGGCTGACATTTCCGTGCCGGATTGAGAGTGCTGCTCTATTCTTAAGTACTATCTTTCGGATGAGACGTTTTTGCCCTTGGACATGATTCCATCGAACCTTGCCGACATTTTATCCCTCGAGCAACATCACTAAAACATATCGCTACGTGACTTAACCTGATTGCTGTTTGTGGGATCTTGGTGACGCATTTGCCTATGCCACAACAATAACTACACTTATTGGCTACAGTGATAACTTCTGGGGCATCCTTGAGCTCATGAAAGGCGCTATATAAATGCAGGTTCTTTATTTCCTAGAATGCAGTAGCTGAAAGTTCAGTACATAGGCAGGCCAAAATTTATCTGTGACCCTGGGGACAGATCACAAGAGAAAAGCTTTGCTTTCTTTGGGAACAAACACTTTCCAATTCTACCTATTCCCCTCCCCGACCCAATTTCAACTTGATAGCCCTTCAAAATTGCACTTGCTGAGGAAAGAATATTTTGACAAATTAAACATAGCTTGGATTTTAAGGCAACCAAATAGTTGCTCAGTGCACATAAAGTACGAAGAGTACGAGAGGAAAAGATCAAAGTTTAAAATAGTCATGTTAGTTAGCTCCTGTCCATCTTCAAATGTTATTCCCTGGCACTGCTTGATTCAGGGAGCAAGGAGGCAACTTGCCCCCTGTCGTCATCTCTGTGATTCTTTAGCTAACAGTGAGCGATTGGGCTGAATTAACTACAGGGAGGTCAGGACAAGGCTCCCCGAACACCAGCTTCATTACAGCCCAACCTATTGCTCTCACTTCAGCAATGTTGGTATTCAACCCTGACAGAACTTCATATTATGACATAAAACACTTTGTACCACTGTTCCTTTTTTGTTTCATTTATATTAACAACATGACCTCAGCTAACACAGTGAGGAATATTATTTTTCTTTTCATTCACTGTACTCCAAAATGACGACCGACAAAATGTTGTTCATATCTCCTCTTTTTTTTTAATGCAGAAATATGATTCTCATTTTCCCAGGGGATGAATCGGATTTTACAAACTAACACTCTGGGTTGCAACATCTTATACGTGGAATTCTCCTAACCTGCCCATGATGGGTCGGGTGGCGGGGCGCAGAGAATCAGAGAGTCTGAAACCAGTCAGCATAAAATAACGTTACAATTTTCCCAATGGTGGATGAATGGTGGGTCGGTCACTCTGCTAGAAGGTGGTGTGAATTCTATTTGCATTCATTTGCATCTCATGAATGCTCATTAAAGCAGCTGCCCACCAGTGTCCTGTCAGGCCTTCCGATCCTGCGTCACGCCATCGTGAAATTGCCGGCGCTAAACATTATAACCTGATTGCTGAAGAGTCGTGAACACAAGGCGATACTCTGTTGGCAAGAGACTTTGAGGTGAATGCAGCAAAGCTTTCTGCACTGCTTCTGAGGTGATGTTCACCACTCTGCCACGAATACTGGTTCCTGCCTTCCATCTCTATAGCGAGCTGGTCATTATGGACAGCACCGTGCTGCTGGACCCATGGACCCTTTTGTGTCACTGAGATGGATCAGTACAGCACCTTGGGATGGGGAGCACAGGGCTCTCCTACTCCATGGCACCACACAACAGTGTCCATCTGGTCACCCCAGTGCTGTGAGACCCCTGCAGTCAGCGCAACAAAAGGGGGGTGGGGCGACCTTCAAACCCTCCAGCTGAGGTCATGTGGATGAATCAGCTACCAGTCTGCTAGAACAGATGGAGGAGAACTTGCCCAATCATAATAAATGAGATTCCTGCCGTTCCGGTTGGCAGGACAGACACCATTGGAGTCACCCACGTCCCACCCTCAGCCCTCTCCCTCCCTCAGCTGTCTCCCCCTCCCTCCCTAAGCCCTCTCCCTCTCTCGGCCGTCTCCCCCTCCCTCCCTCAGCCCCCCCTCCCTCAGCCGTCTCCCCCTCCCTCCCTCAGCCGTCTCCCCCTCCCTCCCTCAGCCCTCTCCCTCCCTCCCTCGGCCGTCTCCCTCTCCCTCCCTCCCTCGGCCGTCTCCCTCTCCCTCCCTCGGCCGTCTCCCTCTCCCTCACTCCCTCGGCCGTCTCCTTCTCCCTCTCTCCCTCGGCCGTCTCCTTCTCCCTCTCTCCCTCTCCCTCTCTCCCTCGGCCGTCTCCTTCTCCCTCCCTCCCTCGGCCATCGCCCTCCCTCCCACGGCCGTCGCCCTCCCTCCCTCCCTCGGCCGCCGCCCTCCCTCCCTCCCTCGGCCGCCTGTCTGTCTCCCTCCCTCCCTCGGCCGCCTGTCTGTCTCCCTCCCTCCCTCCATCCCTCGGCTGCCTGTCTTCCTCCCTCCTTCCCTCACTCGGCCGCCTGTCTCCCTCCCTCCATCGGCCGCCTGTCTCCCTCCCTCCCTCCCTCGGCCGCCTGTCTCCCTCCCTCCTTCCCTCACTCGGCCGCCTGTCTGTCTCCCTCCCTCCCTCGGCCGCCTGTCTGTCTCCCTCCCTCCCTCGGCCGCCTGTCTCCCTCCCTCCCTCGGCCGTCTGTCTCCCTCCCTCACTCCCTTGGCCGCCTGTCTCCCTCCCTCCCTCGGCCGCCTGTCTCCCTCCCTCCCTCACTCGGCCGCCTGTCTCCCTCCCTCGGCTGCTTGTCTCCCTCCTTCCCTCCCTCGCTCCCGCCCTCACTCCCTCCCTCACTCGGCCACCTGTCTCCCTCCCTCCCTCGGCCGCCTGTCTCCCTCCCTCCCTCCCTCCCTCTCTCCCTCGGCTGCCTGTCTCCCTCCTTCCCTCCCTCGCTTCCTCCCTCACTCGGCCGCCTGTCTCCCTCCCTCCCTCGGCCGCCTGTCTCCCTCCCTCCCTCCCTCCCTCTCTCCCTCGGCCACCTGTCTGTCTCCCTCCCTCCCTCAGCTGCCTGTCTCCCTCCTTCCCTCCCTCGCTCCCTCCCTCCTTCCATCCCTTGGCCGCCTGTCTCCCTCCCTCCCTCCCTCGGCCGCCTGACTCCCTCCCTCCCTCGGCTGCCTGTCTCCCTCCCTCCCTCCCTCCCCCCCTCGGCCGCCTGTCTCCCTCCCTCTCTCTCATCCTCTCCCTACATTGCTCTACCAACCCCTCTTCTCCTCCCATCTCTTTCTCTCTTCCTCACCCCTTCTCTATCTCTCTCTCTCTCTCTTCCTCACTCTCTCTCTCTCTCTCTCTTCCTCACCCCCCCCTCTCTCTCTCTCCCTGCCCCCCTCTCTCTCTCTCCCCCGCCTCTCTCTCTCTCCCCGCCTCTCTCTCTCTCCCCGCCTCTCTCTCTCTCACTCCCCACCTCTCTCCTTTCCTGCCTCCCTCCCTCTCTCTCCCTCCCCGGCTCTCTCGCTTGCCCTCCCCGCCTCACCCTCTCCCCTCCTCACCCTCTCCCCTCCTCACCCTCTGCCTCTGTCTCTGTCTCCTTTTTCCCTGTCTGTGTGCATCTCTCTGTCTCGTGGCAATCCAAGTACTAAGTGAAATGTATTTGGATGGTTTCAGTCTAGTTACCTATGTATGTAGCTCTACAACACAAACTCTATCACATCTGTCATGTGTACATGTTCTGATAATGGGTGTTTCATGTCATTGCATCTTTTAGAATGTCATTCAGCTGTATCAGCATGTCAGTTTTGGCTTTTAAGCTGGAGATGGTGTTAATGGTGACAGGCCCAGTAGTGCAACCATTAAGATGGCTGTTTCACAGCAGTATATTATGGGATTGAGTCATGGGGCTATTTGTACTTTGCATTCATCAACTGTACTCCACTGAAATTTGCCATGCGATAAGTTACTATTTTCAGGGTTTTTAACACCATTGAGATCTTTTTGTGCCACAGGAAGGAATTCTTACATTTTTAAAAGGAAATAGTGTTTTATCACCTTAATTATTAACCAAATTCTGATATGGTTTCAAGTAAAGGAGCACACAAATAATTTAAGGTAATTTACCTGTAATTGACCGCTGCTGCTAGTAAATAAAAAGGAGATATTAAACTAAATTAATGTCTAGTGCAGTCGGCGAACCTCAATGTCAATGCTGACCACTGCTTGTTTTTCCTCGTGCTAAATGCTGGCTTATACCATCTTTAAGTTACTCCATTTTCTGCTTTTAAGCAGAATCCAGTAATACAAGAAATAGCCAAAGTGTCCTACCGGGAGCACCGGATAAAAAGATGTGCTTCTCAACAATGGGACTTTGGGTTCAATTTTGCAGTTTCTCTCGTAATGTTATACTTAGATATTTCAAATCATTGCAGTCGAGTTTACTGTAAATTTAATTTTTGTGCAAATTTAATGTGGTCATATCTTTTAGTCAACATCAATTCAGCTTAATAAGAGTGATCGTTGTCGGTAGCTGAAGTTTGGGGTGAATTTTCTGCCTTGTTGTTTTATGCCCCAGTAGTTTGAAATAATCACACTTTTCGACACAAATGCTGGAGCGGAGTTGAAGTTAATTTCTCACCACTTGCGATATGCTGTGGAATGATGCGTCATCAGTTTGAAAGCATCTTGGATACTTCTGTAAACATGCTCATTACAATATAGTTTCTAGTTCTTTTTGAATAATATAACACTCTCTGCTCTGCTTTGTCAGTTTAGACACGGCGCACGTCTTTACAGACATTCTCGCAATAATTACGGCAGCATTGCTTCCCTTTTCCAAGGCTGGATCCATTGCTCCTGGCCACTTTGGAAGGTTGACAAGCTGCACGCAGGCCTCTGTGACAACAGTGTTATCGATGCCTAGTCAGGTCTCAGTGGCTAAGAGACTGAACCAGGACCATAACTTTAAGTATTAAGACCATCCAAAAAGATTGATTTGTTCCAGGAGTGATAATATAAGACCGGGCAGCATGGTGATGCAGTGGTTAGCATGGCGCCGAGGTCCCAGGTTCAATCCCAGCCCTGGGTCCCAGTCCGTGTGGAGTTTGCACATTCTCCCCGTGTTTGCGTGGGTTTCTCCCCCACAACCCAAAGATGTGCAGGTTACGTGGATTGACCACACTAAATTTCCCCTCAATAGGAAAAAATAAATTGGGTACTCTAAATTTATAAATGTAAAAAAAAAATACGAATTAGGGCATGGTTATTTTAGAAACTAACTTTATTTAAAAAAAGAAAACAATATTTAAATTTCAACCCAAACAATAACAGAGAACATGCAGTTTCTTAACCTTAACGCACTAGTTCCCATTAAGCAACACTATACAGGGCAGCATGGTGGTGCAGTGGTTGACAGTGCAGCCTCATGGCGCTGAAGTCCCAGGTTCGATCACGGCTCTGGGTTACTGGCTATGTGGAGTTTTCACATTCTCGCCGTGTTTGCGTGGGTCACGTCCCCACAACCCAAAGATGTGCAGGGTAGGTGGATTGGCCATGCTAAATTGCCCCATAATTGGAAAAAATTAATTGGGCACTCTAAATTTTAAAAAAAGGCAACACTATGCAGAACACGCAGCTCTCATGGCACTTTTACAGGCAGATAAAGGTAATTCTTGCATTTACAAAGCAATTTTTCTTCTGGTTGGGACATTCGTTCTGAACCCTTTTTCCAAACCCTGCCTTGTGGCAACTTTCATGACATTCTTGGTCGATTTCCAAAGCCTTCTCCCTGTAACTATTCAAAACAGCATTCCTTCTCTCTCTCTTCTCTCTAACCTTTGCCCAGCCCCGCAAACAAAGGTTTTCTGGGGATTCCAGACTTGAACCTATCATCGTTATCTCAGCTACTTGACTGCCCACTCCTGTTTATACAAAAGAACAGGACCTTCCTTTTAATATGCAACTAACCTTGCGGGTTGCGGGGATGGGGTGAAGGTGTGGGCTTAAGTGGGGTGCTCTTTCTAAGAGCTGTTGCAGACTTGATGGACCGAATGGTCTCCCGCACAGTAAATTCTACAATTGACTGACAATTCTCAAATTGACCATCAGACTCTGTAATGGGCTAATAGCTGGTCAGACAAACTGTTGCAATTCACTTTTCCTGCTGACCGAGCATTCCCACCCATGTGTTTCCTGACAGTATGGGGTGGCTTCATTTGGAAATCCCATTGACAAGCTGCGGGCATATAGAATCCCTCCACCGGTGAACAGCGCACCGTCGAGAAATGCGCAGCTGTGGGACCGGGAATCCAGTCCCATATTTTTTTCCAATAACATGTTCATGTGAATAAGTTTATTGCCCTCCGGTGTATTAGAAAAGTAGTTTAACATAAAGGAAACAAGCAAGTGTTGAATACAAACACTGATTATTTTTCTGCTATCTTACGTGAATCTATATGAAGCACATATGTTGGCGCACTCATGTTAGTAAAAAGAGCTGTTGAGTGTTTGACGGCTGATTGTTGTATAGTCCAAATGGCCATGTTTGATGAACCCCACAACAATCATGCGTTTGTCAATACATTGAGCCACAGCAGACAATATATTCTCTCCACTGACCCACTTCTCGCCCCTCAGTTCCATGTGGGTGGGGTGCCAACCTTCTTGACCTGAGTCTCCAGGAAGAGAAAGATCATAGAGATGTGAAAAATGTGTTTTTTAAATTATCTTCTTTAACCATTTACTTATTAGTTATTAAAAAAAAATACAAGAGGAGAAAAGTAGGCTGTTGGCTGACAGGAATCATTGAGTTGGGTAATGAAGAGCCCATTTACTTCCAGGTTGGACTGAGAATGTGTGGACCATGAGGATGGACATGACCAATGGTGAAAATGTATGATGGTTGAAAACAGAAGGTCATGTGATGTATCCTGCAGGAACTTTTCCAGTGAGAGATGATGATCGTAGTTCCAGGCCTTAGCTTCTTTAGGTTATCCCAGCCCAGCCTCTTTGCTCCTTCCCAGTTCAGGCCCTGCCTACTCTTGATTAAGGCCTGCTTGCACGGTGCAGATTTTCACCATTTTGAGCTCTTGTCAGTAATGCGTACCATTCTGGTGTTGCTCCAAGAACATTGTACAGATGCTGCTGCACCCTCTCAGCCCATTGCCACTGATTTTAAAAATGGCGTCCCAATTGCTCGCTACACTGAGGAGTTCCGGCATAGCTCCTCAGTGCAGGAAACGGGGCCAAGTGCAGCCTCATTGGTTAGTTGCCTACTGAGGCCCCCGATCTACCCGGATGGCCATTAGATAGCGGGACTGTTTCTTGGCACTACAAGCACTGGGACACACCCAGCTAATCTTGCGCTATGGGACTCTGCCCCCAATCAGGTAGATCGCACCCCATATTTCCTCACCTGGATTTGATGTAATTTTTTTGTTCGATTAACACTCCTGCGAAGCACTTTGAAACATTGCACAATATTGCAGGTGCTATATGAATGCAAGTTGTTGCTACACATGATCAAGTTGCTGAAAGTATTGTACTGGAACAAGGGAGCAAAAGAAATTTGAGTAAAAGTCAAGAACTGCTGGAAAGAAAATTGGAAAGTCTGAAAATGACACGCGAAGGAACTTGAGGCAAGTGGGATCGCAGGATACAGAGATTGGAGAAGTTCGCAGAGTGGCAAATGGAAGAGAGTAACCTTGGCTTTCGCCTTAGCACTGCAACACATCATCTTGTATCTGTTCAGCTCACTGATTTGAATGATTCAGGGGTCATGACCCAAGCACTACGTGACTGTAGTTGTTCCTGGATAAATATAATGTTAGGTTCAGAAATAAACCACAGATTCTAAGTTCATTATAGGAAGTATAAATCGAATCTCTTTAATAAGTAAGTCTGAATTACTGAAGTCATCTGATTGCTGTAATAGCCTTCTGGGTTCGCACAGCTATATTGGGGTTGAAGTTGGAAGGCTAATTACAGAATTATTGTGTTTCTTCAACTGTTCAGTCTCTGAGAGAGTTTTGGTTTCCAAGATTATCTTGGTTAATAACTATCAGAAAAATGAGTAATGTAATTACATATTTGTGGATAATAGTTGCCCACTATGGCAGCACATGCTAATATCAATACGATGGAGCAAGGGTTAAAGGTGCTTAATCCTTGTCGACTCCGAACTGATCAACGGCAAATGGATTGCAGCACGGGAATTTTGCATTTCCCAATTTCAAAATGTGTTCATGTGTGAACATTTTAATGTAACATTAATATAGATCCATTTCAGGCACTTTAGATGCACTAATGATTGTGGAGACCAGTGAAGCAAATCAGTTTGCTGTCAGCTAGCTCAACAGGGGCTGTATTTGCACACAGAGTCTACAGGGACTCATATTGGTCAAAACCTGAAAAAAAAAGAGAGAAATTGCTCAATTCCAATTTTTAGTGTTGTAGTGCGTAGAGAATTTCACAGTATCACAGAATAATATAGTGCAGAAGAGGCCCTTTGGCCCATTAAGTCTGCACCAGCACATGAAATACTCCTGACCTGCTTACCTAATCGCATTTGCCAGCACATGGCCCATAGCTTTGCAACAAGAGAGTTTTAAAATAAATGATAAATAATCTTTATTGTCACAAGTAGGCTGACATTAACACTGCAATTAAGTTACTGTGAAAAGCCCCTAGTCGCCACATTCCGGTGCCTGTTCGGATACACTGAGGGAGAATTGAGAATTCTCAGCTGGTACGGGAATTGAACCCGCGCTGCTGGACATGTACTGTATCACAAACCAGCTGTCTAGCCCACTGAGCTAAACCAGAATTTTGCAGTAACAAGAACATTTTCCTGACCCTATAGTCATGTGTCCCATCCCAAAAATGCATGCCACTAGTCTTTGTCTTAGCCAGACTGCACCCTCGGCTGTGATATCATCACCCTCTTGCATCCGGGGGAAATGAGACAATTTTTGGAGAAGCTCCAATATCGTATCCATGAATTGAAGAGCCCTCTCTCTCTCTCTCTACCCCCTGATTCTCCTTTTTGAAACCAGGCAATGCACGCAGCCAGCTGCATCTCCCTTCCACTGAGTGCAGTTTCATTTCTGAGGCACGGATCATCTTTACGAGGAGCATGCCGTCTGAATGATGAGTGATCTTCAGATCTTTCTCAGCCACTTGCTGAGTGTTAAAGCAACAAACAGCTTGGTCCCCACTCAGACCAGTGCAACAATCGGGTGCATAGCGGGTAGCACCAAGTTTGCCCGATGCCTCCTAACTCAAAGGCAGTGGGCCCAGGCAAGTCGCAGATCATGACCCATCTACCTCAAAGACTGATCATAGTCAATTTATAACCCATGGCTTCTTTATTTGGCCCTGTCATCATATCAAATTGTTTATCGTTGTAGAATCTCGATGGCTGATTTCTCGGTCCGTTGTGTCAAAAATACATCCTCAGAAAATTTCTATCATCAGCATTGTTGTACTTGCATAAGAAGCTAATGTATATACTGTGTGACATCTTCAGAAATAATCATGAAAAATAATGTCTTGGTAATTCTCTAATATTGATTTCATTGGATCTTACTTTTGTCTGTTAAATCCCTTTTTATGGAGAAATAGTTGGAATGGCATGGAATAGTTGGAATATTAACTACAGTAAACTATTTTACTCTTGGGTTTGGAATCTTGTTTTTGTGCAGCCGAGAAGGTTGTTAAATTCAGACCAATATCTAAATTTCAAAGTGAATTAACAATCGCACTTAATTTGACTTCTTCCAAAATGAGCTTTCTTGATTTCAGGTTTCAACCTGGTTAATTGTGAGAACTTCCACCATGATTTACCTCCAATTTCTACCTGCCTCTACTGGCCGAACACAAGGCTGTAGTACAAATATCGTGTGTTGCTCCATATCCCCTGCATTACCTGAATCAAAGTTCTGCTCAACTTGTTGAAGATAGTGCCCGAGAACAAGTCCAGTAACAGTGCCTAATGTCTTAGACATGTTTTCAGGCGACCTGTGTTTGTTTTCTAGCTATGTCCACTTTTCCCAGTCACTTACCGCCTCATTCCATACACTAAGGCGCAGGTTTCTGTCATAATATCCACTCATGTATATCATGAGATGCAGGCAGGTAGTGATTGACACACAGGATAACCAATGAACACACACGACACAGAACAACCAAGCACCAGACAGGACACCACCACTATAAAGCCCACAGGGCATTAAGGCTCTCTCTCTCTCACAGGACACGGCTAAGGAGATAGTCACAGTGCACACGCCAATGAACATCATCACCATGTGATAGAGAGCTAGTCTGGTCAAGCCAGTAGGAGGTTATCAGTTAGGTTAATGGAGTGTCAACCCACAGCAGATTATGTACAGCAATCAACAGGTTCAATAAAACCGTGTTGGACCATCTCCTGTGTCGGAAGCCTGTTTTTCGTTTTACTGCATCCAGTTACAGTCGATGTTAGACCAGCACAGATAACACATCAGTTTCCTTGCCTCAGCAGTGTTGCTGAATCTGGATGAGAAAGGAAGATGTTGCTTTCAATGCTGTCGGACTCTTATTTGATTTTGGGCTGGTCAATGATGAAACATCATTGCGAGTGCCTATGTAGATGCTTGAGCTATATTGCCTCACTGCCAATTGTTCAGCAGAGCATGTTATGGAGGTGGAGAATTGCAAATGCAAAAAATGAAAAGGCTGTCCAAGCTAAAATGAATCATAATGTCTGTTTATTTTGTGTGATGCTTTCAAGAATATTGCTATCTTACCGGTTAATTCGGTGGCAAAAGTTGGAATCAAAAGTGAGATCCTTAACATTGAAAAGTAATAATTTAATTCTACTTAATCTTCAAGTCAGTAAGAGCCACGAGCGGGGAAAGGCAGATTGTAATCCCTCATCTTTAATTTGTTATTCTCAGGAGAACCCTTGCTCTGCTGCCGTTGATTTTTATTGACACAGTAACAAATAAGTACAAATGTTGGTGTCAGTGGCCAGTTGCATTCTGACTCCTCAGGTTATTGACTTTCTTTTAAACTTTGAAAAAAATACTAAGTAAGGCCATGTTAGGATCCAATAGGTTACTTCTCTTGTGATGGAGTTTGAGCCCAGAGATTAAAAGTTGATAACCACAGTAATTAATGGACAGAGGTCATTACATTTAAAAACAGGCCATCATTGATTGAGTCAAGTTAAGAAAAACAGATCTATCTCTCTCTCTTGCTATAATATGTATTGCACTTAAATTGGGCATCATGTGACACACAACTTTCCATATCATGCTTCAAAAAAAGGTGTAAGGAAACGGGAATGGTCACTTCACAAAGGAACCACAATGTCTCACCCCTGAGTACCCGAGTATGAATATTTTAGATTTTTTCAGAGTAGATTTTAAAATCTTAATAAATTGATTTTATGGCCATTAGTGAATAATCCATTCTTCATCTCATTGTCACAGTATGCTTTATATAAATTAGTAGATCATTTAACTCACCATTAATAATGGCATGGTAATCCCATTATCAATGTATTAGAAACAATAAGGTTTGCTTGCCCAGTGGAAACTAAGGGGCAGCTAACAGGGAACTTATCCATTCCTGTCCTGATCTGGCACTGGGCAATTAAAAATTGCTGATGACAAGAATATCCATCATGCTCCCACACTTCAGCAATCTCTTCCAGTTCTTTGCTCCTGCACTGCTGCCATTGCAATGTCCCAAGGCCCCATCCCTTCCCACTATCCTCCCTTCCAACACATTTCAAACTACATGTACTCTTGCATCCAGAACTCCCCTCCACTAAGTCCTTCCATTTCTCATAACCCTCCATCTCAAACCTCTCGTGTCCCAATATGCAATCCTCTGTACGTAGATTTGAATTGTGAGCTGTGAGGATGGTGCTGTAGAACTTCAAAGACTGTGACCTGAATATTCAAGGATACATGATATTTAGGAAGGTCAGGAATGAGGAAAAGGTGGAGGAGCAGCTCTGTTAATTAAGGATGACATTGGTACAATAGAAAATGATGAGCTTAGTTCTGGAGAAATAGAAACAGAATCTGTTTTGGTCAAATGAGAAATAGTGACGGGTAAGAATTTACTTTAGTGAGTGGTTCACAGGCCCCCTAACAATAACCACATTAGTACGAAGTACACTGGAAGAAATAATTGGGGGCGTGGTATATTGGAAGAAATAATGGGACCTTGTAAGAAAGGTGTGGTGATAATCATGGGTGATTTCAATCTATACACAAATTGGAAAAATCATTGTCAAAGGTAGCCTTGGTGATTAGTTCATACATTTTTTGGGATAGTTTCTTGAAGCAGCATGTTTTAGCACAAGCCAGAGAGGAAGCTACATTTGCAATATGACAGGATTAATTAATGACCTCATAGTGAAGGCACCCGAGGCAACTGTAATTGAGTGAATTTCACATTCTGTTTGAGGGAAGAGAAGAGTGGATCTAAGACTACTGTTTTAAACTTAAATAACTGTGAAGGCATGAAGACAGAGCTGCTAAAGTGAACTGGGATAGGTTAAGGATAGGTTAGTAGCGATGCAGTGGCAGACATAGAACGATATATTTCAGAATACCTGGAAAAGATACATCCCAGTGGAAAAGAAAGACTCTTTAAGGGAAGGATTCAGAATCTGTGGTTAACTGAAGAAGTTAAGGATTGTATCAAATTATTATTCCACAAGGATGAGCGGCAGGTCAGAAAATTGAACAGAATATAAAGAATGGCAAAAAATGACTATGATTAATAAGGAGGGAGAAATTAGAGTACAAAAGAAAGTTAGATAGAAATATAAGCCAAAATTATATGCTCCTGTCTGCCATGGGAATCATCACAGCGGATAGACAATTTGATGGATAAGCAAAATGACCATTGACTTTGGGTGGGAATTGCCAATCCCACACCAGTCAGGACTGGAGTGTCCTGCCCATATCCTGGGGGACACTTTTTTAAAAATACGAATCTCTCATATAAGGTGGAGAAGGTTGTGAATCTTTGGAACTCTCTTTGCACAAAGAGTAGCTAAGACGGGGTCAATGAGTATTTTAAGGCTGAACTAGATAAATTCTTGACTAACAAGGGAGTCAAAGGTTATCAGGTCTAGGCAGAATGTGGAGTTGATCAAATCAACTATGAACTTATTAAATGGCGGCACAGGCTCAAGGGGCTGAAAGGTCGTCTGCTCCTATGTGATTAACACTGTTGCTTCACAGCGCCAGGGATCCGGGAGCCATTCCCGGCTTGGGTCACTGTCTGTGCGGAGTCTGCATGTTCTCCCATGCCTGCGTGGATTTCCTCCGGGTGCTCCGGTTTTCTACCACAAGTTACGAAAGATCTGCTTGTTAGGTGAATTGGATATTGTGAATACTCCCTCCGTGTGCCCGAACAGGCGCCGGAGTGTGGCGACCAGGGCTTTTCACAGTAACTTCATTGCAGTGTTGATGTAAGCCTACTGTTGACACTAATAAAGGTTATTATATGTTCAAGAGGACAGAAGGGGACTGTTGGAATGTGTGGATAAATGGCAGATGAAATTTAAGGCAGAGCAGTGTGAAGAAAGTGATGTCCAGTTCAGGGCGCCACACTTTTCGAGGGCGTAGGCATTAGAAAGGGTTTAGAAAAGATTCACAAGAATGGTGCATGGGTGAAGAACATCAGTGACATAGATTGGACAAGTAGGGACTGTTTTCCATGAAGAGAAGGTTAAAAGGAGATTTTGGGGTCTGAACAGAGTAGATAGGGAGAAGCTGTTCAAAAACAACAAGACACAAATTGAACGTAATTTGCAAAAGGAGCAAGTAGATAGGTCCAGAATGCACTGCCTGAATATGTGGTGGAGGTAGGTTCAATTGAGACAATCAAGAGGGAGTTGGATTGAAAATGAAGAATGTGCAAGGCTACTGGAAAAGGCTCAGAAATTGCACCTTAGTCTTAAAGGTTAGGCACAGCGGAAATGTTGAATGCTCTGTCAGCTGCAGTTTAGTTTATATCCCTGACCACAGATTTCTGTTCCAGTAGTTTACACTTGTCATGGACTTGTTCTTTTCGGATCTCCCCCCCCCCCCCCCCTGTAATAATTGCCCAAATTTTGACTGCTCTACTCAAATGAAATAAAATTGGATCTTAGCATGGAAAAAGCTCTATAAAGTTTGAACAAAAGTCTTCATGAGGGCAGGGCTGGGGTTGTAAAAGGTCAGTGAAGGTTAACCTGGTCAAGTGGAGTGTCCGGTTACTAGAGCAAATATAGCATGTTTGTTACATCAAGAATCTCATCCCGAATTTTAGAAAAAACAAACTTATGCAGTTACTGGAACGAGCAGTTAATGCTATTTTTCCTGACTTTGCAAAACTTTAAAAATATCGGGCTGGACCTAGATATGGAAGTGTCTGTCCAAACCCCCCCCTCCCCCATTTGCAACAGATCCACTATCAAATTTATGTTGGTTCAGGGAAGGGGGAGGGGCATGACTCAAGGAAAGCTTAGAGAAAATAAGTAGAATGTGGGCGTGCACTTTCAACAGTTCTTTTTGTCGACATTATACTACGGGCTTTTATCATGTCACTGAGTACTTGATTCAGTTTCAAAAGTTGAATGATCTCAGCAGGGAATCCGAATTCAAAGTTTGATTGACCACCTCAAGGGGCTACTAAAGAATTTGCTGTCTTTGATTTAGCCTCTGAATTGAAGTTTGTTTCTTTATCAGAGATTAGCCACTTGAGATTTAATAGCTTTTAATAGATTTATGAACAGGGGTTTTTCATTATGATGTAGGCTAGAAAGCTGTATTAGATTGTTAAAAGTTTATATATATTTTGATCGCCACATGGCTCCTGAGGTCTGCCCATGATGGATACTGAATTAGTTGACTTGGAGGGTATTTGGGACATTGGATGAGTTGGAGGGGAGCATGAGTTGGCATGGATGGTATGGGGGTGGGAGGAGTGAGAGTTGGAGGAACTGACAGCTTCTAAAACAATGGTGATGAAATCCCAGAGAAGTGAGCTCTTCTAAGCAACCTGACTCTGCACTCGTCTGCCCTCATGGCCGCCTATGCTCTACTTCCTGGTGAGTATCATAATTTTTATAGGTACTTTTTACAGAGGCTGGCTTCAGCGAGTTTGGAAATGTTTTCCGACATGGGTTGCCCACCTCGGTAGCCAAAATCTGGCCATATGTTTTTCCTCTGATGTTTAAAAACACTTTCCGATCTATCAAAACAAATAATATATTCTCCTTGCACCATTATAATTCCCTTCTCTTTATCACCCATATTATGTGCATACAATCAAGTAATTCATTTCTGAAAATGCCATTAACACTCCCACAATTCTCTATATTAAAATGCAATTTGACTTATTCAATCTTCATGAATCATTGACCCAGTTAATACACTGAATATTACATGGAATTAAATAGTGCAGCCTCTAATTTACTGTGGGAAGTGCCATGGAAGAACCATTTGATTAAACAGTATCCAAAATCTTACACGCAATATCATTTATGGATCATCCTTTCTTAGACTGAAAATGTGTCATACCCATCAGCTCTGCAATCTTTGAGGTAGAAACATTTACAAAGTGGGAAATAATTCCGCCACTCTCTTCAGATCTGTTGTACCCTTCAAAATGTGAACCAGGGAAAGAGCAAGTTATTTACAGGCACCAGCCAATCTATCAAAACTTAGCTCAGCAACTGTAACCAACCTCTAGCTGATGTTAAGGTGTGCTTATTTTGACCTTTATCCTAATGAGAGCAGCTGAACAGTACCCTTCAAGGATATTGTTAAGGATACCGAAGGAGCTAAATATCACAACTGGTAAAGTCTTTGAGATCCATGTTAAAAACCATTGACTCATCTTGGAGCTGCCTATCCAGTGTACTGAAGGCAGATATTCATCATGTAGCTGATGAAGTAACTAAAAGGCTTGGGATATCAGCTGTTAGATAACAATATCTGGAGGCCCAGTATGAGCGCCTACTCATTATGCATTATATTGACACCTACCATCACTCTTGAACGTCACTCCTTCAAGATACCTTTGCAATCACTGTTTAGTGGGGTCATGCTATGAGTAAAAGGACTGTGCATTTTTAACTGAATCACGTTGCTCAGTGTTCTTGTGAGGAGTTTCTGGTACCTGACACTGACCTGGAAAGGCCCAAATTTCAGCCAGTCCTGATTTTCTCATCACTAACCAATAACAATGCTTGGCAATTGATCTCTACAGAGTCCGCTTGGGTCAGAGATGAAACAATCGGTGGTTAAAGTGCATCAACCCCAGTGGCACATTCGGCAATACGGTACCTGGGCCAGGCACTAGGGAACAGTTAATGATTGGCCAGTTGGTTGATTAATGGGCCTGGGGACGGCCATTCTTTGCACTCTGGTCCAGATAATTCTGAAACACGTGCATCAGTTTTACCGAGAAATTGCAGCAAAGAAACCGTCTCTTCAACCCAACCAGGCAGTGTGGCATGGCATGATGGATGGAGCTTGGGAAGGTTTGAGCGAATTGCACGACCATAGCTGATGAAATATCAGCACTGCTATGCCCGTGTTGAGTTCCCCAGCCTTGGCTGGGGCCAATTTAACTTGCCATTGAGGTCGACAGTGAGAGACTCTACAAAGAGAGAGTGTGGTTTCAAACAGGCATGTGGATTTGTCAGTAGCATGTTTTTGGAACTGTTGAGCGCAGCAATGGTATGATACCCAGCTGACCAAAAAAAAATCATCTTCAGTCTACTTGTGTGAAATACAACAAAAAATGAAATCATGTGCTCCCTTTTTTTCCTGTGGATTTTTGACCCACCAATGAGAAAATTGAATTTGCCACTTGGTGAACATTCATGAATCTGGTACTATATTGGAAAACGCTTGTTAATGAGGTAGGCAGACGCTGCAGAACTATGACAAACTTTTTATTTAAAAATCAGTACTTTTTGTTTGTGTATGAGTTCATATATGAGCAAACATCGCCATTTATAGAACCTTTATTTATGGGATTGGTGACATTGAGGAATGGGGTGGGGGGGAAGGGAATACTGAAGTTGGCAGTTATCAAAAGGATGCCAAAACATGACAAAAGATAAATGTTCTCAGTCCAACGTAGCCAATGAGTGTTTACAGCCAAGACCAGTTGCCCACTGAGAAGGTCAGCTAAGGACACACAATAAATCCTGAGCCGAGATAGTTGTCACCAGAGCTGAATGATAAGACTGTCATTTCGTTACATGTTTCTCTTATGGTGGCAGTGCCAATGAAAAGCTAAACCAGCTTTGTGACAAATGTACTTTGATTTAGTTTGTAACATGGGCTTTTTCATCGTGCAATTATGTTGTGCATGTAATCTGAAAAATAAGTGTTACATTCTAGATTGATTAATGGTGTATTTCCAAGCCCACTTGGGATTGGCAAATAATACTGGAAATTATTTCACTTCTGACTTTTATAGCCATCATACAATGAGGGAAATTCTTCATTTTATTTCTTGGCTGCATGAGAATAAAGATCCCAAAGGAAATAGAACTATGCTTTGATACAGGATTATACTTAGCTAAACTACTCTGCTGCACAATCGGTGATTTTTAACTGTGAACGAATAAATTTGTTGTAAATGACTTCGTAAAAGTGGAGAAATTAAGCCAACAGTAGACTTCTGGTATAACACTCTTCCACTTGTATATTTTACCACACGGGGTCTCACTCACCTATCAACCCTGTCCTCACTAATTTATTATTTGGTATACAATCCCAACAGTTCCAATTTAAGATTCTTTTCCTTGTGTTTAAGTGCATCACAGCCTTGCTCCTTCCTCTCTGTAACCACCTCTTGCCCCATGCTTGCCTTGCCCCCTTTCCAATCTCTCCAATCTGCTGACTCTCACCCAACATCCCACAACTTTAGCTCTACATCGGCAGCCATGTTTGTAGCTACTTGCAGGCCCCATGCTTTGGAATCCCCTTTGTAAATCACTGCCACTCTACCACCCTAGATTCTTAGAATCCCGACAGTGCAGAAGGAGATCATTCGGCCCATCGAATCTGCACCGACCCTCTGAAGAAGCACACCACCTAGGCCCACTTCACTGCCCGATCCTCGTAACCCCGGTTAACCTGCACATCTTTGGACTGTGGGAACAAACCAGAGTACCTGGAGGAAACTCTCACAGTCATGGGGAGAACTCCACGCAGGCCCAAGGTCGGAATCGAACCCAGGTCCCTGGTGCTGTGAGGCAGACCACTGTGCCACCATGCTGCCCATTCCTGCACTCCTTTAAACCTCTCCATAAAACCCACCCCTCCTAAAGTCTGTCATTTTGGCTTGGTCGACACCCCTTTAAACATGTTTCAACATTAAAGGTACCATATAAATGCATTTGTTGCTATTGTCATGATGTTTGCTGACTTGAAACAACAGACATTGTGCTGGCGCACCTTGCAATGCCAAATCATTTTTTAAAAAGCTGTCCCATATTTTCAAGTAAAGATTTATTTTCTGAAATGAACTGTAAACTTTTTTTTTGTTTGATCAGGTCACTTGAGTTGATCTTCAAGCGTTTGTTTCTAGGTGTAAGTAGATGAGAATTGTATTTTCCAGAACCTCAGTTTCCAAGTATGTTTACTGAACTTAATGTTATGCAGATGTTGTGTATAAAAAATTCAAAATCTGATAAATAAAACGGATGTTTGAACCAGTGGTTGCTGGAACACATTTACATGGAGTATGAGCTCATTAAAGGGACCAAGTGTATTTGATGCTGGTTACACATGAAGAGCTCTTGCTGGAAGTAACAGCGAATGCAGATAATACCACTCATCATGCTCTGAGTTTTGCTATAGAATTGTTCTTGGGGTTTGAAAGTCAGCTAATCCAATTGAGAATTAAAAATAACCTTGTTGGGGTATTCTTTTATAACAGTTAGTAATTCACTGCAGTTCATAGAAGGAGCTCTGTCTAGACTTTCTAGATTTAGAATCTGATGAGTGCATTCACCAGAAGCCATGGATCCCAACGCACAGACGAGAGAGGGTGAAATGGGGAATCTCGGGGAGGGGGGGGGTCGCTGACTGGACACAGGTAGGGGCTCAGAAGGAAGTGCATGGGCCTGACCTTTAGTGGCCCCTCACATTCCCAATGCTGGGTCCCTCGGTCAGCTATTACCTGTATTTATTATGACTCTATAAAACATTCACACTTTATGCTTTATAACAGTCGATTCTTAACTTCGAGTCACATAATTCAAATGATCTAATTTTAGAGAATTGCCTGCCCGCTTTGCTGTGTTTATTTTCTGTTGCTTATCTTGAATTGCTAGATGATTCTAATTCTTCAACGCGATGAGCAATTTAAATTATCAAGCGTAGAACGTGCATAATATAAATTATTGGGTACTTTTTTTTTAGTGAGAAATGTGATGGATGTAAAATTAATTAATTGCAAGGTTCTGAAAAATATGATGACCAAAACATGACTCACCGAGGTTAAAATGCCAACAGATCACAGAAGGTCAGATCAACAGATAGTTCAAGGTTAAGGTTTATTTATGTACAACACAGACCGAAAATGAAAATTAAGGTCAACAAATCTTGAAATTCCCATGGAAAAAAAAGGCAACATGATATTTTTCAAAATCAGAAAAATAAACACTTTTGGTCTCATGTAATTTAATTGTTACAATTTTTGCCATGTTTCTGTTCTTGCTGCTCCAGATTCAAAGCTCCAAGTACAAAGTTTTGCGAGTCTACTCTCGACACACTCTGTTTCCCAGTGGGGTTGCACATGGGGGACAGAATTTAATGTTTGCTCCGAGCTCTTGCTTGCCAGCTGCAGAACTGGCACGGTGCCCCACGTGACATCAGTTGCAGTCAGCCTGCTGGTAGTTAGTGTCCATCAGGTATTTTAAGTGGTGAGCGTTTGGGCTTCCCTGGGTTTGAGGACTTTTGAGGGTAGAAATCCCACACCGTGAGAATTGCCTTCCAATCAAAGACCGTTGGATCCATTGCCATCAGTGCTCCCAGAAACGATAGCAGCTGGAGGCAGTGCATCCACTCGAAGCTCAGGATCAACGAGAGACCCAGATGGACGGAAGGAGGATGCGATAGGGGATCACAAACACCGTGGGGTTGGGGGGGGGGAAGAGTGTTGGCTGGGGGTAGGTAGGGGGTCAGAAGAAAGTAAATGGGCGTGACTCTCAGCAGCCCTTCCCCTTCCTGATGCGAAGTCCCTTGATCAGGCAGTGAATGCCTTTGAATGAGAGAAACCTCACTCCCTTTACTTCTTCGGCTCCACGTGTGACAGTACCATTGTATGTCACCTCAATTGGCATCTGCACAGGAAAGCCATTGCAAACCTTCTTGCCCCAGACTTAATTGAGTGGAGGTGACAAGATGGAGGGCCCCAATGCCACACCCTCTGACCCACTAAATACTGTTTTCCCCCTTCTCCCCCAATGTCCCAAATCCAACTCCCTTCCCCCAGCCGAGAGGTAAATCTGAAAAGTGCAGACTAGATGTGATCTTCAGCTGAAACAATGTTTAAAGCGATAGGATAATAAGCAATACATTTGAATATGGCTTTCTGATATAATAAATAGAATGCATTATTTATAGTTGAATATCAAAATGCATGGTAGCTGTTGCGTTGCGAGGTGATAGACGAGGCAATATTGAAACATAAAAGATGTTTACTGAACTAAGGCAAACTATATGCACTAGACAGCACAACTAATACGTGGGTCTTGCTCCCACAACACCCGGCCTAACTGACTCAGCCCCAATGGTCAGAGCCACGCTAAAACTCCTGATAGGCTTATGTTCGTACACTGTGCCCCCATAGCTTCTAGTCCCGTCACGTGGTATGTGAAGTATCGCTTCCTTAAAGTGGCCATGCTACCACAGTAGCTTAGGAAGAATGGAACATCATTGGTGATGTCGTCTGAAGTTTTTATAGAACAGACTGAAGCATTGGGAGATACTGCAGTGCTGCTATTGACAGGAGGGTGTGATTACAGCCTGTCAAGGTTTTCCATTTTATACTTAAGATATGCATTTCTAATTTTAAAAGTGGAGAGAGAGTGCTGTGCTCCCAGGTTCGATTCCGGGCTTGGACTACTTGTCTGTGTGGAGTCTGTACATTCTCCATGTCTGCGCGGATTTCCGCCGGGTGCTCCGGTTTTCTCCCCCAAGTCCTGAACGACGTGCTGTTAGGTGAATTGGACATTCTGAATTGTCCCTCCGTGTACCCAAACAGGCACCAGAATGTGGCGACCAGGGCTTTTCACCGTAACTTCATTGCAGTGTTAATGTAAGCCTACTTGTCACAATAATAAAGATTATCATTATTATGTTGACGTGCTGGAGAATGGGGCCTTACTTGTCAATAACACCCGATCGCCTAAAGTACTCCAGGAACTGATTGTTTTCCCTATGTCCCAAAGCTGTTGTCAGAGGCAGTGAAAAGTGCCTCCATCCAATGGGCTCTGCAATCATATCTCACTGCAGGAGTGTTGATTTCTCTGAGCCCTGCCACCCTAGAATGTACATCCTCCTCATTCCAACACCAGAAACAACACCATGTCCTTTGCATCCTGCACTTGACTTAAATTGATATTGAACAACACGCTTTCCAAGATTGTAAATAAATAATGTAATGCAAAGTAAACTGCCTGTCTAGAAACAAAAGGAACCTTTTATTCCTCAAAGAATGGAAAAGAAAACATTTCCACCCATTGTTTGCGCTTTGAATTGATGCAATAGATGACTGGACTTAAAATCGGCTAGTACCTTCCCGGCACCCCTACTATCAGTAAACATTGCTCAATATGAATACCCGTTGGGTCTTTCTTATTTATCATTTTCAAATAATTCATTTGTTTTTAATTTGAGATTTATTTTTACACTGTCTTGGGGGAATAGACGCTGGAGCCCATTAATTCCTCATTATACAACTCCTTTCATTACTGTGTGTTCAGCTCGGTCTCCTGGGATCTTTAATCTGTCAGCAAGAGACTTTACGAGACTCGGCAAAGAGACAAAAGGAACTGAATTGGATGCATAAATGCCAGAGCAGTGAATCAACCATTCCAGATCCTAGACTCCTCATACTGAAGCACAAACTTGTTCTTTCCACACACAAATTAAAGTCTTTAAAAGCTACTTTGTTACACCTAGTGATAGTGTTTCTACACTTACTTCCACAACAGTATGGTAATACCTGTGCTTGGCGCACTAAAAGATCACTTATCGTTTTGGTAAATATGTGTGCATTCAATTGAACAGAGCTGGTGGTCCCTGAAAATGAATTTGAATCATTTGGGATTTGGGATTATTTTGTTATGTCTTTTTTTTCCAGAACTGTGCCTGCAAGCTTTCTTTTATGTTACTTGCTGTTTTAAACAAAAAAAAGATTTGCAGTGTTGTAATAGTTCAAATTGATGCAAAGAATGGGAGGAGAAAAAGGCCTGTGTAGTTGAATAGCTAATGAGCAATCACTTTTGTGTTAATCAGCGCTCCTTGGAAGCACTCCAGAGTGAGTTGGAACCAGAGTATGGAACATGGATGGAAAGACACTGCAGCAGATTGGTTAGCACTGTTGCTTCACAGCGCCAGGGTCCCAGGTTCGATTCCCGACTGGGTCACTGTCTGTGCGGAGTCTGCACGTTCTCCCTGTGTCAGCGTGGGTTTCCTCCGGCTGCTTCAGTTTCCTCCCACAAGTCCCGAAAGACGTGCTGTTAGGTGAATTGGACATTCTGAATTCCCCCTGTGTACCCGAACAAACATCAGAATGTGGCGACTAGGGGCTTTTCACAGTAACTTCATTGCAGTGTTAATGTAAGCCTACTTGTGACAATAAAGATTATGATAAAAAAATGTATGTGGTGATGGAGATGCAGAAAAGTTGAGGTGTACGTCTTTTATATATTTTTTTGTTGACATTTTCCTTCGGATCTCCCTCCCCTCTTAAAACTCCAGTATTGCACCTGATGTTCTGCCTCAAACCCACCAAGGAACTCCTTCCCATCCCCGGGCACTTTATAGTTGGTCTTGCCTTTTGGAAGGAAAGAGATAAAGATTAAATTATATAAAATGTTGTGGTCATCCATTTCAGAAGCAGACATTTTAACAGCGTAGCTCTTGAGAAAGTAGAGCAGGAAATGTTCCTCCCTTTTTTAATATGAATGATTGTTCTCAACTGTTCATGAATCCCAATAAGAATGTGATTATTTTTCCAAATACCCAGTTATTTACAGAATATTCTTAGACTCCCTACAGTGCAGAAAGAGATCATTTGGCCGTTGAGTTTGTACCGATCCTCTGGAAAAAGTCCCTACCTCGGCCCACTACTCCGCACTATCCCTGTAACCTCACCTCACCTGGATATCGCTGAACACAGGGGCAATTTTTGCATGTCCAATCCACCTAACCAGCACACCAGACTGTGGGAGGAAAGCAGAGCAGCCAGAGGAAATCCACGCAAACGGGGAGAAAGTGCAAATTCCACAGTCACCCAAGAATCCTGGTCTCTGGCGCTGTGAGGTGGCAGTGCTGACCACTGTGCTGCTCTATGAGGGCAACTGCTTCAATTCTGTACACGCATCACTGCTTGGCTTTGGAAGTGGGGGGGCCGGGGTGTCCAACCTGCTGAGAGTGTAAAAGTTAAACAACTTTGAAAAGGAACACTTCAGTTTTCAACTAATATTTAGCAGCAGGTTCTTTTGAATTTAATACAAGAATTGAAATACACAAGCAACAGAACATTTCTCGCTTAGGTTATCTGAGGACTTTATTTTTAATCAGTGACAAAACTATTTATTTTGAGGGAAAAATGTTACAATGCACATTGAAGGGTTAAGATTGAGCCTTAACAGCTGTCACTGCAAACCTTGACAGTTTGTGCAAAATGAATTAGTGGGAAGGGAGCCAGAGCTGGATCGGACACGAAGCTCTGCTGCGGTTCTATAGAAATCTTTGGGTCCAGTGGGAGTCTGGACATTGAAGGAATCAGCCTTGGCGTGCAATTCCTGTTGGAAGTGTCTCTTACTAAAACGAGAGTGGTAATTCAAGCCTTCTGTGTACAGGATAGGGTCACGGTACGGTCACCGTTAACCATTTATTGTTCTCGTTTGGGGACTTGACCAGCCAATTCAAATAGAGCCCCCTTTAATAAAAGTGCATTTAAAATGCCCTGATGACACAATATTTTAGTGAGGTTGAGGAAACTCATTTTGACTGTCATGACTCTTAATTAAAAAAGGTAATTAACAGGTTTGCTTCACAGTTCTCGGGTTGTGAATCTGAGTTCTGAATCGTTTGACGTTGCCGATCTGCCAGGCACACATGTAATTTTGTCAGCTTTTTGACATGTTTCTGGGCACAACAGTCACTAACAGCAGCACAGCACCATGTCCATGGGGAGGGAAGAAAGGGGACTGATGTGGTGCAGTTTACCCTGCATTATATGTGCTCTATGTTCATCGTGTGACATTTTGAAATCGCAACGTTGTCTGCTGTTAATTTATTAGTCCTGAGAGGGCCACAAAACCAGACATTGCCTTTTAAGTTTCCTTATGCACCTGTCCACACTGCATATGCACATCGAAGGGTTTAGCAAAGCACCACATTGCTTTCCTGATGGACCATCTGGTCAACAGCAACGTAGCTAACTCCTATTCACAAAATGTATGTGACATCCATCATTTAAAAACCTAAAGGCTTTCAAGGGAAGGTGGTTGACAATAGCTGTTTGTGTGTTGTTTGTATGGTCCTCTGTTATACATTTTGAGTCTTCTCTCGATAGTCTTTCATATTCAATGGAATTAATCAGTGCCCGGAGGCGGGATGAACAGTTAGCTAGAGTGTGGATCAAATTAACACCAACAGTACTGGGTTCGACCTCTGTTCCAGCTGGGTCAGACTCGGAGCCTGTCCCGGAGTTTTGCATGTAGCAAAATTAATAGAAATCAAAATCGACTAATTGCAGAGAACTTAAGAGGAAGAAGTCAGTCTTATAAACAAACCTTGTGGCTCTGTATTTGGTGCTTAACTCAACATCATCTCGGTTGATAGAATTGAATAACCCAGGATGTTCCAACGTACCTCCTTATAATAAAAACTAGATACCATGCCTTGGCACATTCCTGATTTGTCAGTAGGTGGCAGAACTGATAATCACTCTGATGAGATGAAGTCCATGGAAAATCCAGGCAAATGTCAAGATCGTTCGGCTGTTCACGCCGACTGGTTCTTCTGGTCCTGCCGCCGGTGCGCACCTACCACGGGTTTGCCAGAGAGGTGGCGTTTGATTCAATGGGAAATCCTATCGACAGCGGTGGGATCAATGTTCCCGCAGCCGGCCACTGGGGGGCACCCCAGTGCCAAGAAACACACTGCGGGAAGGCCAGACAGCCCCACCTAACGTTACTGTTCACGAGGTATACATTATTGAACAGGATAATATTTCCAGACATTGTACACAAATTCTATCATGCTTCCCATGACCGACTAGTCAGCACTTCTGCCTCAGCGCCAGGGACCCATTTTCGATTGCAATCTCGGGTGACTTGTGTGGAGTTTGCACATTCTGCATGCGTTCCCTCCGTGTGCTCCGGTTTCCTCCCACAGTCCAACGATGTGCAGGTTAGGTGGGTTGGCTCTGCTAAATTGCCCCTAGGTGGGGTTACGGGGTTAGGGCGGGGTAGTGGGCTGAGGGTAGGGGTGCTCTTTCAGAGGGTCGTTGCAGTTTCGAAGTGGCGAATGGCTTCCTTCTGCACTAGGGTTTCTATGAATAACAGCACACCATGCTATCTCCAGAGGTGGGTAAAACAATCTTTTGTTAAGCTTTTCAGCTCTTGTAAGAGCATATCAGTTTTTAGCCAGAGGCAGGATTCAGACCTCCCAGCCTTTGTGACGTTTGAGTGATTATTGTTTCTTCTGAACACAGAGTGTGGGCCATTCTTCTTTACCCCTCTGGCTTGTTCTGCAGCTAATAGAGTTGCTAGCCCTCTAGCAATGGCAGTGAAGATCAATTTCCAGGGCACCATTCTGTGCAAATTTGGAAAAAAATCATGGTGATCTTTAATTGCTATTGGGCGGGATTTACCAGCCTCACAGCCACGTGATCCTTGGAGCTGGGAGGCGGCACACCGTTCTTTGGCAGTGTAATTCTTTGTTCCCGCCACTGCCGATGGAAATTCCCTTTGATGCCGGCCCATGCCACTGGGGAACCTGCAGGCGGTGGTGCGTGATGTACCATCAATTGGACTCTGGACACAATGAAAATCCAAACTGTGGCTTTAATCAGCTAGTAGTTAGCCCGGTGGTCGACTACAGAGAAAGGCCGACCGCTGGGAACTCTGGGAACTTATACCCCACCTCTGAGGCAGGGTCTACTTGCCCCTCGACCAATTGGTGAGGAGTCACATGACTAGTCCCAGCCAATGGGAAACCAATGCTCTGCACCAATGGCAGTGCTCACATTCATACCACCACATTGCTCTGCTGGTGGGATAAAAGAATCCGCCGCCAGCAAACGGCCAAATAATTCAGGCCATTGTTCTTTCTGTCACTTCCTTTGAACATTTGTTTTTACCGGATATAAAAATATTGAAAATGGGAGGTGGATGAGGAAGGCTGTTTGGCTAACAGTCAAAACTCATCCAGTTGGGTAATGAGTCCTTTTGCTTTCCAATTGCCGTTGGAAGGCAGTGCATCACAAGGATGAATGTGTTGGCCGACTACTGGCAAATGCACGGGTGCAAGTCACGTGATGCAACCTCTAGGAATACAATTAAGCACATTTGGCAATTCGAGCAGCTAAACATTGTAAAGCACTGGTTTTGTTACATGTGTATGGGCAATTGAGCGGTTTCTAGTTTTCATTTCCACATAACCATGTGGATGTTTAGAGCCTGAATATGATACTTGTGCAGCTGTATGTCAATCTATATAAACAAATATTCACTGCATCAAAAGTGACTTTGGAATCGATATAGGACTCGGTGAACTTTTGTGTTTTTTTTTCGTGTCTGATTTTATTTTGGCTACATTGATCCAGATTGGAAATAAATGTTCTTTAATTATCACTGCTATCATAAGGGCAGCCTTGCATTAAATAATCTGTGTATAAAATGAGCTGACTGGGTTCCATACAGTCCTACTCTGCACCTGCACAGACACGTGTGCTTGATAAAACTAAATTTTCTTGCAGTAATCATAACTGGTGCCTGTTGCAAAGATTTAAGCTGCATTGCATGCAGAAGAAACTCCTGTTGTTTTAGATACTTAAATTTGCTAATCTTAATGTCCAATCATTTGCAGCGGTGCTTAAGCAACTCAGCCATGAATGGAAACTCTGGCCTCGAGTGTTCCATAAATCTGTAGAGAGTAAGTTTTGCCTTAAGTACGTGTTTACTTTAATGGAATATCCATTGGCATCAAAGCTTAAAATCTCTGGGATCAAAGTATTGTAACATTGGACTGTTTGATCAGTTTCCTTACGGAACAATGTTCACACTTGCGACTTTTAATTTCTCCAACATTTATGTACTAAAGCCACCCATTACGTTGCCTTGTTTGAATTTATGTACGCAAATAGAGATTAGCTATACATCTGTGTTAGCTGTCAGTGAATTTTTTGAATTCAGTCAGTTTATCACCGAGATCGCCAGTAACGTTAGAGCACTCGAGTGTAGCTGCAACAAAATATGTATTGTATTATTTTTCAATTTTTTTCTTTTGTCTGATTTTTTTCCCCCCATGCTTTTCAAAGCACTCAGTTGGCTCTCTGTGCACGCAGCAAAGTTATTCATGTGGCACCAAGTTTGAGCTGCTGTGGGGAATGTCTTTGAAGTTTGTTTCCATTCATTTGTTCGGCTGATTTGTGAAAAGCTAGCAAATTTTATTTATGGATTACTGCATGAATACAAGAGTTACGCATCTGGCAATTTGGTGGAGGAGCAAACGCCTGCTTAAGCCTCAGTTCTGTGATACTTCAGACATGAAAGGGCTGGATTTTCATCCTTGAGGCAGGCGATGGATTCGGGAAAAAAAAAGTAGACTCCGCCCACCCGCCTTGGGAGCCAGCCCCGGCAAGGACGGGGGGACGGGGGGGGGGGGGGGGGGGGGGACAGGACAGGTGCGGACAGCTCAAAAGGCTTTTGCGGCAGCCGTTACTGGGCATGGATGGCCTGTTTAAAAGCCCTCCCACCCACTGCTGTTGGACATGGTCTCAACTAAATTAAAATTAGCCATTACTGGTAGAAATGGTTGAGGACGCAATGGTTTGCCGAAAACGATGGGACAGGCCTCCATCTCTTTGCTGCCTAAGAAGGATAAGAACCCGGTAGAGTGTGGGTCATACAGACCGATATCTCTGCTGAATGTGGATGCCAAGATATTGGCAAAGGTGCAAGTGTTAAAGGTTGGAGGTGTGCCTTCTGAGGGTTATTGGGGAGCATCAGATAGGTTTCGTTAAGGGCAGACAGTTGTCATCAAATGTGAGGCAGCTGCTGAATATGGTGCTTTCACTGGCAGAGGGAAGGGAGGTGGCACTAGATGTGGAGAAGATGTTTGATCAGGTGGAGTGGGGTTATCTGATTGCAGTGTTGGAGAAATTGTGGATTGGGTCGAAGTTTGTGGCATGGGTGCAATTGCTCTATAAGGAGCCAATGGCAAATTCAGGGTATTTTTCCTTGCACTGGGCAATGAGGCATGAGTGTCCCATGTTCCGCCCCTTCTGTTGGCATTGGCCATAGTAAAAAGGAGTTTATACTTTTAAAGAAGGTTGAAAGTTATCAGTGACTTTTGAAAGCTTTTTTTAAAACAAATGCTACTGTCACTAGAGGGTGCATTGTGCATAGCTTGGTATGAGGGACCATAGGAGATGTTCGGGGGGGGGGGGGGATTGTCGTACCTTAACATGGTGGGCATGAAGAGGACGTTTTCAACTTGCCTTTCAGAGGTTCCCTCGTGCACACTATGGTTCATGGCACCTGAGGTGCTGTGGCCCAGGATATTTTGAAAAGCTGGCCCAACTCCATGAAAATTGCAGAAGACTAGGACAATAGGGCCTACCAGGTCAGGAGTGCCTGGTACAGACTGGTGACCCAAATCAGCCCAAACCCTTATCAGTCACTTCCAAAAATTGGAAACCACTGGAGTGGGGTCGGGAATCTTGGAGCTGCGTCCAAACTGCATTTGCTAATGACTTCCGAGTCATCCCAATTTGGTGAAAATCCAGCTCATAATGATCAAACCTGCACCAAGGCACAAGGCCTGCTGTCCAGCTTTCTGGACCATCACACCAGTTCTCTTTGCATGTGAAAGAGGTAAAATCTATGAGCAACTGGTTCTTGGAAATGCGCTGGGCACCTGTAGGGTTGTGTCAGTTTGTTTGTTCTGCAGTTGCCACACTTACATGACGTCTTAGTGTGCACGGAAACTGTATGGAAAGGAGATCTGAAGTTGGGGAAGTCCTGGGTGGGATTCTCCGCCCTGCCGCGCCACATTTCTGGCCAGCGGGATTCTCCGTTACGCCAGCCGTTCAACGGGGTTTCCCATTGTGGGGCAGCCCCACACCATCGGGAAACCCCAGGCGCCGGCATAATGGAGAATCCCGCAGCGGAGAATCCCGGCCTCTGTCCTTGGATAATTGCTTGGTGATTGGCAATTTTGGTTTTACAAAAAGTAGAACAGAATATATTGGGGTAGATCTGAAACTTGCAATGTGGGTGTAAAACTGACTTTATGGATCAGCCATTGCTATTAAAAGGAACACACAATTTTCATCTCCAGGTACTCCATTTAGGGCATCACGGTAGCACAGTGGTTAGCACTGTGGCTTCACAGCACCAGGGTTCCATTTTCGATTCCCCGTTGGGTCACTGGCTCTGTGGAGTCTGCACGTTCTGCCCGTGTCTACATGTGTTTCCTTCGGGTTTTCTCCCACAGTCCAAAGACATACAGGTTAGGTGGATTGGACATGCTAAATTGCCCTTAGTGTCCAAAAGGGTTAGGAAGAGTTATTGGGTTACGGGGATAGGGTGGAAGTGAGGCTTAAGTGGGTCAGTGCAGACTCGTTGGGCTGAGTGGCCTCCTGCACTGTATGTTCTATGTTCTATATTAGTAGGTACCCTATTATTTGGCAATCAGCTGTAGATAAGTACTTGATAATTCCTTCAAAAAGCAACAATTGTGGTGCAGTTGTTATCGTTGAGCTTACATTTATATACTGCCTGGACCATCCCTGGCATTGATGTTTGATTCAGGCTCCGCACTATTTAACCAAGTACATTTTTGGTTTGGAGAGCCCTGTTTTTCCATTGTGCGACTATGTGCCTTGTGTAGATGATGTGTACAAACACATATCAGAGAAAAGTGAGAGACATTAAGAGGTTTGAATTTGCAACCAGCTCACAGCAGATAAACCTTGGTTTCTGCTAATGTTGCACGAGTCAGCAGAAATAAAATGCTTATTCATTCCCGACTGGTTAGGTTCTGGTAAAATCTATGCTGAGCATCTGTGCAAGGTACCATCATATTGCAGGTAGACAGTGCGTCTACTCCCACACCATCAATTGCCAAAACTATGCTAACTACAGAGAAAATGAACAAGAGTAGGCCATTCAAACCCTTGAACCAGCGCCACCATTCAATCAGATCATGACTGATTCTTAACTCCCATTTTTTGTCCCCTAATGACCCAATGAAGGATATATTGTAGAACAAGAGATAATGCAAGAAATAAAAAAATGAATTGTTAAGCTTTTTCAACCATATAAAAAGGAAATGGTAGCATCACGAAAGGAAGAGTAGAGGGAAAACTGCCGCGACCAAATGCTGACAGGTACATATTTTTCAGGAAAGGAGGGAGACAAAGCAGAAAGCTATAGGTTAGTGAGGCTAACAGCTGTCACAGGGAAAATGCTGGAATCCAGTAAGGAGATAGTTCCAGGACATTTAGAAAATCATAATACAACAGGCAGAGTCAACATGGTTTTCTGAAACAGAAATCCTATTTGACACATTTATTACAGTTATTTGAGGCTGTTACAAGCAGAGTAGATAAAGGGGAACCAGTGGATGTAATGCATTTGGATTTCTAAGAGGCATTTGATAACCTGCCACAATAGGTTACTGCACAATAAAGTTTGGGACCTGCAACATCAAGACCCTCATGGACACACCCAGAGCTTTATACTGCGATTTTTCACCTGAGAACTCTGGCAATATAACATCGCCGCTCTGGGTGAGACCTGACAAGTTCACAAGACGTAGTTTAAGAAACTCTGAGGCAGCTGTACTTTCTTCTGGAAAGTGAAATCAGAAGAAAAAATAGACTTTGCCGAGTTGGAGTTCCATCAAGAATGAATTTGTTTGCAACTTCATGAGTCCCTTTTTGGACAAAATCAATGCCTCGTGACTCTTTATCTCAATTCACCAGGGTAGTTAGTGCATATGTCCCAACTCTGGAGATCGATGACAAAACCAAGGAAGATTTCTGAACTTGACAAAAATATTCCGAAGAAGGACAGGCTTGTTCTTCTCGGGCTTCAACACCAGCATTTGAAGAAATTCCAATCTCTGGAATGTAACTATTAGCCAGGAAGGAATTGGAAATGTCAACTCCAACGGCATTCGGCTCCTTACCAAATCCCCGGAATATGGGCTCCTCATCACCTAGCTCTTGTTCCACCAGAAGAAGAAGTACAGAATGTCCTAGCAACACCCACATTCAGACATCAGCTGACTTCCCAAAACATGTTCACCATCTACAAATCACAAGTTAGACATGTGATGGAATATCCTCCACTTGCCTGGATGAATGCAGCTCCAACAGCACTAGAAGCTTAACACCATCCAGGACAAAGCAGCCTGCTTGATTGTCATCCCATCTACTACCTTCAGTATTCACTCACTCCACCACCAACACATAGTGGCAGAAGTGTGTACCAACTACGGCAACTCACCAAGGCTTCTTCGACAGCACCTTCCAAACGCCTACTCTACTCCCCATACACACACGACTGTGTGGCAAAATTTGGCTCCAACTCCATCTACAAGTTTGCTGATGACACGACTTTAGTGAGTCGGATCTCAACATCGATCAGTCAGAGTACAGGAATGCGATAGAGAAGCTAGTGGCATAGTGTAATGACAACAATCTCTCCCTCAATGTCAGCAAAACTAAAGAGTTGGTTATTGACTTCAGGATGTAAAACATCGTACACACCCCTGTGTGCATCAATGGTACTGAGGTGGAGATGGTTGACAATTTCAAAATCCTGCATTTGCACATCACCAACAATCCGTCCTGCTCTACCCATGTCAATGCTACAACCAAGAAAGCACAACAGCGCCTATACTTTCTCAGGAAACTAAGGAAATTTGGCATATCTACATTAACTCTTACCAACTTTTACAGATACATGATAGAAAGCATCCTATCTGGCTGCATTACAGCCAACGACTCGGCCCAACACCGTAAGAAACTGCAGAGAGTCATGAACACAGCTCCACGTCGAAGTTCTGGAGAATCAAATTAAATGAGACCAATTTCAGCAATGCCTTCAAGAAAATCTTCCAAGATCAAAGAAGAATGTCCCCAGTGTTTGGGATGTCCTAGAGTTCACTATCATCTATGCCTGCGAAGAGGCACTTGGGATTTTCTATCAGGACTCGTGCGATGAAAATGATCAGAATATCAATCAACTGATTGATCCTAAGTATAAGACTTTCTTTGCCATGAAGATAAAGAGCAAGATGGGGCTGTTTAGCACAGGGCTGAATCGCTGGCTTTGAAAGCAGACTAAGGCAGGCCAGCAGCACGGTTCGATTCCTGTAACAGCCTCCCCGAACAGGCACCGGAATGTGGTGACTAGGGCTTTTCAGAGTAACTTCATTTGAAGCCTACTTGTGACAATAAGTGATTTTCATGCATTTCAGTTTTCATTTTCAGATACAGAGGTGCACCTGTGACATGTGGAACATATGGTGGGAAGACAAGGCAAAGGAAATTCAATATTTTGCTGACTTGAATGATATCTGTGGCTTCTTCACTGCCACAAAAAACATTTCAGGCCCAAGTACTCAACGACCAGCTCTTCTGAGGTTTAAGGACTGGGGATATCTGATTAAGGAAAGGGAAGCTGTGCAATCAAGAATGAATTGTTGACTAGAGTGCTTTCAACTCAATCCCATAACACCCAATTAGGGACGATCTCCGAGTCCTCCCTATGGAGGTGGCAAACGCCATCACATAAATGAAGAACAAATCTTCATGCTGATATGAGTGGTGATCCATTACAATGTCCTTGTCATTAAGACAGGAGTCAAACAAGCATGTGTCATTGCCCCAACGTTTTTCGATCTTCAATGCTGCCATGCTACATCTGACTAGATAGGACCTCCCTACGTGAGTGCAGCTTATTTATCGAATGGACAGTGAACAAAAACCATCCTGACCCAAGTCGTTGAGCTCCAATAAGCTAATGATGCGGCAGTAAGTGCCGTCTTAGTAAATACGTCGATGATTCTCTGGATATCTGTTTCTGAGGCATACGAGAAGATAGGATTGACACTCAACATTCATCAAAGCTGAGTCCTCCATCAGCAAGCTCCAAATGAACACGTCCCAGCCCCATTAATTAGGATTATGATGAGTGTCTGGAAAATGTGGATCACTTCTAATACCTTGGGAGTTATCTTTCACAGAAGGCTGACATTGACTAAGAAATCCAGCATTACCTGAAATCGACCTGTGCAGCCTTTGGCCACCTTAGGAAGCGAGTGTTTGAAGGCTGCAACATCAAAAAAGAAACCAAGCGCTTGGTCCACCAAGTGGTTGTGATGCCTTCCTTAATATATGGGGCTGATTTGTGGAGGTTTTTGCACCCACGGGGCAGGGAGCATTCGTTCTCTCCGGTACACAAGGTGTACTCCAGGATTGACTTTTGTGTAGCAGGGAAGGTGCTGCTGCCTGGGTATAGAAGGTGGAGTACTCGGTGATCGTGATATCGGATCATGCGCACCACACTGGGGAGATGTGGTCTTGGAGAAGGGTCCAGCCCAGAGGCTAGATGTGGCATCTTTGGTGGACACAAATCTTTGCTTGAAGATGGGGAGGGTGATTGAAGAGTATGTGGAGTTCAACCGAAATGGGGAGGTCTTGTTGTCGGTGGTTGGTTTGGGAGGCATTGAAGGCGGTAGTGAGGGGTGAGGTCATTGCATCTAAGGGGAAGGTGGATCGGGAGGCAAGGGCAGACCAGCAGCAGCTGATGAGGAGATTTTGTAGGAAGGAGTTGCAGGCAAAGTTTGACCCTCTGTCTACAGGACAGTTTGGCAGTTGAGGTGGAGGGGGGGGGGGGGGGGGGGGGGGGATTGAGAATGGTGAGAAGGCCAGTCAATTGCTGACGGGCAGCAGTGAGGGAGATTGTGTAGTTTAGGGATGGAACGGGAGGGGTGGTGCTGGCTCCGGAGCAGGTGAATAGGGTATTTGAATCCTTTTATAGGGAGTTACATATGTCGGAGCTGCCGGAGGTTGAGTCGGAGATGAGGGGAGTTTCTGGAGCAATTGGAGTGACCAGAGGTGGGAGAGGAGGAGAGGGCCAGGTTAGAATAGCCTTTAGGTGTGGAGGAAATGAAGGTAGCAATAGGGAAGATGCAGTCAGGTAATGCACTGGTGCCGGATGGGTTCCCAATAGACATGTATAAAAGTTTAAGGACAAGTTGGCGCCGCTGATGGTTGAAATGTTTAATGATGCAATGATGAAGGTGGGGCTGCCGCAGATGATGAGGCAGGCATCTATTTCATTGTCACTGAAAAAGGAGAAGGATCTGGAGTATGGGTCGTATAGGCACATTTATCTACTGAATGTAGATGCCAAGATATTGACAAAAGGTGCTGGCCGTGTGGCTGGAGGAGTCTCTCCCCAAAGATAGTGGGGACGTTCAGACGGGATTCGTTAAGGCAGGCAGCTGTCATTAAACATGAGGCGATTGCGGAATGTGGTGCTATCTCTGGCAGAAGGGAGGTGGGTTAGATGTGTAGAAAGCATTTGACAGAGTGGAGTGGAGTCATTGCTTTGCGGTACTGAAGAAGTTCGGGATTCGGTCGAAGTTTGTGGCGTGAGCAAAATTGCAATACCGGGATCTGACAGCTTACGTGCGGACGAATGAGATGCGTCCCACTATTCCAGCGAATGAGGAAGGAGTGCCTCATGTCCCTCCCCCTCTTGTTCACATTGCCGATTGAGCCCTTAGCGATTGCACTGAAGGGATCGGACTTATGGAGAGGGATAGAGGGGCGGGTTGAGCACAGTGTGTCTCTGTGCGCAGATGGCTTGCTGCAGGACATTTCAGACCCGGGATCATCGATGAGGGACATAATGGGGTAGCGGAGGGGGGCGTGGAGGGTGGGGGGGGGGGGGGGGTGCGAGGTAGCGCAGGGGTGGGGGGAGTGCGAAGTAGCGCAGGACTGGGCACGACTCCCTAAGCTAAATTTTGCGAGCCTGGTGGGGAAAGTGAAGGAGGATTTGGGAAGGTGGGGTCGCCTCCCTTTGTCGTTGGATGGCCGGGTGCAGGCAGTCAAAATTTATATTTTGCCACAGTTTCTGTTTTTATTCCATTGGCCACCAGTCTTTTTGCCAAAGGCATTTTTTCGAGTGGTGGATAGGCTGGTCTCGCTGTTTGTCTGGGCAGGGAAGGTTGCGAGGGTAAGGAATGCGGTGCTGCAAACAGGGTGGCAGTCAGAAGTTTTGGCTCTTCCGAATTTGTTGCACTATTACTGGGTAGGGAGGTGCAGGGCTGGAGTAAGGGGACTGAAGCTTTGTGAATGCGGATGGAGGAGGGGACCTGTAAGGGGTCATTGCTGCGGGCGCAGGTAACGGCGCTGCTGCCGCTTTCCCCGGGGATCCGGTAGTGGTAGCCACGCTGAAGATTTGGGGGCAATTATGAAAGCACTTCAAGTTGAGGGCAGGGTCGAGGGTGATGCCGATAAACGTGAATCATGGATTTGAGCCAGGGAGGATAGTTGTGAGGTTCTGAGGATGGGGACAGAAAGGGGTAAAAGAGATGATGGAGGGAAGATTCACAAGTTTGGAGGAGCTGAGAGTGAATTATGGGCTGCAGCATGAAGAGGGCTTTGCGTATTTGCAGGTGTGAAGTTTTGCATGAAAGGCTTTCCCGAGTTTTCCAGTGCCACCATCTTCCTCCTCATTCTTGAAGGAGATGCTGTCGGGATGTTGAAGAGTGGAATCATCTGTTGTACGATAATGGAGGTGGATGAGGAGTTTATGGAAGGGATTAAGACCAAATGGGAGAAAGAGTTGAGGATGACGCTGGATGAAGGATTATGGCGCAAAATGCTGCAAAGGATCAATGCCTCGAATTTGTGTGCGAGCCTGTGTTTGATTCAACTAAAAGTGGTGTATAGGGTGTACTAAATGAAGGCAAGGATGAGCCGGCTGTTTGAGGGGGTGTAAGATGGTTGCGAGCGGTGTGGGCGGAGCCCAGCCAACCTGCCAAAGTGGAGAAATGTTGGGGGGTTTTTTTCAGCACCAGGTCCAAGGTCCTGCGTATCGAATTGGAGCCGGGCCCCTTAGAGCCCATATTTGAGCTGTCAGACCTACCGGAGTTGCAGAGGGGTGTGGGGGAAGACGTTTTTAGCCATCACCTTGTCGACTATTCGCAGACGAGCTTCGTTCGGGTAGAGGTTAGCTTCTCCCCCAGAGGTTCGGTGTGCGTGGGTGATTTTGGTGAAATTTTCTCCAAGAGGGGCGGATGAGAGGTCCACCAGAGATGGGGGTTGTTCATTTTATATTTTGGAGACCTAGTTGCTACCAAAAGGTGGGGGGGGGGGGGGGGGGGGGGGGGGGGGGGGGGGGGGGGGGGGGGGGGGGGGGGAGGGGGGGGGGGGGGGGGGGGGGGTGTTGCGCAGTGATGGTGGTGGGGGGGGGGGGGGGGTGGTGGAGAGGTGATGGGGAGCGCGGGTGTTAAAATGTTGAATGAAAATATTTTTCCAAAAATAAATGTGTGGGGCTGAAACATGGATAACGTAGAGGAGGCAGCCCAAAGCAGCAAAGTCGTACCGTCAGCGTTGCCTGCAGAATGTCTTGTATGTTAAGTGGAAGGATAGATCTACCAGTATCAGTGGCTTCTTGCAAAAAAGACACCACGAGTATAAAGGCCATGACTATTCGCCATCAGCTTTGTTTGGTTGGCCATCAGATATCAGACACCAGGCTCCTAAAACGGATTGTCGTCTTCCGGTTCAGTCAGGGCAGATGCACCAGGGGAAGACAGAAGAAGCGCTTCAGGGATGTGCTGGGAGCCAACATGAAAGGCAGACATCAGCTCCTGGGAGAACATCGCCTTGGAATGAACCAGGTGGTGGCAGAGTCTGTGGGAAGGAACCAGCATTTTGAGACCCAACCACCAAATGAGGAGGAAAAGCGGGAAACGGAACACGCCATGGCCTGAACACAGAACAGACAACCAGACATCACAAGAAATGCCCCGTGCGCCATAAAGTCTGCAAATCTTGAATGTGCCTCGTCAGCCATCTTCAGACTCATGGAAGGCATCCTGGCTACGAAGGGAGAGCCAACAATATATTTCCGAATAGATTTGCCATGGAATTTAGCCATTCTGGATTGAACCACTCCAGATCCTCAAAATATATTTAGTCAAAACTCTGATTTGCTCTCCAAATTGTCAGTGAAATGAATATCTCTAATTATAAAAGCAAATGAGTTGAATTTCTTGATACCCGAAAGCGTTAGAAAAACATTCGCTATTTGACCTGTATGACCCAAGTACTTCTAATGGAGTTAGCTGTTTTATGGGCTGCCTTTCAGCTTGCTGCTGTGGGGAGAGTTCAACGGTTGCCATGGCAACCACCAGTTTAAAAGTGTTTCAAATTGAGATTTTATTTTAGTAACCTTAGATGTGATTGCTGTCCTGTTAAAATTGCTGAAATATTTTTGTCCTATCGATTGTGGGTATGTATAAAAAAATCCTGTTTTACAAATAAATTCTAGTTGTGCTTTTTTGTTTTTTAAAAAAAAAACACACATGAAAAATGGTATTCTGCCCTGGGCAGTAAATATATTTCTGTAAGACTTGTATGATCTTATAGTGATGATTATAACTAATATAATTTCCCTGGTCACGAATTTCAGTTGCAGTCATAGCCTGCAGTGAAGCACATTAACATCTCCAAAAGCTTGGCTTATTTATTTTGTAATACAAAATGCATGAGGTGCAATACAATGCAGCTTACTTTGTAGAGATTATAACCGTTCACCTAGGGCACATACAGTTTTAATATGCTGTACTCTCACTTGATGAGAAATTTCTAATCATTTCCACTTGCGTGCATGTGTGTACGTATGTGAAGAATTAGGACTACTAATTTTCATTTAACCTGGGAAGCATTCCCACTTCTAATCATTTCAAATAGTCAGATCCACTTATCAGTGATTCTGGTGGAGGTACAGCAAGAGATTGATAGTTAAATCGACTCAAAGTGCAACCATGTGATAGATTGTGCTGCCAATTGCGAGCAATTACATTGTAAAATCCTTGTCATTTTTAGAAACGATTTTTTTTCCCCAGAGAAGAAGGACACAATGTTGCTTGGTACTTTCCCATTTTACTGCAGTCATTCTTCCCTCGCTTTGGCTGGGAGTTGGCCTGAATGGGGTTTATCTCCTGTCGAGTGCATTCCTGCTTCATCTTCCAGCAACACGACCAGTGTCTTTTATTATTTTGATCTTCACTCTCTTCAGATTATTGTCGCCTTGATGTACTTCACCCAGAAGTTACATTAAACTGAAATATTTCAGTCCTTTACTAATGAAAACATGAACCACTGGAATTAATTATTTAGAGGTACATACAGGCAGCCATGTGTATGATTGATACAAACAATGCAAACGTATTTCCCATTGTAGTTCAGTGTATGGGTTCTAAAGTGTTAGTTGTTGGTTGTGTTTTATTTGGTAATGTTATATTCCACCCATTACTGTAACACACAACACACTACATGTCTGATCCCCAGAGCACTGAATTCCTTCACAACTTTTGAATTCTGCACACTTCCTCCCCATAAGGAATGAAATGTTTGAGTGTGCCTTTCTTCTGAAATGCTGAATATTATCTTTTGAATGATAGAAAATTCCCTTTTAATAGAGTTGTCTTTGAAAAAGCTCCCACTGTCTTGAGTGTTGGTTTATCTGTCGATCTGTGGCTTTGAAGACTTTTCTACATTTCTTTGAAATGGAGAATGCCCATGTCTACAAGCCAATGCAGGAGAAAATGTGTGCCAATATACCGTGCAGAATTTTGTATGGAATAATAACCAACACGTATCATGCCAAAGTTTATATTTGGTTTCTGTTCTGGTATGACAGGACATTGGCTATTCTCTCGGTTACCATTCATCTATACCAGCATTGTTTCCGTGATTTATAATAATGTATAAAAGGTTTACATTGGGCAAGATATTATGCTTGAGCAATAGATTTGTGTCCAGCTAGCCATGTGTCCAGCTAGGCCTGTGATGCGGGTGGAAAATGTTTGTATCCTGCTGTCAATCACCATTTCTAATATGTAGTCAGTTACAGCAATGTCTCCTTTGTTGACTTTTCTGCACAGAGAGCGGCGTGCTATCAGAACATGTTCTTGGAAGTATTTCAGTGGTCCTTCAGATCTGCCTTTTGATGGATTGAAAATATTTTGAGGGCGAGCAGAAAGTCAAAGAATTGCCTTTTTTGTTTCCTGTCGATCCTTTTTTGCAAAGGGAGGTTGTCCTGCTTATTGGATTTGATTGGATTAGATTTGTTTATTGTCACATGTACCAAGGTACAGTGAAAAGTATTTTTCTGCGAGCAGCTCAACAGATCATTAAGCACATGGAAAGAAAAGGGAATAAAAGAAAATGGAACCATTTATGGATGTACTCCAAGTGGCTGCAGTGCGAAAGTATGAGATGCACAATAAGTGAACCTAAGGTTGAGCTGTAGCATCAATTAACTGCCAGCTTAAATATCTCCTGGAGGGAAAGTTTTATCCATCTTGGTAGAACCCTCTTCACAAGAGTGTAATAGTATTCGAGGGGGAAAACGGTGCTTCAACTGTTTGTGCGCCACTTGAAGTTGCGAAGCTGTTGAATGGTTAATAATGCAGCACAATTAATCCCGTAACTAGAAGGCAGAGGCCAGTTATAATTAGGAGATCACTAATGCATGAACCGAGATTTCTTCCAGGGCGCAAGTTACTGGTACATTTACGTCAAAGCTGAGAAGACCGATTAACATAACGGAGAGGGGCGAAAGGGAGAATGTGGAAATATGGTGACTATGTCGTAATAGGATTGTGAAAAAAATTATCTTACCGAGTTAGCAGTTCTTATAATGCCGCACCATCTCATTTTGAACTGAAAACTGGAAGGAAGGAAATACTGATACAGCTCAAAGGCAAACCTGCAATGGCATCGACTGGGAAAGAAATAACAGGAGCTTCGGAAGAGAAGGAATCACTGACGTGACAGTGGCACAACTTGCAGGAATTAATATGAAAGGCAAAATTGGGGGAAAGAAAGGAACAAATGCCTTTTAGGATGAGTTTGGTGTGCAGCCTGCCACTTTTCATATCCCGTGGCATTATCATAACCTGTTGCTTGCTGTTGGAGTAAAATAAACATCCTTCTCACAGCCAGATGACACATTGCTGAACCAGATTGTTTGCATAGTTCCCATTTATTAGTCATGGCAGCAGTGCAGCCATAAAGAGCATCCTTTATTCCAGAAGCTCAGTGTAATGATATGGGTGGGTGTCGAAACAGATGTAGTAGCCAAGTGTTGAGCAGTGGTGGCCACTTGCTTACTCTTCCACACCATGGTTCTTCAGCATGTGTCTGTCTCTCCTTTAGCTGTACAGTGTGAAAATGCCTATTGTAGAGGGAGGACACTAGTGCTATTGAGCCAGACCAGCCTCAGCTGTTGGATTTGTCTAGGGTTTCAATAGCTGTGCTAAGAGAGTGGGCTGCAGTTGTTCTTTATTTGGGACAGGTGGAAGCATCACTCTCCACAGATTCAGCTGGACATGAAAAAGACCTTTGACGAATGGATTATTACGGGCGTCTCCCTGTTAGGTTTCCATAATTAAGAATGCTACTGAAATTTAGACATGTAACTTAATATGAATATTGCACTGTGACCCTTCACACAATCAGCAAATATATAAAGAACGACTCTGAATATTCTACAGATGCTCTGTTGATACATATAGACAACAGCCTGAATCCTAGCCCTTCCTTTCTTTTGCACATTCCTCTCCCCACTCCCCTTTAATCAGGTAGACTGGACCCCAAATTATTTCTGCCTTTTAAAAAGTGACTCCTATCAGTCAGTTATATTATAATTAGATTCCCTTTTATGTGCATTTTATATGCAGCTTATCATTCTGTGATAATGCCCGATGATTAACCTTTACTATCTACGGCTTTCATACTGACAGTTTGGTTATGCTTTGTGTCAGACAACATCAACTAAATGATTTTGTGTAAATATCTGAAGCTAAATGCTTTAAAGTAGTGGAAAAGGTTAAGAGCTACCAAATGTTTTAATGCTTTCTTTGTTTCTAAATATCTTTATTAAAAATGTTTTTTGTTATAAACAGAATAACATAATAATATAAAATAGATGCTTCAAGTTACAATATAAAAAGAACACCATCAACAATCAAGAACACACCCAATCTTAGTCATTTCCCCCCCCCCCCCCCCCCCCCCCCCACATTAAACCAAAACCCCCTTAACAACTGACGGTGACTAACTCTTTGAAAAGGGAAATTAATGGCTGCCATCTTAGTTAGAACCCTTTCACCGACCCCCTAACGGTGTACTTAACCTTTTTCCAATGTAGGAAATCCATCAGGTCACCCAACCAGACCAAGTAACCTCCTCGTTTTGATATGTTGCTGTTACAGCTTAAACCGAAAGAGTTACTTAAAATGCAACCCTTCCCCTCCACTTCCTTGTCTGATTTACCTTGCTGCTCATCCTGTTTTAAACCCTGGTTTGAGAAGCGTTTTCGAAGGCCAGATCCATTTTCCGCTGTAGGTTGCATCCAGCATTGTTCAAAAAGTTCCTTCCACAAAATGTTTCTTCAGGATTCTGCTCTGGAGATCCGAGAGAATCTTAATTTTAAGCAACTGAATATCTGCTGTCTGAATGAGGAAAACTCTAATGGGAAATAATGAGAACACTATTCATGCATTTTAAAATGGCAATGGTATGTGCATATGAAATATAAATGCCTACGCATCTCAGCTGCGCTGAATATTTTTCCATTAAGATCCCTGATCAGCTGGTTTAAGATGAATAATTTTCTACCTGGTTCACCAAATAGGCAAACAAAAAACGCTGTTGAATGGTCCTATCCGTGACAAAACCTCTTTCATCAAATAATAATTTGTGCAAACAGAAAAGGCCACCTTTTGAAGGTGCTTGTTTGAAGTCTCTTTCAAAGTTGCTCAGTTGCCCCAGGTAAGGTTCAGGTTGCTATAAAATGACTATAATGCAGTCATTGATGAATATCACTAATGATCACTGATGTCCAAATGAAAATCCAGCTGGACTTTCAGGCCAGTTGCCATCAGTTGATGAATTAAATGAAAAGCATACCCTTTTCATGTTTAGGATGTACTAGTCTATTAATATTTAAAATAAATGGGTTAGTGTCTTTGAAAGGGTGGCACGGTAGCACAGTGGTTAGCGCTGTTTCTTCACTGCACCATGGTCCCAGGTTTGATTCCTGGCTTGGGTCACTGTCTGTGCGCGGAGTCGGCACGTTCTCCCCCGTGTCTGTTTGGTTTTCTCCGGGTGCTCCGGTTTCCTCCCACAAGTCCTGAAAGATGTGCTGTTATGTGAATTGGAAATTCTGAATTCTCCCTCTGTGTATCCGAACAAGCGCTGGAATGTGCTGACTAGGGGCTTTTCACAGTACCTTCATTGCAGTCTTAATGTAAGTCTACTTGTGACAATAATAAAGATTATGGATTATTATAAGTAAAGGGTGCAGTGATATCATGGTTGTGTCATAATTCATCGACTGGCCACTAGGAATCTCAGTAGTATATAAGTGAATGTTAGAGTCAGTCAGGTGACCTCAGATTGACAAGGGAGCTGGTGAAAGGTTGCTTGAGCATGTTCACACTGTTATTCATCTGTTGTTTTGGGTATTTTTGACCCACAGTAAATGTTAATAAATCGTTTATAGCTTGAGCTACAAGTGTTCTTGTAATATAAATCAGGCCATCCAACATGAACATTACAGAGGGGTTGGATGGGCAGGTATTAAGGATAGATGCTGAGAGGCTGGTATCAGGATAAGGATTGACCATTCAGAGCAAGGAGATATTTCTTCACATGAGCTGTGATTTTTTTTTTGTCATTCTCTGCCCCAGCAGGTTGTGACTTCTTAGTGAGTATATTTAAGAATGAGATCAAAGAACGTTTGGACACCAAAGTATATAGGCAGAGAGTGGAAAATGGATTTGATATGCATAATTAGCCATGATCTTCAATGGGGAAACAGGATCAAGGTGGCATATGACCGACTAAAACATACTGAATTGGAGCAAGTGTAGGCCATTTAATAATAATAATGATCGCTTATTGTCACAGGTAGGCTTCAATGAAGTTACTATGAAAAGCCCCTAGTCGCCACATTCCGGCGCCTGTTCGGGGAGGCTAGAACGAGAATTGAACCTGCGCTGCTGGTCTTGTTCTGCATTACAAGCCAGCTATCATAGCCCACTGTGCTAAACCAGCTCCTCATTTGGCCCCTCGAGCTTGCTGTGCCATTCAATAAGACCATGGCTGATTTGTTTGTGTTTTGAACTTCACATTCCCATCTACCACTGATCACATTTCATTCCCTTACCTCCTTTAATTCCCTTACCTAATAGAATCTATCTGCCTCTGTCTTTAAAAATATTCAATGACCCCACTTCCACTGCCTTCGTTTGTAGAGTTCCAACGTCGCACAACCCTTTGAGAGTTCCCCTCACCTTTGTCCCAAAATGGAGACCCCTTGTTCTAAAATGGTGCCCTCTAGTTCCAGACTCACCCACAAGAGGGAACATCCTTTCCACATTCCCCTTATTAAGACCGTTCAGGATTGTGTATGCTTCAATGAAGTCACCCCTCATTATTCTAAACTCCAGTGAAAAACGAGCACAGCCTGTCTAAGCTTTCCAAATAAGACAACCCGCTCGGAAAGGCTGCTTGGGTGCCAGAGGGTTTGCTGGCATCAGTGAACGTCTATCCCAGAGTCAGAGCCTTGCAAGGAAATGGCAGGAAGACTGGGGGAATATTTTGACTGTTGGTATGTTAGCATAGTCACTTTTCCTTTTGACCTCATGCTGCTAGAGATGCTGATTAAACTATCTCATTACACCTGCTTCAAAAAAAAGACAACCCACTCATTCCAGGTATCAATCTAGTCAAGTGCAGCACGGTAGCATAGTGGTTAGCACAATTGCTTCACAGCTCCAGGGTCCCAGGTTCGGTTCCCGGCTTGGGTCACTGTCTGCACGTTCTCCCCGTATGTGCGTGGGTTTCCTCCGGGTGCTCCGGTTTCCTCCCACAGTCCAAAGATGTGCAGGTTAGGTGGATTGGCCATGATAAATTGCCCTTCGTATCCACAATTGCCCTTAGTGTTGGGTGGGGTTTCTGGGTTATGGGAATAGGGTGGAGGTGTGGGCTTGGGTAGGGTGCTCTTTCCAAGAGCCGGTGCAGACTCGATGGGCCGAATGGCCTTCTTCTGCACTGTAAAATTCAATGATTAAACCTCCTCTGAACCGCCTCCAATGCATTTACATTGTTCCTTTAAATAAGGAGACCAAAGCTGCGCACAGTTTTCAAGGTGGGGTGTTATGCCCTGCATAACTGAAGCATAACATCCTTACTTTTATGTTTGATTCTTCTTTTATAGTAAAGGATATAATTCCTTTTGCTGTAGAATCATAGAATCTACGGCACGGAGATGCTGGTCCATGCCAACTAAAAAATTCATTGAAGCTAACCCCATTTTCTGCATACAAATATTTTGGGATTCATGCACTAGGACGCCTAGATCCCTCTGCACCTTGGAATTCTGCAACCGTTTCTGTTTATGTGAAACTCTGCCTTTTTATTCTTCCTGCCAAAGTGGAAAACTACACATCTTCCCACATTATGGCCGGAATTCTCCAACCATTGCGATTCACTTTTACCGTCGGCAGCGCACCATTGGGCTTCCCGGCGCCATGGGGTGGCTTCAATGGGAAATCCCATTGACAAGTACAGAAACCCGCTGCCAGTGAAGTGTTACTCCGGCTGGAACACCGCCGTGTAACACACGACTGGGGGAATGGAGAATCCAGCCCTTGATTCCATTTGCCAGATTGGCTACCCGCTCACTCCATCTGCTTGGACATACATGGATATCTACATCTGCGACCTCCTTATATTGTCTTCACTTTCCTCCGTATCTTTGCAGCTTTCGCTCCCCTCATCTAGGTTATTGGTATAAATTGTTCCTATTTCATATGTTCTAACAAATTGGTTGCTAACCTATCACAAGAGAGTTTCAAGCCAGTCCGCTCTATCTGTGCCTCATCCTGATGTTTGTGTTTTGGTTTTCTTTTTTAGCTCTCGAGGGTGCCGGTAGAATCATGTGAACAATACGAGACATGCAGCAAATGTCTAAGTTCTGGAGACCCTCACTGCGGCTGGTGTGTGCTTCACAACATGTAGGTATCAAAAAGTTGCTCATTTGTGCATTTATTTATTAACAATGGAAACATACTTGGTTAACAACCTTTTTCCCGAACATGTTCCTTTATGCTCCCTCAACCCCCTGGAGATCACTCAACCCTCTAACGAGACTCCAGTGAATATTTATCTGTGAATTTAGACTGAGTGGTGGCAGGATATAGAAATATGAGACAATCAATGTCGAGCACGAATTTCCAGCAAGGATCACAGAAATTGGACAAGAATGTTGCTTGCTTTTTGTTTTCTCTAGACCACCACCGTTGAGACCAATTGTGGTACCTCTTCCACTGCCACCCTTGCTGGGAGCAACTAACTCGAAACAGACCAGTAATTCCACCTGGAATGTAGCTTGGTCTGAAGGATTCAGTGCCATGGGAGCATGGTTTGTTTTTATTCAAGATGAAATGCACAGATTGTGATTGACGAAACTCGAACCACGCAGTCTAGCAGCTCTGTGCCACACTGTGCAAAAATGACTTCTCTGTTCAATGCTATTTTTACCCAGCTCTTTAACAATTAACTTTATCAGACTCCCTGTAACAATTTTAAAACTTCTGACTGGGAACAAGTTGTCTGCTAGGTGGCTTAGGATGGTATGCGTGGAGAAAGTGATCACCTCTAGATGGCATAGTTTAGTTAAACCTTTTTGCAATGATCTTAACATTTCAGGCTCCTTAGGACCTGTGGCCCTCATGTATTTTGATTCCAGCAGTAAATGAACCTGAAGCTAACTACATGTGTGGCGCTTTTTGTCTGTTGCCTTGCTAATTGGATTTTATAAGTTAACTTGAAGCATTTGGAGAGATGCATAGAGGGGCAGGAAACAACCGCAACTTACATTCATATAGTGTATTTAATATAGGACCCTCGCCATTTGACAGGAGCACAATCGGATAAAGTTTGACATCCAGCCAAACAATGGGATATTTGGGTGACCTACAGCTCGGTTAAGAAGGTAGGCAGATTCTAAGGAGGGTCTTAAAGGAAGAAAGAGAGGTGCAGAAGTAAAGGAAGGAAATTTCCGAAGTTACCAAATGAACCAGGAGCAGGCCATTCGGTCCCTCGAACCTGCTCTACCATCTTAAATAACCCCCCCCCCCCATAACCTATCACCCTCTTGCTTACCAAGAATCTAACTACCTCTGCCTTCAAAATATTCAAAGATTGTGCTTCCACCACCGTCTGAGGGGGGAGAGGCCCAAAGACTCACGACCCTCTGAGTGATAATTGGGCCTCATCTCCATTTTAAATCCCCCACCCCCCCTTTTAAACAGTGACCTCTAGTTCTAGATTCCTCCACAGGAAAAAACATCAGATGGGATTTACCGACCAACCTGCCGCGTGTTTTTCGGAGGTGGAGGCAGACCGCAAGCGGGATTTACCAACCCGCCGTTGTCAACTGGGGATTTCCCAGTGACTGCACCCCTCATCGCCGGGAAACGCGGGCAGCGGTGTGGGACCGGAATATCCTGCCGGCGTGAACAGCCAGTAGATTGCACCCACCTTCTCCACACCCACCCTATCACTACCCCTGAGGATCATGTATGCTTCAATCAAGTTTAAGGTCTTTTTGGCTAAATCCCATTTGGGGGCGAACAACAAGATTCACAAAAGGTCAGAGTTGGGGGAGAACAAGAGTTCTTAGTGGCTTATCAAACTGAATGAGGCTATTGTAACAGGGAGCGGGTAAGGCTGTGGGCAAATCAAACTGTTTGTGGATCTGTGCGGGTAAAGGAAAATAGTGTTACTTTGCCTATCGTACTGGCCTCCCCGAACAGGCGCCGGAATGTGGCGACTAGGGGCTTTTCACAGTAACTTCATTGAAGCCGACGTGCGACAATAAGCGATTATTATTATTAAATAATGTGCTGCACTTTTCTTTGAGTTTGGAAGCTAATGGTGATCCCATCTGTGGGGCAGCCTTGATTGGTCACCTAATCCTTTGGCCTGCCCTTCAATATTAAGTGTCCAGAAATATTGGAAAGTGTGCGACCATTGGGAGATGCTTGGTCAGTGGATTCGGTCAGAACAGGGGGGAAAAAAGGTAGAAAAATAAAATCTCAGTTCAAAAACCAAAAAATGACTTTGTGATGAGTGATATATCTTATCAAATTCTTTCCCCAAACTAAATCCCTCTTTAGAGTTGAGCATGTCAGATTATTGCAAGATAGACGGGGCACCTAAATTTATGCAGTCATTTATAGCTGGACAGGATTGACTAGTTCTGCCCTGAGGGTCATTCCATAATAACCTGAAAAATTCTCCAACACTGCAAGTAAATAGCAACAGTGAAGTGATGAATAAGGCATATACCCAAGTTGGGGAATGAAAACATAATGAAAATCAAGCATTTTTGAAGTTAATCGAGTCGGCACACTTGATTTTTGGGATTATATTTACTATTTTTCTGAAGGCATTTTCTTTTCCATGCTTGCCACATACATTTTTTGGCCTTTTCATAAATGAAAGGCTATTGTGTTTTGTGGAAATCAAACGCCTTTCTCCTGCTCCTTGATGATTTGTGAAACCATAACACCAACTATCACACTCGGCAATAAAACCCAAAGCGTAAACAATTGAACAGATGGAATGGTTTTTTTCTATTTCTGATGGACCCAAAAAATATGGATTTTAAAAAAATTCATTGAAGGTGGGACAAAGATGCCATTGAAAAGAAAGATAATGAAACGGTTGTTGAATTTAGGTCACTGAATACCCATGCTGCCAGTATATCAAATGCACAATAGCACAATATATTTAAAAGCATTTGTCATTCAAATTTTCTTTCTTTGAGAATTGTTAGCACTGTTACAACACCCTGGGCGAGTGCGCTGTCCATTCTAGCCCCACAACCTCTGAGTCCCAACACAAGTGAGTGAATTAACCAGTCATTCATTAAAAGTTTCTGAGATCTTTGGCTCTCAACTGCTCCAATGACTTATAGGCACCAGATTTGTAAGTGAAACACAGAAACAGTTAATTTATAACAACAATAAAGATATGACATGCAATAATTATATTAGAGTAATGCCCCCCCCCCCCCCCCCCCCCCCCCCCCCCCCCCCCGCAGAAGTGATTAAGAACCACCGGTTGGATGGCTAACACAGATCTTCTGGCTGGAACATTCAGTCCGAATCCCCAGGCTGTGGGATTCCCTCTGGAGAGTCACTTTAACTCTTATTAACTTAGGCCTTCACTCGAAGGATCCACTTTAGGTCTGTTTAATTCTGACTTGTTTCCAACCCCAACAGAATGACCAGCAGCCTTTTTGAGGAAAGAACGGAGTTCTCCCCATGAGAATGCAAGAAGGGTTTTTTAACAACTGACCCTGCTTCCAGCTCAAGTTTGGATTGGATCCTTAAGGTTCTTTGTCTCCCCTCAAACCCAGCTCTCAACTTCGGTCTTATTCTTACTTGGTGTCCAGTCTTATTAGAATATCTAACAGCCTCCAACTGGGGTCTTTGAGAGGGATTTACCCTTTTGGGGAGAGAGAAATTCAAAAAATCCTCCTTCAGCTGTGAGTTCAAAATGAAAACTATAAACCAGATGAAGCCTTCCTGTCCTTGGGCAGAACATTCCGAAACGGCCAGCACCAACCAGCATACACTATCAGCTCATTAGTCAACAGCCAAGTCCATCAAGATGAGGCATCACCAATGTCAGCACATCTTGCTGGATTATTTTTTAAAATTAAAGATGAAGTCTATCTTAAAGGGATAGGTCCCATTAATTGTCCAGGTAGACAAATTATAAAAGCCAAAACAAAAGAAAACTAAGGGAATACACGGGAACAAACAGGGGTTAAACGGGAGGATCTTTACATCACCTATATTTTCAAACGTATATATAAAGCCGATCTTAGCAGTATAAAAATTCAAAACAGTTGGCCATAAATGCACGTTTACTCTACCGGCAGATATATATGTGTGGTGAATGTATTCACCATAATATAAGTTGTCTGTATAGTACTGTGGCCTATGGCCAGGGAATGGTAATATGATCTCCTTCCATGTATTGTACTGGAATCCTGGTGGGCTCTGCCTCTGCCCCCCCCCCCCCCCCCCCCCCCCCCCCCCCACCCACCCCCGGGGTTGTATAGACCTGCCGCCTATGGGCGGCGCTCATTGTTACAGCAGTCGCAGGCAGGCAAGTTCTTGGATAGTAAAGCCTATGTTCACTCGTTCTCATCGTCTCGTAGTGAATTGATGTTACATCAATATGCAAGTTGCGATTCCAGAAGGTAAGATGTCAGATTGAGTTCTGTGGTGGTCGTAAAAATACACTGATGACATCTTGTGGCAGGGTATTTATATAAGCATTAAACTGACAAAATTTCTGCTGGTAGTGCTGAAGACGAATATGTATTTAAGTCACCTTGTTTAACTGACGCTTGCACTAATGTAGCCATGTAAAATCCAGCAAAAACTACTTGTTAATCATGCACATATCCCACATGATTTCATGAACTCTGAAAGAATACAAAATCCACTGCAATTTTCTATTCTTTTAAAAACAAAGCTTCACTTTGCACCATAAACTTTGTTCTTCCATGTCTTTAAGTACTTTCTTGGATTGGCTAGTATGCTTGACAAGGAGAAGCCAAAGTTTTGAAGCAATGTTGTAGGGAACAGGTAGCATCAATATTTGATTTATGTTGGGTCTCCAGGCAGTAGCTTTAAAAAGTTGCTGGTTGAACTCGCAGGAGATCATAAGATTTGTAGTAACACTGATCAGATTTTGTTTGTTTTGCTTTTCCTTTATTTGGGTGCTGTAAATCGGAAAGGTGAGACAAGTGAGAGTTGACCGTTGCCCTGTATGAAGGTAGATAAATCGGCTTGCTGTGTCGCTTGTCTGGATTTTGGTTCTTTGTTGCTAAATAAACTTTAAACTCAAATTGAAAGCTATTTACATTTCAAAACAAAGTCCTACAAAACCTGAACGCCCACAAAACAAAGTCCTATTTGGATAGACAAAGCCCACCTTTGTGCGGAAATTAAATTTGCTGCTTCTTTCCGTCGAGTGAAACCATCGGCATGCGCAGATGTGAGAGCTTTTGTCTGAATGAGCCATTTTTCTTGTTCTTCTTGACTGATCAGCTGTTGCAATAAAAGCTGGAGCTGCAGTTGAGTGTTTACTGCCCTGAGATAACTTGCCCATAGGCTCTGGATGCTGTTGCTTAGCTCTGGGCATGAGTTTTGTGCCATTCGCTGCACCTTGACTTCCAGCTTTCGGAACACTTTTTTTCCCAAATGGGAGTTCCTGGGCTGGATTCTCTGAATGTGAGGCTATGTCCTCACGCCGGGGTTAGAACGGTGGTGTTTAACGCCCGATAATTTGGTGCAAAACGGCTACCGATCCTCCGTGTAGCTGGGGGTTAGCATGCCAGCAGGTAGAGCACCCAGCTTCAGCTGCCGATGCGGGCCGGAGAATTGCCGTGCCGTGCAACATGGTGCCGGCCGCTCGCGGACCCGGCCTGCGAAATAGTGCCCCCTCTTTGACTGGCTCGCGCATCCCAGACCAACCCACAACAGTGCCCCCAGCCCCTGATAAAGTCCTCCATGCCCACAGACCGGCCCTCCCCCGACTGTGGCAGTGCTGGACTGAGCCTGCAGCCGTCACGCCGAGTTCCCAACGTGTGAGACCAACGCCGTCGGGAAAACAGCCATTCGGGGGCAGAGCATCAGGGGGCTGGCCTCGAGCAACATCCTGAGGCTGTCGATACGGCGCTTTGGAGGGAGCGGAGCATCGCGAAAGCGGCGCCGCCCCCGATTTGGTCAGGGACTTTGATTCTCCAGGACGATCGCCGAACGCAATTTCTGCGTCGGTAACCGGAGCATCCAGCCCCGTGTGTGCAGAGCACAGCATTGCACAGCAGTGGGATCGGGAGTTAGCATCAAGAAATGTGTCAGAGTGAGAGAGCAGGGCGTGGGGTGAAGCCAAAAGAGCAGCATCTCTGTCATGAAGAGGGGTAAAAATGAGGCTCTCAGCTTAGAAGGCGGGGAGGGGGAATAAACCTGTTCAAAAACCTTTGGGCATTGGAGGAAGTGATGATCAGTTAAGTTTCTTGAATGATTTCTGACTGGCACCACTGCAACATTATATCCATTTGGGGGTAAATAATGCTTACGTTTCTTGATCACAGAAGAAAGCAATTGTTTGAAGGGAGAGCTGATTTAAAAGAACAAGAAGACTAAACCCCTAGCAGGTGTTGTGTAAAACCAGACTGCTTTAGGGCTTGAAGATACGGTAACCTCGCTGTTGCCAATAAATGCCTTAAGCAGCCAAAGCAAACAGTCCGTTAATTCAGTTAATTGTGGCTGAACCACCTTTCATTTTTTTTTAATATAAATTTAGAGTACCCAATTATTTTTTCCAATTAAGGGGCAATTTAGAGTGGCCAATCCACCTACCCTGCACATCTTTGGGTTGTGGGGGTGAAACCCACGCAGACACGGGGAGAATGTGCAAACTCCACACGGACAGTGACCCAGGGCCGGGATTCGAACCCGGGTCCTCAGCGCCGTAGGCAGCAATGCTAAACACTGTGCCGCCGTGCTGCCCTGAACCACCTTTCATAAGGTTAGCAATCAGAGTTTTAAAATCTGTTCATCATGGGTTTTTCGTCCGGGAACTATAATCTTCGATAGAGAAACCAGGTTCGAAAGGTGAAGCCTTCATTAATAATTTCTTGAGATGAAAATAACATTCCACTCTCAATTTAGTAAGCAGGAATATATCAGTAGTCGTTTTCTAAAGAATCCTAGTTATGCGACTAACATGATGCACTTGTCAGTTAATATAATACAATTCATGAATACCGTGGTATTATAATGTCTTCTTGCGACAATATAATTGCTTACCTCTGCAAAAGAAATATTCCCTCAGTACAAAGCATTCAGCTCTGCAGGGTCATTACAGCATGAAGGATTACTGCAGCAGAGTAGAGTTCTGACAAGTTGGAAAATTTGACATATGGCTTTATTACTGGCGTCCGTTTGTCCTTTCAATTCTGAATGGTTTGGAGTTCTCGGTCTTTGAGGAGGAGCTGTAGGAATGAGCCTCAAAATAGTCTCATAAAAAAATACTTATTAAAGCCACTCTCACTTGAAAAATGACTGGCTGATTTTGAAACGTGGAAATCACCCTTGTCATTCAGTGCAACGTAGTTTCACACATAGGTGGACGTGGAAACGGGCGATAACCCTGGAACCGCTACCTGACCGAACCTAAATCCTAAAGGTAGCAAAACCTGGAGGTGCAAGGCTATTTGGAGTGGGTCATCTCAAACCCTTTGAGCTCCACGCTTGAGTTCAGTGCAAATCCAGTCCAGTGCAAACTCTTTCAAAGTGTCCACATGTTCAATTGAAACTTTATGGGCAATTTTTGCATGTAAACTGAGAACAGAAAGCTCTGGAAATGCCCAGCCAGTTTGGCACTGTAAAGGAAAAATGCAATTTGTGTTTTAGAACTGTTTCAATTGAGGTTCCACGCTGCTATTTGAACTGACATTTCTCTGACCTGACAGATGCTGATGGAGTTGCTGAATATTTCCAGTGTTTTTTTTTATTTGTACGATTTGAACCTAGGCTGGAATCTTTTTTTAAAAAATAATTTTTATTCAAATTTTTCACTACAAATTTTCTCCCAACAATAAAGTAAACAAGGTGTAGAAATAAACAGAAAGAAGGACCCACCCAATACAAAGCAATAAATGAATAACAATACAAAAAAGAAGAAAATAGCAAACACACCGTCGCAAAAACAAACCCCCTTGACAGCCCCCTAACAACCCCCCGGTTGCTGCTGAGAATGACCACCCTCTAACCCTCAGCCAGAAAATCGAGAAAGGGCTGCCATCGCCGGAAGAACCCTTGTACCGACCCCCTCAGGGCAAACTTGACCTTCTTCAGCCTGATGAACCCGGCCATGTCATTAATCCAGGCCTCCGGACTCGGGGGCTTCGCGTCCCTCCACTGTAAGAGAATCCTACGCCGGGCTACTAGAGACGCAAAGGCCAGGGTACAGGCCTCTCTCGCCTCCTGCACTCCCGGCTCCGATGCTACCCCAAAGATCGTAAGCCCCCAGCCTGGCTCCACCCTGAAGCCGACCACCTTGGACAAAGTCCCCGCCACCCCCTTCCAAAACCCCTCCAACGCCGGACACGCCCAGAACATGTGGGTGTGTTTCGCCGGGCCTCCCGAACACCTCCCACACCTGTCCTCTCCCCCAAAGAACCGGCTCATCCTGGCCCCCGTCATGTGCGCCCTCTGCAGCACCTTCAGCTGAATTAAGCTGAGCCGTGCGTAAGAAGAGGACGAGTTCACCCTCCCCAGGGCGTCCGCCCAAGTCCCATCGTCGATCTCCTCCCCTAGCTCCTCCTCCCACTTCGCTTTCAGCTCTTCCACCGAGGCCTCTTCCTCCTCCTGCATCAGAAACCCACCATCTATTCTCCCTGGTTAAACCGGTGATTGCCCCGTAACGGGGCCCACACTGAGGCCTTCACTTCCCCCCTATGCTGCCTCCACTGCCCCCAAATTATGAGGGAAGCCACCACTACCGGACTCGTAGAGTACCTTGCCGGGGGGAGTGGGAGCGGGGCCGTCACCAATGCCTCCAAACTCGTACCCACACAGGACACCACCTCCAACCTCTTCCATGCGGCACCCTCCCCCTCCATCACCCACCTATGAATCATTGCCACGTTCGCACCCCAGTAATACCCACACAAGTTGGGCAACGCCACTAGGTTGGAATCTTTAATGTGTTGAGGTAACACTATCTCCCATTCCTTCATAACGTTACCAAATTGCAGCCCAAGGAGGAGAGCTATGTGAAAGCTTCCAGTCATGAGGATGTCCTGTGCTGCTTTTGTTACTGGTTGCAATGGAAGACACAACAAGTTACAACCACCATTACAACTCAGGCTAGCCAACTAGTGTTGAGACTCGCATCAGTACCATAGTGGTGATGTGAATGCAGGAGGATTTATCATGGAACGGGAGTGTTCAAAATTGTACTCGAATTGTATTCAAAAAGTATTCCGCCAAAGTACTCTGTAGGCCCGATCCAACTCTGGAGGGACATTCGCCCGTCCCCTCCCCCAAAATCTTACCAAACATCTGGAAAAAGCACTCAAGACGGCCTCGGGCCCTCCTTCTGGCAGCACAGTAGCCTTGTGGATAGCACAATTGCTTCACAGCTCCAGGGTCCCAGGTTCGATTCCAGCTTGGGTCACTGTCTGTGTGGAGTCTGCACATCCTCCCCGTGTGTGTGTGGGTTTCCTCCGGGTGCTCCGGTTTCCCCCCACAGTCCAAAGATGTGCAGGTTAGGTGGATTGGCCATGCTAAATTGCCCTTAGTGTCCAAAATTGCCCTTAGTGTTGGGTGGGGTTACTGGGTTATGGGGATAAGGTGGAGGTGTTGACCTTGGGTAGGGTGCTCTTTCCAAGAGCCGGTGCAGACTCGATGGGCCGAATGGCCTCCTGCACTGCAAATTCTATGATAACCCCACGATTCTGAGGTTCTGTCTCCTCAACCTATTCTCCAAGTCATCTACCTTTGCCCTCAGAGTCTTGTTCCTCTCCTTTACCAGTGCTCCTTCGGAGGGTTGGTGCAGACTTAATGGACCAAATGGCTTCCTTCTGCACTGCAGAAATTCTATGGATATTCCTTCACCCCAGCTATATCTTTGCAGGCGTGTACAATCTGAGAAAGGCAAGTATTCATTGCATGTGAACCAACTGGTGCTCAGGTGCACCACAAATTAAAGTAAATGACAGATGCAACCACAGCAGATTCTATGGATCTCTCAACAACCCACCCAGATGCCTGTCACACCATGAGCCGACCAGTTTCTCTGAAACTCTGTCTTTCTTACAAGGGTTTCAAATTTACACTTTTGAAGAACTTGCCTGGGAATTCTCTCCCACATGTCTCTTTCACTCGGAAAGCTCACCAGGATTCATTTCCAGTGTTTCAGTCTTGCCTTCTGAGACCCATTTCTCCTGGATCGCCATGCCCAAAATCTTCACCTTCCAAGCACAATTTCAGATCTTTGGCTGTGCCAACCAGAACACCACTACTCCAAAGGGTATCTTTACCCTTCTGGCCCACAGCACAGAGTCACCAACCTGCAGCTGCCCTCTTGGACCATCAAGGTTTTGCTCGAGCCCACCTTGCTTCAAGTCTCCTCCCCAGCGTTCTCTCTTTAACTCTGTGCCTAGTGCCCTGTTTCTTTTTCTCAATTCTTGCTCAACAGGATCTGACCTCTGTCCTTGTCCCTTACCTGGGACCGTCTTCTGGAACCTGCCTGTGCCCCACTCCCTGGTTTGAGATCATTTCCTTTGTTTTGGACCTTCTCCTGTCCCCCTCCCAATGTCCTGCTGCTTGGGTGACCTATCTAGCGGTGTTCCTCTTTAGATCACCTAGCCTGCCCTTTTCCGCAGTTACACTTTTCTCTTTTATCTTCAGCGCAGGGCCGGTTTTGGCTTAAAGATGGTGAAGTCAACAAACTGCTCATGTGCGGCCATTTCCTGGCAGTCCCATGCCCAGAAGGCCCAAAGCCTTTGTAATTTGGGAACTGTAGTTCCCAAACTCCTGTTTTAAACTAAAGCAAATCCTTTTTTGTGACATCACAGTGCTGTAGATAGCCATGTGTTACAATTGTCATTGGGCACTCTTGGCTCAGTGGGCAGCTTATGCTGCAAGACATTTCCCCATCAGCAAAATGGAGTAAATTACTATTCCATAGGTCCTGAGAGAATTTAAAAATAGACGTGTTGCCTAATTGGATGCCAATGTTGGTCAGTGAATATGGGGTAGGTACGTGAACAGGACGATGAACGTAAACAGATGGGCAGCAGAGTTTCGGATGGCTTCAAATTTATGGATGGTATCGTGTGGGAGGTCAGCCAGAATCATTTTGGAATAGTCAAGTTCAGAGTTATCGAAGTCATGGATGAGGGTTCCAGTCGCAGACAAGCTGAGGCAAGGGCAATGTTACAACAGTGAAAATTGGAGGTCTTTGGGACGGGGTGGATATGTGCCTGACAGGCCATCTTGGGGTCTAATCGGACGCCAAGGTTGCAAATGGTCTGGTTTAGCCTCAGTTCCCAGGAAGAGGAATGGAATCGGTAGCAAAGAAATGGATTTGGGGCGGGGACCGAAAACAGTGACTTCAGCCTTTCCGATATTTAACTGGGTGAAATGATAATTTTAGCAAAAAAGAGACGACGAAAGAGGTGTTGGTCCGAAGGAGTTGTTGATTGTCGGTGTACATTTGAAAAACTAGTGCTGTTTCTTTTGGCTGATGTGTAGATCAGCATAAGGAGAGGACCTGGGATAGATATTTGAGTGGGGTGTGTTTCTCCCGTTCTCCAGAGATAACGGTGTGGAAGTGGGAAGAGAAGCTATTGAGAATCAATACGTTCAAGTAAATGAGTAACGTAGGGGTAAAAATTGAAGTTACTGCTTGGCTATAAATGTTGTTGAGGTGAATTGTTATTGGTGGGTTGGCACATTAATGTGAGTGAAACCATTAAAAGTCGCCTCAGAAATTTAATGGGGGAAAGCGAACAATCTGAGATCTGGCACCAATCCATCCAATTACTAATAGTACTCGATTCCCATGTGCACCATCTCATCGGACATAAGGAATTCATCCATCCAGGTAAAAGATCTAAAGCATGGGAAGCCACCTGCTGCCGCTTAGAGGCATGAGCAATTCCATCAAGACTGTTCAAATGGGATGCAAGTCAGTGGCAGGTCTCCTCTGCTGGAATCGATTTGCCACCTTGCAGAACTCTCCAAGCCAGTTTTACCCAATTGCATCACATCGTACTTCATTTTTCAGCTGTTCTGGGTTTACCACGTGGTAAGCCATTGCAACCTGCCCAATGTTATTGTGAAGCAGGCGCGCATAATGACATGCAGCACTCAGCGGCAGTTTTCTGTTCCTGCACTCAGCACACCGCTTCTGAACTATGAGGGTGAAATAATGGTGAATAATGCACCGTGTTATTAGATTGGACATCAGGCTACGCATATCATAATCAATACTGCTTAATTACAGATCCCCTTTCTGAGTGCATCATTGTCGTAATGCTGTGGAAAGTTCACCATTGATTTCCTGGTATGAAATTGGTACTGCTAGCATTATGAGGCTGCCTCTGTGCGCTGGAATGTTTTCAGTACACAAGGGACAGAGTCGATTTGATGAAACCTTTTTTTTCTGAATTCTGTTATGGAAGAGTCAATTTTGCCTTTTCAGCAGTTCTGCTTGTTACTGGATCTATTTCATAAATTAGAGGTGCAGCTTCTCCTTCCCAGTGTTCAGCTTGTCAAATGTATGTCTCTTTCTCTCTCTTATAAATTCGATATAAACCAACCACTAGCCTCGCTCTGCTCCTCGAAGGCAAATCTGTAATGGGGACTGTCATAGTCTGGATTATTTCTGTGTGATAGGGTTTAAATAAATCAGAATATTATCAAGTGAAAACCATCAAAGGAATTCAAAATGGGTTTGTGGTACAGTTCAACTTTTGAAAAATTGCAAGACCTATTTTACACTGATATGACTGCAGATAATACGTGTATGAGACCAGTGCATCTCAGAAAGGAGACTTTCTGCCATTGCATTTTTGGTTTGTGTCTCCCTTTCTGCATCAAAACTTAAAACAAAAGGAATGAAAACGGATGGGCCATCCAGAATTGACCTCGATGCTGGAAACAACAATGGTAAACCCAGCCCTGTAGACCCTGCAAAGTCCTCCTTACTAACATCTGGAGGCTTGTGCCAAATTTGGCAGAGCTGTCTCACAGGCTAGTCAAGCATTAGCCTGATAGAGTCACACAGCATCATGCCTTACAGACAATGCCCCAGGCACCACTATCACCACTCCTGGGTATGTCCTTTCTCATAGACAGGGCAGACCCAGCAGAGATGGCAGCGCAGTGTTATTCAGTCGGGCGTTGCTCTTCGAGTCCTCAACATTGACTCTGGATCCCATCAAGTCTCATGGCTTCAGGTTAAACATGGGCATGGAAACCTCCTGCTGAATTCCACGTACTGTCCACCATCAGCTGATGAATCAGTACTCCATGTTGAAGACCACTTGCAGGAAGCACTGAAGGTGGCAAGGGCACAGAATATACTCTGGGTGGGGGCCTTCAACGTCCATCACCAAGGGTGGCTCGGTAGTACCACCACACACCGAGCTGGCCGGGTTCTAAAGGACATAGCTGCTAGGGGTTGCAGAAGGTGGTGAGGGAACTTACAAGAATGAAAAACATACTTGCTCTCATCTTCACCAACCTGCCTGCTGCAGATGCATCTGTCCATGACAGTACCAGTAGATGTGACCACTGCACAGTCCTTGTGGAGACTCAGCCACATCTTCAAATTGAGGATACCCTCCATCATGTTGGATGGCGCTACAACCGTGTTAAATGGGATAGACTTCGAACAGATCTAGCAACTCAACTGGGCATCCACGAGGCATCGTGGGCCACCTGCAGCTGCAGAATTGTACCCAACCACAATCTGCAACCTAATGGCCTGGCATATCCCCCACTCTACTATTACCACCAAGACAGGGAATCAACCCTGGTTCAATGAAAAGGGCAGGAGAGCATGCCAGGAGCAAAACCAGGCACAGCTAAAAATTAGGTGTCAACCTGGTGAAGCTACAACACAGGATTAGCTGTGTACCAAACAGCATAAGCAGCAAGTGATGGAAAGAACTAAGTGATTCCACAACACACACATCAGATCTAAGCTCTAGAGTCCTGCCATATTCAGCCGTGAATATTGCCGGACAATTAAACTACTTATTGGAGGAGAAGATTCCATAAATATCTCCATCCTCAATTCTGGGGCACATCTGTGCAAGAGACGAGGCTGAAGCATTCGCAACAGTCTTCAGCCAGAAGTGCCGAGTGGCTGATCCAGCTTGGTCTCCACCAGGAGGTCCCCAGCATCACAGATGTCAGTCTTCAGCAAACACGATTCGCTCCATGTGATATCAAGAAACTGCTGAAGGCACTGAATTCTGCAAAGGCTTTGTGCCTTGACAAATATTCATCAATTGTCCTGAAGACTTGTGCTGACTTGCCACACCCCTAACCAAGCTGTTCCAGTGCAACACTGGCGTCTACCTGGCAGTGTGGAAAATTGCCCAAGTGTGCCCTGTACACACGAAACAGGACAAATCCAACCCTGCCAATTACCACCCTATCAATCTGCTGTCCATCATCAGCAGAGTGATAGAAGGAGTCATTAACTGTGCTACCGTGCGGCACTTAGTCAGCGATAACCTGCTCACCGGCACTCAGTTTGGGTTCTGCCAGGGTGGGGGGACTCTTCGCTGGTTAGAGACATATCTGGCACAAAGGAAGATGATCGTGGTGGTTGTAAGTCAACTATCGCAGCTCCAGGACATCACTGCAGGAGTTCCTCAAGGTAGTGGAAAATGTCCTAGGCCCAACCATCTTCAGCTGCTTCATCAATTACCTCCCTTCCATCATAAGGTCAGAAATAGGGATGTTAGCAGATGACTGCACAATGTTCAGCACATTGGAGACTCCTCAGATACATGTCCAAATGCAGCAGGCCCTGGACAATATCCAGGCTTGGGCTGAGAAGTGGTAAACTACATTCGTTCCACACAAGTGCCAGGCAATGACCATCTCCTACAAGAGAGAATCTAACCATTTGCCCCCTGACATTCAATGGCATTACCATTGCTGAATCGCCCACTGTCAACATCCTGGAGGTTACCATTGATTAGAAACTGAACTGGACTAGCCATATAAGCACTGTGGCTACCAGACCAGTTCAAAGACTAGGAATCCCTTTGTTTTCCTGCACTGAGCTGTCGGTGGAGCAATGGCTGAGCGAGCGCTGGGAAAGGCTAAGAATCCCACAGCAAGTAACTCACCGCCTGACCCTCCCCCTCACCCCCCAAGCCTGTCCACCACCTCCAAGGCGTAAGTCAGGTGATGGAATACTTGCCTGGATGAGTGCTGCTCCAAGAACACTCCAGAAACCCCACACCATATATTTTTCTTTCTCTTTTCCCCTTCCAGGTTTATTAGGAATACAGAAGTCGAGTTGGAGCTTAGTGTGATATTCAAAGAAGTGCTGAAGCTACTTTGATTATTGCTGCAGAGTCATAGGGCGAAAAGTCACTTAGTGATATGCATCAGGAAAATATTTGCAAAGGAGTACTGCTGTCTATCCATTGCTTTAATTTGTCTTTATAATTACCATGGAAACGCAAGGGTAAAGTTGTATGACAGTCGCATTGGGCACATTAGCAGATTTGCTATGATTGCATGGCACCATTTCTTTCCCATTAGTGAATTACTTTTAGCAGATGCTGTAGAGACTGATGCTTATAGAAGATGTGCATTTTTCAGTCAATATGATGGACTCCGCCACTGATGGCACTGGTCTCAGTTTATGTGTGGGTATCTGTTGGCAGATTCATCTTGTAAATAGATCATGGTATGAGAAAATCATGTTTGAACAGATGGTTATAATTACAAGAATTCCTAAAGCAAACAGTGTCATTTTAATGATTATAGTTTTTGTCTCTTGAGTTGCATTTGTTCCCTGTGCGATTTATTCACAAAATACTCTCAACTGTGATTGAGTCTTGAATTCATTTCATGTGAGGCCAGTGCAGAATGAGCAACTAAAGTGTGTGCCAACCTAAGGCTAATTTGTTCATTATAGCGCTATTGCTGTTTTCTCGCCATGTTTCTCTTCTCACTCTGTTGTCGACTCGGGTTAAAGATCAACTAAATATTGCACGCTGTACTTCCCTATTCCCTCGGTTGGGGTTGGAGGTGACATAAATATTCATGAGGGTTGAACAGGTAATGCACACACTCTGGAGTGCACACACTCTGGAACTGACTAAATGCGTACTGTGGGAATACCAAATCATCTCTCAGAATTAAAAATCAATTCATCACTATTCAAGAGAGCTCCTGTCTGTGTAAATCCGAGCGGGGTCAAGAATCTGGAGCTCAGACAATATTAAATAATACAGAAATTTCCAGCACTCCCAGTCAGGTTAGGTGAATGCGCAATAAAACTTGGGCGGTATGAGAATTATAAATTCCGCGTCTTGATTTGTTACCGCTAACTCTAATCAGGAGACATTGTATCAATGATGTGGAGGAAAAATGGCCAGTTTCCCCATTAATATGCTGGATGTAAACCACCTGGTTGGTATACACCAGCAGGTATGACGTGGTAATGGAGTTATGGCACCAAATTTGTTGATATTCTATTTATTCTGGTGAAGTTAGAATTGTTGTGAATTTAAATACAGAAATATTGTGAGGAGATGCATATGATCACAGGGAAGCTGAGTAAAGCCGCAGAATTATTTTTAAAAGTTCACTTTTGCCTTGTACAGTATCGCAAAGAAGTTCTCACCAGACTGTAATAGTATGTATACTGCCAGTGTAGTAACATCTGAAACTATGTGTAAATCAAACACTCGATGTCGTTGCTAATTCATTTGTAAGACAGCATCTCTAGGAATTCTGGGAGAAGCTGAAGAGAACATGATGAGAAACTGAGGAGAACAGACTCAGAATTGATTGTAGAGATATAGCACGTGGTCAAGTCATAGTGTAGTTTATTCGTTTTTTAAAATAATTTAGAGAACGCAATTATTTTTTTCCAATTAAGGGGCAATTTAGCGTGGTCAATCCACCTACCCTGCACATCTTTAGGTTGTGCGAACGAAACCCCCACAAACATGGGGAGAATGTGCAAACTCCACACAGACAGTGACCCAGGATCGAACCTGGTACCTCGGTGCTGTGAGGCAGCAATGCTAACCACTGCGCCCAGTAGTTTATTAGTTGGATAGTATATTGATTACTGTACTACAGATTCAGTATTATTAGTTTAGTATCTGTTACTCAGTACAGTGTGTGAACCTAATCAAAGTTAGACGTGTAAAATAAATTTGTTTTGATTCAAACTTCGTATTTTCATATTCTTTGTCAACTCTACATATCTGGCTATCTTGGAGGAAAAGGCAAGGAATATAACACAGACAACTGAAAATATCTCGCAGCAATCTACATATTTCAGCAATTAATTCCAAGTCAGCACGAGTGTCAGGCAGGTAATTTAATTTAATCCTGGCTTATGCTGCAAACCCAGGGTGACATGCAAGCACTGTGGGCCATGATGGCCCAGGCTGAAGGTGGCCTCAAGTTTGATGAAGAATAAATGAGACCCCAGAGCTCTGGCGTACTGACGTCCCTCTGAAAGTGGGAAACAGTTTGATTCTGGGGTTGGTCGGATTGGAAATGAATTTGTTGACTAATTTGGTTTGTAATGCTGCACCATTACCTGGGAGGATACTTTCTACTAACATCCTTTTATCAGGCAAGGGATGTTGAGGGGGTTTTTTTTGAACCGTTCCATATCTCCAGATTAACCTGGATCTTTTCTGTTTGTTAGGTGCTCAAGGAAAGACAAGTGTGAGCGAGCTACAGAACCGTATCGATTTGCTGCTAATATTGAACAGTGTGTAAAACTCAGTATCCAGCCAAACAGTATCTCAGTGTCCGAACACAGTGTACCGGTCAGTATTTTCCACTAATCCAGTGCTGTTATAATTTCTGATTTAGTCGCAGCCAGGAAAAGAATGTTGTTCCAGTGCAGTTTGAAACATTTTTGCTAATGGTGATGAGGGAACCTTCCCATCGCATTTCAGAAATTAAATGATTACAAAGAATCGTAATTACCTTAAACCCTGCTATTGTTTCACTTTAATTCCATTTTATCTTTTAATTTTGTTGTAATTCCTCTCAACTTGTTTATGCATTCAACCCAATTTATGCATTCAAAAAAACCATTAGAAGCAAGAAACTAATCGCAATTCCTAATGGCTGATTGTTTTTTAAAGACACTGATCGTGAGATTCCTTTACTAAATTGGTTACTAATGGAAAGTAATATATACATTTATTTGAGAGTTCAAAGATTGGTAGCTCGCATGCTGGCTTCCAAGACGGGATGGATCAAATTCCTACTTTTAATCTCCCTGCAAGCCATTAATGGAGTGAAATTGTGTTGTGCAATTTTAGTAAAGAATGGATTAAAGCATTGATGTGAGATTGTGTTGTGATTTTAATGAAGGATTATGTTAAGTAGGTTCAGTAAAATAATGTGCAGTGGAATTTCTTGCAAATGTGTCAACAGGTTTGTTGCTTGTATTGGACTACGGAGTTTTGTCCTGTTAATCATAGGGATAAATCTCTCCAGAACAGTTGAAAAATTGATTTTGGGACTTCTTTATTCCTATAGTTAGTAGTTTAGTGTGTGTAAACGTTCAGAGCACTATATCATAGAGTGCAGAATGAGGCAGTACAGCCATTAATGTTGACACTTGTTCTTTCAAAGATTACTCTAGTTATTAATAACCCAAACCCACCCATCTTTTCTCCATATTCATGGCAATATTTCCTGGGAAACAATACCTGGGGCAGGATTCTCTCAGCCCGGGGCTGGGCCGGAGAATTCCCGCGACTGGCACGAATCACGCCGCCCCGCGTCGGGACATGATTCTCCACAGAGTGGAGAATCGGCGCCATTGGCCGTCGTAAAAAACCCAAGTCCAGCCAGCGCCATTCGCACCCGCTCTCAGCCGGCGGGACCTCGACATGTAAGGGTCTGGGGGCGGCCTGTGGGGGGGTGGGGGAGGGAGAGTGGGGGTCCTCTGATGTGGCCTGGCCCGACATCGGGCCCACCGATTGGCAGGCCGGCCTCTTCTGGGGACCTCCTTTCTTCCGCGCCGGCCCCTGTAGCCCTGCGCCATGTTGCGTCGGGGCCGGAGCAGAAAAGGGAGCCTGGGCGCGTTGGCACCAGTGCCACTGCGCATGCGCGGACCCCGCGGCGCCCAGTTCATGCCAGGATCAGCAGCTGGAGCAGTGTGGATCGCTGCAGTGCCATGCTGGCCCCCTGTAGGAGCCAGAATTGTTGATCCTGAGGCCGTGTTGACGCCAACGAGAAACGTGACGACGTTTTCAATGGTGTCAACATTTAGCCTCAGGATCACAGAATCCCACTTGAGCAACACTGAAAAATGGGACAATGCAGGCAGGAGAATCGTATAACAGTTACAATACAAGAGACAACCATTCAGCCCATCATGTCCTTGCTGATATTACAATTTTGTTTGAAACCCAAAAGTGAACATTGCCGGTAAAAACATTCCTCTTTGTCATGTAGCAGGATCTGCACAGTGTTTGGGGCAACAGAGGTATGCATTTAAGCCTATTTAATATTAAACATGTGAGTGCTTTAGTTTCCTGGCACTGGAAATACCATCAGAAATAAGTTTTCTTCCCTCCAATTGTGTCTTCTCTCAGTTTGAGGTTCCTGACTTCTGCTCATTTTCTACAGCTTATTCTGAAAGTTAGCGATGTTCCAGACCTTTCTGCTGGTGTCGTCTGTGCTTTTGGAGAATTGACAGAGGTGAATGGCCAGGCGATTGGTGACAAGATTATGTGCGTTTCACCAGCTGCTAAAGATGTGCCTCCTATTCTTGCAGATCAAGGTAACAAAACTCAATTAGAGCAGAACTTTCCATCATTAGATTAAGTCCAGTCTTTCTGAAACTGAGTACGTAGTTTTCCATATTTTCTAGTTTTATTTTATTGCTCTTGAGTAACAAAAATATTTGGCAGGTTACTTTCAGTCAAATGAAGAGGCAGTACGGGTAGTGGTATCATCACTGGAATAGTAATCCAGAAACCTTGCATGATGCCCGAGGGAACCAGGTTCGATTCCCACCATGGCAGATGGTAAAATTTGAATTCAATAAAACCCTGGTATTAAAAGTCTAACGATGACAATGAAACCAGTGTTGATTGTCATAAAAACTCATCTGGTTCACTAATGTCTTTTAAGGAAGGAAATCTGCCATCCTTGCCTGGCCAACATGGGACTCCTAACCCACAGCAATGTGGTTGACTCTTAAATGCCCTCTGAAATGGCCGAGTAAACTACCCAGTTCAAGGGCAATTAGAGATGGGAAATAAATACCGGCCTAGCCAACGATGTCCGCTTCCCCTGAATTATTATTTTTTTAAATTCTGTCTTTGTGTGACCACAGTTAAATTTTCCATCAAATTAGTGTATTTAAAAAAATAATATAATGAACCCGAACATCATAGGTGTATTTCTTTTGATCAATATAATTGAGAATGACAACAACGACAATGTATGTGTGTATATCAGCGCCCTTAACATAATGAAATGTGGCAAGGTGCTCCACACAAGACAAAGTAGGAAGAAGATATTCGGAAAGCTTGGTCAAAGGTGTAGGTTTTAATGTGTCTTGGAGGAAGGAGAGGTAAAGAAGCAGAGAGGTGTAGGGAAGGTTTCCGGAGCTTGAGGACTAGGCAACTGAAAGCACATCATCATTAGTGGAGCAATAGTAATAGGGAATGCACAAGAGGTCAGAATTAGAGGAGTGCAAATATTGTGGGAGAGCTTGCGGGCCTGGAGGAGATTGCATAACTCAGGGCAGGTGGTGGCCTTAGGGCCAGGAGTCTCTCAGTTGGCAATCATTCACCTCGTTGTTGGCATTTCTCATGTTGGATCATATCTTTCTCCTCTCAATGGAGGACGAAGGATAACCCAGTGTGCAGCTGAGGCAAGAAAATCCAAAACACAGAGCATCTTGTGAGCCATTACCCACTAAGATATTTGATGGAAGAATACCTTCCATTCCAATCCCATTGCCGGTGGCAATCAAGTGGACCATCAGTCTAAATGCCAAATTCAAAGTGTTACTTTTCAAGCTGCCACAAGAAAGCATCCATTTGGGAAGAATGAATATGATTTGTTATGTTGAGTGTTTTAGATTTCAAAATGTGTTCAATAAATTATTATATTTTATTAAAATTTTAAAATGCTTATTTAAATACAGGAGGGACAAAAAAGTAATAGTGGACATAATTTTTATGAATAAACCTCACCCAGGAGGGACATGACATATTGGTGTGCTCTGATTTGCCCTACATTAGACTTGATGAAGGGATCGTATTTGAGTCATTATCGTTATTTTGAGCGTTTTTGTGTTTATACTCTTAGACGCTTGGGCCACATTTTAAGGATATCAGCCGTGACTGAATACAAAGATGTGTCTTTATAGAGCAACTTATCACATCCCTGGGACATCCCAATGCACTTTGCGGTTAATGAATCACTTTGTAAAATGGTTTCTGTTTCTATGAAACCAAGTTGTATGCGGCAAAGCCGCACAGACAGGAAATGTGATAAATGAGCAGTTTGTCGGTGTAAGTGTAGGAAGACATGTTGGCCAGGCCATGGGGAGATCTTTTGAGTCGTTCATTTAGAACGTCTGTGTTCACCACGTAACTGGGGCCTTGGTAAGACGCAGGAACACACAGGACTGGAAAAGACTCGGTTAACCTCTGGCTGTTTCAACAATTATGCTCAAATCATTCCTTTCCCTGGTCAGACTGAGCAGTCTGTTCACATCATTATCCTGTGTATAAAGCAGTTAAATCTAAATTACCTTCGCACCCTTCCTCTTCTGAGCTTGAGCCTGTGCCCTATAATTCTATCCTTTGAAACAATCTTGAGTGTAACAGGGTTGAACTCAGCAATTCCCTTAAGAATCTTCCCTGACCATTCTCCAGAGTAAACAATCTCAGGCTCTTTAAACTTTCTCCGTTGCCTTTCACCGGGTCCTGTTTGGTTATTGATTAATATGTCACCTCCAGCAATGTGGTGCTGCCTCAGCATTACACTAAAGTGTCGGCTTCATTGCCAGCTCAGTAATCGGGCGGTCAATCCACAACCTTTTGGGGCTCAGATGGGAGCTTTGCCAACAGATCCAAGCTGACAGCGAACATTTAGAACCAGTATTCACCTAGTGAGAGGCAAATTCTGAACAGGTAATTTAATTGAGCGGAGGGGGGTTTTGGGAGGGGGGGGGGGGGGGGGGGGGAGACTCTGGAAGATCTGAGAATAAATAAACTAAATATTTAAACTTGAACAAAGGGAGACTGGGGAAAGATAAAATGACCAAATGGAACAGAAATCTACTTTACATTTTGGAACTGCATGAGAAGTGAATATGGCTTTGTGGTCAACACTAGACTTTTAATTACAGACGTTTATTCAATTCAAATTTCGCTGTCTGCTGTTGTGGGATTTGAACCCGGATCTCCAGATTGTTCCCCGAGTCTCTGGATTACTAGTCCAATGATAGTACCACTGCCTCCCATAGAATCCCTACAGTACAGAAGGAGGCCATTCGGCCCATCAAGCCAGCATCAATCCTCCAATAGAGCACTTTACCTAGGTCCACACCCCCGCCCTATCCCCATAACCTTGCATATTGATCATGGTCAATCCACCTAACCTGCATATCTTTAGACTGTGGGAGGAAACCGGAGTACCCGAAGGAAACCCACGCAGACACAGGGAGAACGTGCACACTCCACATTGTCACCCAAGGCCAGAATCCCCTAGCCTTGTGGGGGAGCTGTACTAATCAGTGAGCCACGATGCTGCCCTTAAGTGCTCTGTTCAGTATTGGCCTCCTTATTTAACAAAGGATGTAAATGTTTTGGAATGAGTTCAGAGAAGAAAATTGCTGGTTGGGGGGCAGGGATTGGTTGGGGGGGGGGGGGGGGGGCGGTTTATGAAGAAAGGTTTTTACGCACTGGAGGTTAGAAGAGTAAGAGGTGAATTGATTGAAACTTTAAGGTCCTGAGGGGTCTTGACAGGGTGGATGTGGAGAGGATGTTTACTCTTGTGAGAGAATCCAGAACTAGGGGTCGGACTCTCATTTCAAGACATAGATGAGGAAAATATTTTTCATCCGAGGGTTGTGAGTCTGGCGTTCTCTCCCTCAAAAGGCGGTGGAAGCAGATTCTTTGCATGTTTCTGAGGCCGAGCTGGATAGAGTTTTGATGAGCAGGGGGGTGAAAGGTTATCTGGGGTAAGCAGGAATGTGGGTTTGAGGTTTCAGTCAGATCAGCCGTGATCATATTGAATGGTGGAGCAGGCTCGAGGGGCCGACTCCAGCCCCTGATAGTTTGTTCATATTGCTTAGCTGCTCCAGGACAACTCCCTGTTTTTGAACATTACCATGGGATCATTGATGTCCAACAGAGTAGGCATCTGCTTTTATGACATGTGAATTAAAGCACCTCTAATAATACAGTACTCCAGAGTATTACATTGAGGTGCCAGCCCTAGATTGCATGTTTAAATCTGTGGTGGATCTCCAGCTCGTAAACTAACTCCAGTGAAAGTGTTAACAGCTTAGCCAGAAGTGTCGTTGAAACAGTCGAAAATTGAATGGCTCACAATTGTTTCGTGAAACAATGGTACAGAGACCAGACCAATTGCAGACAATGCATTTTAGTTTCAGAAAATATTTTCCCACCCCATCAGAAACATCAACCTACATACAAGAGGATTTGAATATTGGCAAAAGCAAAATTTACTGTTGTCCCTGTGATGAATATTCGTATCTTGTACAAATACCAAAACCACATAACCTTGCAAGTATTCAATTGTAAAGCAAACAAAATAACACTGAAAACTGAAGAATCAAAATCCCTGTAGTTTGGGAAACTGTGAAAACGGATTCCTGACCTCGGCACTGGGTGTACTTGCTAAATAAATAACCAATGTTCCCACCAGTTAATATCACAGCAGTTCCCAGCAGTTTTGTTTTCGTGATCTCTCCACATTGGAGTTTGTTTTCATTTCTCTTTTGCCATGTCATTTTCCAAGAGTGTGTCTCTTTTTTTTCTTCAGCTCCCTTCCTTTCCCATTCTCTCCCACTCGCTTCATTCTTGCAATCTTTTCTGTTTCTTCTCACTTTCCTATCTTTCCGTCTTCCCTTTTCTTGAGTCTCTCTCTCTCTCTCTCCATCTCTCCCCCCTCGATCGCCCCGCTCTTCTTGAGCACAATCTTTTAGCACCAGCAGCCGCAGTCCAAATGACCAGTGCCACAAATGGGAAATTGGCACAACAATTTATTTTTTCAGTTGACAAAACAACATTTCTGAGCCCGCTAATCAATAACCATTACCAAAGGGGAAGAGGCAGCGGAGAGTTTAATGTAATCACATTGAAACAAATGCAAATCAAATTATTGTACGTTCTAATTAATCAGACATGCTCCAGATTTACCAACTTCAATGCTGTTGTATTATTGAGGACTGCTGAAAGTGCACACTTACGTACTTGGTGCATTCCCAAAGCAGTGTGGTTAAGATCAGGAACACGCTGGTGGATAATTAGAAAGGGAGCAAACTTACATGGGAAAGTCTAAAAATATTTGTGACCAATTAGATAGTTTTTGATCATCATGGTATTACATCTCCGTTTATTGATTTCTGCCGTGCTGTAACTCTGGGCGCGATTCTCCCAAAAGATTTATTATAATAATAATCTTTATTAATGTCACACAAAGGCTTACATTAACACTGCTGTGAAGCTACTGTGAAAATTTCTCAGTCGCCAAGCCCCCTTACAGCACCTCCTCCCATCACCACCCCCGCTCCACCCTCCTTTCATGGGCATGATCCCCTTGGGCCCTGACCCTTGGCAGTGCCACCTACGCACCCTTCCACTGGCACCCAGGCAATTCTCCAGCCTGCTTCACAGTGCCAACCAGGGTGGCAGTGCTAAGGTGCCCACTTTCCAGGGGGCCACCCTGCACTTACCCTGATCACCCAGGGTTTTTTGATGGCCCGGGAAACCCATCGGGTGCCATTCTACCTGGTCCATGTTTGTGTGGACCAGCACTGATCGGCACCTGTTTACAGCCTCCCTTGGGAGGCTAGAGAATCGCGGAGGCCGGTGTATCCTGGGTGAGTAGGTCTTCAGTAGGTTTAAGACCTACTTCCAGGAGTACCATTTGGTCACGTCCCTTTTCGACAGAGTTCCGACTCCGAAGCCTCGCGGGAGTTGGGTGAATCCCACGAGGCACGGAGGCTGCCGTGGAGCCTGTTAAGAGGGCTCTCCCGAGATTTTCCGTCCGCGTTGTGCTCTCGCTTGAGCGCACTGCAGCCAGAGAATCATGCTCTTGGCCGTCTTCCATGCGTTAACAATCAGGATTTCATGTTGTGGCTAAACCTCTCGCCCTTTGAATGCCTAAGTCTTAGAAAATGCATCAAACATACCGGGGAATCCACGCTTGTTCTGCAAGTGAAGACAATCTGATGATTTACAAGTAGTTATCATTATAAAGTATTCTATCAAGTAGATTGGACTGGATAGTTAATTGGTTCTCCCTTGGGTAAGTTATACATCGGGGCAGCACGGTAGCATGGTGGTTAGCATAAATGCTTCACAGCTCCAGGGTCCCAGGTTCGATTCCCAGCTGGGTCACTGTCTGTGTGGAGTCTGCACGTCCTCCCCGTGTGTGCGTGGTTTTTCTCCGGGTGCTCCGGTTTCCTCCCACAGTCCAAAGATGTGCGGGTTAGGTGGATTGGCCATGCTAAATTGCCCATAGTGTCCTAAAAAGTAAGGTTAAGGGGGAGTTGTTGGGTTACGGGTATAGGGTGGATACGTGGGTTTGAGTGGGGTGATCATTGCTCGGCACAACATCGAGGGCCGAAGGGCCTGTTCTGTGCTGTACTGTTCTATGTTCTATCGTACACATAGGAATAATCAAATATTAAAATAAATGTGTATTTTTCCGAAAAGAATTACATTTTTCCAAGGGAACCATTGAATACACAGACAGCTTAATACTTCCCATGAAGTTTTGTCATGTGATACTTTCACCCTCCTCGATATTGCTCCATCTCTTTTCCCCAACAATGTGGAAGTAGTGAAGCTTCAACAGCTGAAAACAATTAATGGTTTTGGACAAAAACAAATGTTAAGTCAGAAGCTCAGAATCCAGCTTACTTCTTGAAAAAGAAATTGGGCAAAGTTTTAATTTCAAGTGAATCAAACAGGGGTTTATTTTAAATCTGAGCCAATTTTAGGGTCTGAAGAAGGGAGGGCAGTGGGACGAATGTGAGAAGTATTCGAAGGCCCCAGGCACGCAGTAATTCTAACTCCTAGGCTTGATTTAAACACCATCAGCCCACTCTAGAGCCGGTTCCAGCAGACACAGCATGTGGGAGGTCCTATAGGCCGCTCATCAGTACCTAGCTAAGTGACAGGGAGCGGATTTTGGGAGCGTCGTGAGAGAGATGGAGGGGGTGCTTGGTGAGGTAGTACTGAGGGCGGACGGTCGACACTTTGTGGAGTTGGAGTTTTTGATTGTCGGCTTCCAAGAAACTCACTCTTGGGGGCAACAAGTAACAGAAAAGGCAGAGAATTGTGTAGTTTGTAAAACATTCGTTTGCACAGGAAAAGGGGACTTTTAGATATGTTGGATTTTTGTTTTCTTGAAAGCCAGGGCAGGATTCTCTGAGCCCCACGCTGGGCCAGAGAATCGCTGCAACTACGCCCCGACGCGGTGCGCGATTCTCCGAGGTGCGGAGAATCGGCACCATTTGCGCCAATGTGTTTGGCGCGGCGCCGGTCGTGGGCCGCTGTCCGTGGCCGGGCCGCTGATTCTCCGGCCCGAATGGGCCAAGCGGCAATGCGGAAACAGCGGAGTCCCGCCGGCGCCGTTCACCCTTGGTCGCTGCCGGCGAGAACTCTGCGCGAAGGATCGGGGGCAGCCTGTGGGGCGGCGAAAAGCGCTCCTTAACCGGGAGGGGGTGCCTCTGATGGGGTCTGGCCCGCAATCGGCGTTCACGACGGCGCGAACACTCTGTCTCTATTTCGGAGAATTGTGCCCCCTTTGTTCAAACTGCTTTCCAACAAATTACGAGGATTATGCAGCACAGACTGGCCACGTTGCTCAAAGTGTTCAATGAGGTGTATGTGCTTCATTCAAAATCCTTCCTGCCCTTCCTCATGTAACTATGGGTGCAATCTTCCCAAAAGGGAACAAAGTCCCCGAGCGAGCGCGTGTCAAGAAACACATGGCTATTCAACGCGACACACTTTGAATAAGGGGCCTAAATGGGGAACACTCGACCGAGGCCACACGCAACCTTGTTTTTTTGCAATGGGAAGCTCCAACTCATCAGAACTCCCTGTTGTCGCGAGAGATCGATGGCGTCCCAATCTCCGAGACCCCGAAAAATATCCCCAGCCTCTCCTATTGTCTGAACACAACATGGGAGGGTCCCCCGCACCCTCCCCCAACACCCATGGCGGGCAACCCGGGCCCGATCATGCCTGGGCAAAAAACGCTAGCTTGGCATCTTTGCAGTACCAGCCCCGCACCGTAGCAGTCCCCCTGCTGGTGCCACCTGGGCACCTTAGCAGTGCCAGGCTGGCACCCAGGTGGCACTGCTGGGGTGGAAGGCTACACTGCAAGTGGCACCAGCAGTCCCAGGCCATCACGCTGCCCAAAGCTGAGGGCTTCAGATCCCCTTGGAGAACCCCACAAGTGCCGTTCCGTCTGGTTCCCGTTTGTGGGGGCAGTACCAAACGGCGCTTGCCCGAGTACCCAAGGCGAAGGGATTGAATCCCCAAATCCTCAGGTACCTCGGGAATCTGCCCATTAGAGTAAGGCATACTGCCTCGCTCTAATATACAGATTTGCCTAAGAGTGATCACATCCATTGTGGGCGGGATTCACCTTGCAACGTGTCCCGAGGCGTTGCGAGCCAGGTAGATCCCGGGAGTTGTCTCTCCCGGATTTCAACAGCCACCCTGTGCCAGGAGAACTGCTTTTTCAGCGCAGGAAGGCCGGAGGATCACGCCCTATATCTGCACAACCCTCCATTCCTGCCTCTCCTCATGTGCTTATCTAGCTCTCCCTTAAATTCATTTACAGCATTTCCCTCCAGCACTCTGCTTTCTCACCACCCTCTGGATAAATAAGTCACTTCTGACTGTCCTGTTGGATTTTCTGATGATCATCTTGTATTGATGACCTCTAGTTTTTCTCTTCTCCATGAACTGCACTCATTCTGTCTGCTCCATTAAAATCTTTCATAACATTATAAGGACCTCTATTTGGTCACCCTTCTCTTTTCAAGAGGAAAGTACCCAACCCGCCTTGCCTTTCATGATGGGTGTAAATGCTTATGTTTCAGTAAGCTGGCTGATCAAATTTTGTGATAACGTGAACTAAGCAGACTGATACAGTGAGACATTATTTACAGAAAAATTTGTTTGAACACTTAGTAAAAAAAGATGTTTGAATAGTGTAAACGCAGTGTATGACTGGTATAGCATTTCCAGGTGGAAACGTGTGTGTGAAATGTAGCAAAATTTTTCAGTCATGACTTAAACCATAATTATTGAACTGTCAGCTAAAAGTTGTAATTCAATCCACATTTGCAGTGCACAGTCCAGCACCTCCCCTGCCTCCCCCCCTCCCCCCTCCATATGCTTATTTGTACAAAAAGCAAAATTTAGCAGATGCTGGAAATCTGAAATGAACACACAAAGCTGTGGAAATACTCAGCATACTAGGCAGCATCCATGGGGAGAGAAACAAGTTTGAACGGCCCAGATCTTCTGCTTCTCCCCCCCCCCCCCCCCCCCCCACTTGCATTGCCCCAATAACCCTCCCTGGCCACTCCACTCCACATGACCGTCTGATATGATCTGACTAGCCTCCACCATGACGCCCCCAACCCAACATGACTAGTCCCTAAGGTAAATGAAATGCTGTGGATGCTGGAATCTGAGACAAGAACACAAGATGCTGATTAAAAAAAAAAACTCAAGTCAGTCTTTCAGCATCCATTAGGGCAGAAAGTATAGATAACGTTTACAGTCCGAGAGTTAAAGGAATCAAATCGTTAACTCTGTTTCTCTCCTAATAGATGCTATCAGACCAGCTGTGCTTTTTCATCATCCTCTGTTCTTTACTATCCCCCAACCTCACAAAGCCTCCCCCCACTCCCACCCCACCCATCACCCAAAATGCCTCACCTAGCTGCCACACCACCCAGCTACCACCCTACCCACCTTTCTCACCTCCACATTAACCTACTTCCCTCATCCTGCCACTCACCCACCCACTTGTTCACTCACTTCATCGCTCTGGTTAAATGTCCCAACGCTTTTCAAGTTTACTGGCGAACACCTGCCATTTAGCTCTTAATCACCACCATTCCAATAAGATCTGTCTTGGGGCTACCAGGTAAGCAAAAGCCAAAACTTCATCCTCTCTCAACCCCTGGACTCCCAAGTCTTCTGACACTCCAAAGATTGCCGCTTCCAGGCTCGGGACCACCTTCACCCCAAGACCTTTGACATTACCACGGCGAATCCCCAACCAATTTCTCCACTTACCTAGAAACTTCTACCTGGCCTGATGGTTTCATAGAGGCCTGCTTTTCAGCAGCTAGTGCAGTAGCTGGGTTCACTGTTGTAACCTTCAGGGACACTCTGACTGCTGGTGTCCAGCAACCCCAGCCAGGGGAGATTTGAACTGAGTTTTCCAGAACTGGCCAGTGAGATTTAAACTCTTGTAATTTCCGCGAATGGGGACTTTCCAGTGCCTCTAAAAGGCCCAATAGGGCGACATGGTAACAGTGGTTAGCACTGTTGTTTCACAGCGCCGCCGTCCCAGGTTCGATTCCCGGCTTGGGTCACTGTCTGTGTGGAGTCTGCATGTTCTCCCCGTGTCTGCGTGGGTTTCCTCTGGCTGCTCCGGTTTCCTCCCACAAGTCCCGAAAGACGTGCTGTTCGGGGAATTGGACATTCTGAATTCTCCCTCAGTGTAACCAAACAGGCGCTCAAATGTGGCAACTAGGGGCTTTTCACAGTAGCTTCATTGCAGTGTTAATGTAAGCCTACTTGTCACAATAAACATTATTATTCTTATTATTATTTCTATGTGTTCATTTGATATGAAAAAATAAACTGACCAAACAAATCGCCAAATTGTAATGTCTTCTTGAACAAGTGTTGACTAAATGTGCTTCTCTTTAGATTGGATTGGGGTGGTTCTGCAACTGAAATCCAAAGAGACAGAAAAGATGTTTGCAAGCACGGAATTTAAGTTCTTCAACTGCAGCGTTCATCAGCTGTAAGTTCAATTTCCATCACGGCTTAAAACATGATTTATAAATGTCTAAATTCTTGTCATTTTCAACTATCAGCCCAAGTCCGCTCAGTCGTTGCAAATCACTTAAAGTAACTATTCAAAAAAATCTCATTTATCTGCCTGATGCACAAGGTGGTGGTGCTATGATCTTCAGTGATTTGTAAACCGTGTATTCAAATCAATAGTTCTCTTCTCGACATTATCCTCATGTTTCTAGTTGTTTGTGATATTGGAAAATGGCAATAAACTAAACTAATTCCATTTGTAAGCAGCAATTTGCAAATATCTTTTGAGCCAGAAATGCACCATCCAAACTTGTTACTTATTGATTGCAAACCAGTTCCGAGGAATGAGCCTGTTACACATTTATAGTAGTTCCTGGTCAATGAATCTCTGCCGTGGCATACATTGCAAAGTGCTTCTGTACAGATTGCTAATATATTGCTTCTTTACAAGCAATAATTCATCGAAATCTCTCAGTAAACACAATTTCACTAATGAACCACAATTTTGGTGGTGTGCATCCAGCTGACCACTCCGTCTTTAAAGACCTCAGCTGCTCTATCTGATGTGCCGTCCCAATGCGAAACAGGAATTTCCAGAACAAATTTAAATATCCCTTCACCACCTCCCCAGCACCACCACCACTTTGTGCTCTAGATTAGTAGTACTATTGTAAGCAGTATTAAGAATAAGATGTTAGCAGCAGGAGCTCTGATTTATTGCCCAAAATACATTTGGACAATGTCCGCCAGAGCAGACTTTGCACAGCTCTGCTCTGACGTTGCCTGTGACGATGTCCAGTTACTGCCAATAATGTGAATGCCCAGCTGTCGAATATATTCAAAACCAAGATCGATATATTTTTGGGCACTAAGGGAATTAAGGAATATGGAGGCAGTGTGAGAAGGTCAAGGAAATGATCATCCATGTTCCTATTGAATAAATTCAATATATATTGGAGGAACCAGCTGGAAGGTTTGGGTGGCCCCTGTTTCCTATGGAACTTGATGTCAGGTGAGGTTTTTGTAATGTGGAGCCATACCTGCCAAGGAGCTGGGCTGAAACTGTCCAAATTTATTTTTATTGGGCCTGTGCAGCCAGCCGAGCCCAGGAGAGCTGCATCTCGTTGGTCCGGCCTGGATTTGGATTCAAATCCCAGAGCTGAAGAAAACTGGCGTCTGTCTGCATCGACAAGCTGCCCTTCGGACATCATTCCATCCATTAGATTGATGCTCTGGCTTGTATTAGCTGTCTGCACCTTCTGCAAAGCTTCTATCATTGTTCATTCTGATGGCTGCCTGGATGATGCAGCGAGATGCTGGTGTTTGCAGCTACATGATTTTCAACTAGTTTCTCAAAAAATGTATGGATACATGTGTGCGAATTCTCAGTGACAACACCCGCAAGGTGATTTACTAATCGGGCATTATCTAAATTCAGTTTGTTGTAGTCAGCCTTTTAAATAACTTTGACAGTGGCAGGCGGAGGAAACTAACAACAGCTCCCTCTACAGGTGATGATTGTAGACAAGAATGTTATGTATTGTCAAATTCCGATGTTCGTGTCAGTGTACTTGCTGACTTGCTGATATTAATGCAATGTTTTGTGAAGTTGGAGAATTACCTCCTGTGCGCCGTCAAACTTTAAAAAAAAAGACTCATGCCATTCTCAGATACTTCGACCAAGAATGTTCAGCAGATGTACACACGGCCATATTGTCTTTTGTGCTTATCATATAAAATGCCCCTTCATGTACCCCAGAGCATCATATTGAATTTTATAGGACTGCTTATTTAGATCTCTTTGAGCGGAAACCAATTACCTCTTAAAAGCCAGTGCAATAGGAAAAGGCTAGGCAGTGTGACAGGTCACTTAGCAGTCCATGAGTTGTACCTCAGACTTACAGTTCTGTATTTAATAATATATGTTCCTTACTTCCTTTAATACTTTTAATTAAATCACCAGCTGAAGCCCCTACCTTTGTGTGATAGTCCAGTCATCTGCAGCTCTCTCACTTGTGTAGATTCTGCCAGCATGTAGGAGTTTTAAGAGACGGTACTTCAAAAATAGCACATTCCAGAGTTCGAATTTGGCTAAATCTCACAGATGAAGTGTTTTTTGACACTTCTTAGCTTATTCCAAGGATTATCATCAGTGAAGAACTACATTGATCTCCCAGTCATTCTTGGAGGCATCCCTGTTTCCAAGTGGCTGATGATTTTGATTGGAGTGACTGATATCTGCAAGGTTTATAAAAAGGCCGGTTGCATGTTCCACCCCCACATGGAATGATTTTACTTTTGATTTCTTGTTGCATTGTTCCTGACTGTGTGCTTCCAAGTGGGTTCAAGGATCATTGGAATTGGTTTTTAATGCAGTTTTTAAGCAGGCATTGTGCTGTGCATAGGATAGATATTCTATAGATTATGTATTTTATGTAAGTGCGTGCTGCAGTTGCCTCTTTCCAACCTTGCCAGAAATCAGATGAGTGTTCAGGTGTGTGCCCTGCTAGGATCTGGTGGCATTTGTCTGCATTGAGATTTGAACAGTGCAGCAATGTAACGCTGGCATTGTAATAGTCTCCGTGCCAAATTAGGTTAATATACAATTCGAGCTATATCTAAGATCAAGTTTAATTTCATCTCCTGACTGGTAGATGCCAGGTGAAGCAATCCACGGGCTTCCCAGCAGCCTCTACAACCTCGTGGAATCTACCCAAGTCCCGTGAGGCGGTGCGACCAGAATCCCGCCCACAATGGGCAGGGCCAGGCCGCGTGCGCTTAAGTCGGTTTTGAACAGCAATGCAAATGTACTTACTCGTGATTTACCAGCCTCCTGGGATCTACCAGCCTCCCCAGAGAGGTCTCAGCTGGGTGCTGTTCAGTACTGGTCCACACATACGTGGCCCTGAGTGGCCAGGGATAATGCACGGTGACCCCCTGGCCTTCCCCCTGGAACATGAGCACCTTGGCACTGCCAGGCTTGTACCTTGGCGTTACCATCCTGGCACTGCCAAGGTGCCCTGGTGGCATCAAAGCCAGGGGCAGGAGCACTTCCTAGGTGGTGGTGCCACATGCCAGGGTGGCACTGCCTAGGATCAGGGGCTAAGGGGACCATGCCCTTGAAAGGAGTGTGGAGGGGAAATGTGAAGGGTGGGGAGGTGAAGGGCAAGTAAGTAGGGGCCTCTGGGAGGTTGTGATGGCGGGGGGGGGGGGCCTATAATGGGGTTGGGGTTGTGAAGAGGGAGGCCCTCGGGGTCCCCATAATAGGGTGTCCACACTTGGGGGGAAGAGTTGGGCTAATGCCCATGTGTGGGGGGGGTGGCCGACCCACAAGAGGCCCCTTTTCAAAATGGCAGTCTGATCTCTGAGTTCAGCTCTCCAGTGATGATAAAAATTCGAAGCATGGGTTAAACTAGTGAGAAACTCTCTAGGGCCCAAAAAAGTGACTAAGTGCCATTAGATAACGTGGGCAACTTGCCGGCAGAGCCAGAGGGAAACTTCCAACAAAGCCTGTGACAAATAACCCTTAGAAACCTTTCTGTTTGATAGCGCATACTGTGTCCAGACAATGAGAGATGTATACATTAGTCATATCTACAATTCCTGCAACTTTTTTTTAAATTTAGAGTACCCAATTATTTATTTTTTTCCAATTGAGGGGCAATTTAGCATGGCCAATCCACCTAACCTGCACATCTTTGGGTTGTGGGGGTGAAACCCACACCTGCGCCTTTCTGAGTAATACTGTTATCAATATGTAATGAAATTGTAAACCAGTTCTTACTGAATGGATGTACAATTTGTTAATAGCACAAAGAGGAAATCTCACCCTGAATTGTTTCGCGAGCTTTGGGTTATAATAAATGCTACTGTTGTGTTTTATCTTTCCAGAGAATTCGATATGACTGTGATGATTTTTGCTTCATTCGAATCTGTATCTCCTACTGTTCCACATGGGGTTTATTTTAATATTATCTTTTTGTCTCAGATGTCTGTCCTGCGTGACGAGTGCGTTCCGTTGTTATTGGTGTAAATATCGAAACCTTTGCACTCACGATCCAAGTATTTGCTCTTTCCAGGAGGGACGGGTCAACGCTTCCGAGGTAATGAGCTCTCACCCCATATTGTTAGAAACGCTTTTACTGTGTGCTGATTAATTAAGCTTTTTAAAGATCGTTGAATATGGCCACCTGTTCAAAAATATTTTAAGGAATGCATGATGGTTATGTTTCTGGACATGAATATAGACAGACACTGCAAATCCGAAACTTGCATTTATGTAGCATTTTTCACCACCGCTGGATGTTGTTGGGCAACTTCTCTCACAGTATTTTATGTTGGAAACCCTGAAGCTTGAGTCTGCACATTAAACTAAAGGTGTGGGTGGGTGTGTGTCAATGAATCTGACTGATTCTGGGACTAATACTGGGCCAATTTTAAAGATAGCAGATCTGTTGATGATGTGTCAGGCTGCATCTTAGCATGTTTTGATGCGAGCCAGTGATCCTCTACAAATAGAAAAAATGCTTTGGCCAAGGCATCAAACCAGTGGTTAGATAAAGCCTCTGCAGGAAGAAAGTAATATTCTGATTGTGAGTCAACTGTTGTGAACTTGGTTGTAGTATGATACACAACAGGGATGATAGAGTTCTCAGAAGGTCACCAGTCTGCCTCTTCAATCTGCTCTAGGCAAATACTGTGGGAACTTCGAAAGGGGAGGAGAGGCTTTTGAAAACAATTGAAGAAAACAATGCAGAAAGCATGAACATTTTGTCATATCTTCAGTCACTGTATTTTTTTCACTCTGTTGCTCGTCTTGTGTGCTATAGTTTCCATGATAATCTAGTGCTTTGGGAATTGTTCTGTAAAGGAGAATCTTCTGTGTTTGCAGATTGGCTTGTTAAGCCCTTGATCATCTTGGGCTGTTTAGAAAGTGGAAAAAGCATTAATGAGCATGTGGGAGTTGTAAATATGGGCATAGAAGTATTGAATTCAAAGTAAGAGTGCTGGCATGTATACGAATTTTAACCATTACAGGTTTAGTTGGCTTTGTCAGAAATATTTGAAATATGTTAATTTATGGAGATTTGTGCTAAAATTGGATTCTACTTTGTCAAAAACAATGTGGTTGTCACTAGCCTTTCTTCACCCCTCATAAGCATGTGCCTTTCAGAAAATTCCATATGGAATATTGAATCGGCTCACAAATATTTGTTTGTCAAACCTTGAAGAGATCTTGATATCAATGCAGATTCAATCATTATTTCTAATCTTTCAATGTAAAAAAAAACTTGCGATTTATGTAAGAATTGAGATGCTTTTGGAAGGACTGTGTAAAATCATAGTACTTGCAATTTGGCCCCAGGGGGTCATTGGTGGCCAAGCTCCCCTTCACTTGTGACCCTTAGCAGATTCTTTGCTCGCTGGACCTCTGGGCTTCCTTTCATGGCCTCCCCAGCTGTAGATGTTAACTGAACAGATGATGCGTTGTTTCTACTCCATTTCTCCAGTTGCACAAAACAGAGGCAAGGAAATGCTAGTCGGCCCATGTCTGCGTGGGTTTTTCTGGGTACTCCGGTTTCCTCCCACAAATCCCGAAAGATGTGCTTGTTAGGTGAACTGGACATTCTGAATTCTCCCTCCGTGTACCCGAACAGGCGCCGTGTGGGGCGACTAGGGGATTTTCACAGCAACTTCATTGCAATGTTCACGTTCGTGTACTTGTGACATTAAAAGGTTATTATTACAAAAAGAATGGCAGCCGGGGTCCCCCGGTCCGTGGAGACCTCTGTGAGGCCAGGGATAGTGCAGCATGGCCCCCTGGACCTCCCCCTGGAATGTGGGCACCTTGACAGTGCCACCTTGGCACTGCCAACCTGGCACTGCTGAGGTGCCTGTGTGGTACTGCCAAGCAGGCAGGAGGACTGACAGGGTAGCAGTGCAAGGGTGCCAAGGTGGCACTGCCAAGGATCAGGGCCCGAAGGGGGCTATGCTCAAAAAAGGACGGTGGTATGGGGGTTTTGAAGGTTGTGGGTGTGCAGGGAAAGTAAGTAGGGGCCTCTGGGAGTTTGGGGGTTAAAGGGTGGGTGTCCTGGCGGGGGGATCTGTAAGGGGCGTGAAGAGGGGGCCCCCAGGGACCTCATAGCAGGATGCCCTCACTTGGTGGTATGGGGGTAAAGCCCCTGTGTGTGGGGGGTAACATTGCCCATGGCGGGTGGGGGAGCCAGGTGGCCCACAAGCTCACTTAGAGATCGGTGCACCCTTTCAAAATGGTTGCCCAATCTCTGCATTCAGCACCCCAGTGATGATGAAAAATTAAGTGTGGACTAAACCGGTGAGAAACTCCCCAGGGCCTAAGAAAGTGATTAAGGGCGCGATCTTCCGACCATGCTGCGCCGGAAAGGCAGCTCATCATGGCGCAAAGTGGCCGTTGAAAGCCAGTCGACCCCTCTCCCGGGATCAACCCGGTTTGCAACGCCTCACTAGATTCAACATAATCTCGCGAGATGTTGCAAGGGTAATCCCGCCCACAATGAGCAGGATCACTTTTCAGCAAATCTGCATTTTAGAGCGAGGCAGTATGCCTTACTCTAGTGTGCAGATCCCCAAGGATCCTAAGGCTTTGCGATCAATCACTTCACCCTGGGCGAGCGCCATTTGGTACTGGGCCCCACAAACGGGGACCAGGCGGAACGGCACTCGTGGGGGGTCTCCAAGGGGTTCGGAGGCCCCCAGTTCTATGGTCTTTGGGCAGGGTGGTGCCCTGGCACTGCTGGTACCAGCCTGGCACTCTGGCAGTGTCACCTGGGTGCCAGCATAGAATTTACAGTGCAGAAGGAGGCCATTCGGCCCATCGAGTCTGCACTGGCTCTTGGAAAGAGCACACTACTCAAGCCCATACCTCCACCCTATCCCCATAACCCAGAAACCCCACCTAACACTAAGGGGCAATTTGGACCCCGAGGGCAATTTATCATGGCCAATCCACCTAATCTACACATCTTTGGACTGTGGGAGGAAACCGGAACACCCGGAGGAAACCCACGCACACACGGGGAGAACGTGCAGACTCCACACAGACAGTGACCCAGCGGGGAATCGAACCTGGGGCCCTGGTGCTGTGAAGCATTTGTGCTATCCACAATGCTACCGTGCTGCATGGCACAGCCAAGGTTCCCAGGTGGCATTGCCAGCTTGCAGGGGTGCTGTCAAGGTGCCAGGTTTGCACTGCCAAGCTGACATTTTCTGTGCGCTTGCGATCAGGTCAGGGCTGCCCGCGTTGCAGGGGGTGGGGGCCAGGGATCCCATATTTCTTTCGGGCTGTGGGGAGGTCGGGAATCTTTTCGGGGCCTCGGAGATCGGGATGCCATTTAAAAATGGCATCCCAATGTCTCAGTTCAATGTGGAACTCCAGTGAGCGGAGCTCCCCATTGTAAAAAACAGGGCTATGGCGGCCTTGTTCCCCTTTCAAGCCCTGTTCAAAGTGAGGCGCAATGAATAGCCATGTGTTTCTCAGCACTGCCAGTGCCGCGAAACGCGCGGCTAAACGTGCTCACTTGGGAACCTTGTTCCCTTTTGGGACGATCATGCCCTAACTGTCGTGATAGCACTGGGGAACTCACCGGCAAAGCCAACGTGACCTCGCGAGATGTTGCAATGTAAATCCTGCTGACACTACCACCTGGATGCCAATGTGGCATTGCCAATGTGCCAAGCTGGCAATTTTTGCATGTGCACGATCAGGCCGAGGGTGCACTGTGTGGGTGTTAGGGGTGTTTCGGGGGTGGGGGGAACCCTCCCATAGTACATTCAGTGTCCGGGGGGGGGGGGGGGGGGGGGGGTGTCCGGGGGGGGGGGGGGGGGGGTGTAAGGTTGTGGATCACAGTTTCCTGTTGCATTATGTGATCATTGCACTTGCAATAGTTTTAGTGGCCAAACCAATGCAAAACAGGACGATTTCTTTACATAAACAGACTTGACAAACTTGCAGATCATGATAGTGGATGACGTGCAAATCGAAGTGGTCATGGTTTGAGATGTGATGTGGAAATAGCCATGCACAGTCCGACATAAAGGGTGGGATTTTCAGCCCTCCGGTGTTAAACGTCAACTGCTCTGCAAACATTCCCATCATGCCTTCGACGATGTCCACTGGTGTCGAGCCGGAAAATCCTGGCCACGTTCCAGCTTGCTCTGAACCTCGTTCGACTCCGCCTCAACGCGTATTACATTCACGGCAAGACTTCTGCAAGACACGAGGAGCAAAATCTATGGGAGGAATAGACGGGAAGGAATTTTAATGAATGGCCTCTCAAATGTATAATTAGATAATGGTTTTGAACATAAGTCCCAATATTTAGGGTGACACAAAGAGGGAACGGGTAAAGCCAAAAGTGGAGAATGAACGCTGCAAAGCCAAGGACGATGCCATCTTGTTGAAAGTAACGGGAGCTGATTGTCAGCTTCAGTCGACCAGAGAGCGAGAAAGAGGCCATCACGAGTTGGCAGGGAGGCTGCCAATTGTGGTAGTGGCTAGAGTGGGGGGGGCTATGATTGACAAGAGGCAGGCCAAAGGCTTCTTTGAAACCTTAACCTACTGAATATGGTTGAGGGCGAGAACACAATACCAAGGGCAAAAGTCTTCAGGCTAATTTGCCATATTATCTATTCCAATACTCCAATTTCAGGGTAGGTTCTATCTCGCAACAGTGGCGTCTCTCAAAGCTTAGAATTCTATCAGAACCAGAAGCTGCTAAATTAATGAGTTGCAACATTTGGTAACTTAAGTGCGCAAAGTCTTTTTGCCATTCAGAGGATTAATCATATTTCACTGGAACTCTGTTAATCTCACTGTAATTAGTTGCTGAATGCAGAAATGCACCTTTGGCACATAAGACAAATATTACTTCATCAACAAACAGATGTTCCTCTTGGCTTTATTAAAAACTTGAGATTAGATTTTATTGTCGGTGCACCACATAATGCACAAACATAACTGCATATTTTAATTGCTTACCTTGGTCCTCCCACCATAAGCTGGATTCCCACGCTGCACTGTTAAAGCTAGAGCACAGGGGGAAGATTATCATTACCCTTGCTCTGCATACAGCAGTGGTGATATTTTACCAAATGCTGTGAGTGCGGAGGCCTCAGCCCAATACAGTCACTGATGCCATTTCAGAAGCAAGCTGGGAATAAAAGGTGCAGAATGCGTTTGCATTGCTACATCTTTTTAAATACATTTTCTTTTGGTAATACAGACTTTGTATTGCTGAATAAAGGAACTATTCTGTCGAAGCTTTTCATCTTGTACTCATCACATTTTGCAAGAATGCTAAATGAGAGGGGAGCAACAAATTATTGTGTACAAGAGAGAGTGCTGATATGTTGGCAAGTGGACTTCGATTGATAGACGTGTTGCCATGGAGAATGCATCAGGTGATGGCAACTGACAGTTAACTGCAAAATCCTGTTTGAAATGTCAAGCAGGCTGCTTGATTCTTTTGTTTTCCAATTAAGGGGCAATTTAGCGTGGCCAATCCACCTAACCTGCACATCTTTGGGTTGTGGGGGTGAAACCCATGCAGACATGGGGAAAATGTGCAAACTCCACATGGACAGTGACCCAGGGCCGGGATTCGAACCTGGGTCCTCAGCGCCGCAGTCCCCGTGCTAACCACTGCACCACATGCCACCCTTGGCAGCTTGATTCTGATTGGTCAAGGCATGGCCCTGAATTATGAACTAACTAATGATTTGTCACTCACCTTGTTTAGCTGAAACATATATATATATATATATATATATATATATATATATATATGTTCTTTCTGTTTGCAAAGAACAGGGGCCCTGTGTACTAATGTATGTAGCTTCCAGTGCACAAAATGTGCCACACTTGGTGAGCAAATGGCTCATGCAATATTTTGGAGATTGCCAATAGGGTAAATCCAATACTGTGTGGAACTGTAAGAATCCCAACGTGTATATTGACCAGTGAAGTCAAGCTTGCGATGGACCGTGGTAGAGAACCCTCTGGCAGATTTCTCAACTTGCATCAAGGAAAGGGAGTGCATTTGAATGCTCCATTTCAAAGGTGAATTTGAGCCCTACAAGACATGCAAGGAGATTTATCACATGCAGCTGCAAATTTAAATATAATGAAGGCATCAGCCACGCCTCAGAAATAGCAAGCGGTAGGAGGTTAGGTGTAATTTCCATCAAAAGCACGTTTCTCATGGAACCCAACAAAGATGTTTGTGAGAGCTGAGACTGGAAAGTAAACGTTGCAATTGGGCAAGGAAAAAGTGACCACGTTTTCTCACATCCTGTCCAATCACTCTTCCCTGAATTCTAACTGATGATAGCTTGACTGTGCTTTAAAAAATCACAGTGAAACCTGTGTAAACTGACTCTTGTCTAAACGGACACTCCCCAAAGACAGACACATTTATGGACCAACTTACTTGTTAAAATATACAAGAAGCGCTCGGACACCGTGGACAATCGTAAATTATGAACTACACACACCGTTCACAGCCTGTTGCAAACTGCTGTGCCTGGAATATTTACGGAATCAGAATAGATGGCTTTCAGTTTGCATTCTTCCTGCTGCTAAATTCTCTTGGGCCCATCACTTTCATGAGGTCATTGTAGACCAGTCAGTGCAAGGCAGCAATGAGATTTTCGGCAATGGAGAACTCTTTACCCAGCGTCTAAACTGACCGCGAAACTGTTGTAATTCTAGAACGGAATGCTTCCTGGGCTGAAATGGATTCTGGATTTTTTTTAAAACACCCACACGACCAAAGGCGTTTACTTCACAAAATCCATTCCCATCTTGTGCTGATCTGCACCCACTGACCACCCCAGCCTTCCAAATCAAGGAAAGAGTATGCAAACACAGAAGAAGGCCATTCGTTCCTGCAGCAGCTCCTATCCCCCTGGGCTTTACTGTCAACATCTTTCCCTTCCCTTCTGATGGTGAGCGTGCTTCCTTGAGGAACTTTTGCTTTGGAGAGTTAAGGTGGATGGCCGCCTCGTGCCTTTCTGCCTCCCTGCCAGTCTACAGAGTGCTGGAGCTGGTCTGCGAGTGCCAGCTAACAATCAGCCTTCTTGCAAACCCGCTGCTCAAACAGAAAACGGCAATTTCCTGAATATAACGTGACCGATGGTGCTCTCAATCTATTTGAAGAATTGTCTTTAGAAGCTTCACTACATTAACACAACTTGTCAGCACATTGCCTCCTTTTCTTTTCTCTTGTGACTGTTGTACTTGTGATAAGTGGGATTGAGAAGGACAGTTCATTGTTGAAGTTACACTCTGCTCCATGTGGGAATGGTTTGTAATGAAACAAGAAATTAGCTTGCAAAACTGTTAAGTGGATAGAGCTGAAATTTCAGTTGGCTCTACAAATGGAGGGAAAATGCTTACTTACTGTACATACAATAACCACTTGAAAATAAGGGCAACTACGAAAGGAAGGACAACTGTTGCCTGTCTCTAAAATGTCTGTCATTTATTCAGGAGTTTTATCCTCTTCCTTTTTTAACAAAAAGGAAATATTAGAATTGCCAGAAGTATTGTCACTTACCCAACATGACCAAGCAAGAACAAAATGGAGGAGCACATTGTTGGCGGAAATGTGACATTTTAACAGATGTGTACAGAGCTGTTTCTCTCATCTTTAATACAATTTTTCTAGGCTATACAACAAGCCCCCATGTAATTAAACAGTTTATCCTGTATGTACACTGACGAGTGTTGCTATCTGTAGATTTATCAACCCTCACTCTTGCATGAAATCTCTTATTTCCGTTTTGCTGTTGTTGAATTGGAGTGAGTGGTTCAACCATTCATCTGAAATGCAGACAGATGAAGTGATGTGGGGGTTGGACGTTTCAATCAGAGATTATAGAGCATGTTAAACACCATGGGGGGTAGAGACTGCAGGGGAGTTTTGTTACCTCTGATAACCTCATGTTCACACTTGGAAAAGATTATTTAGTTACGAAGATTTAGAGATATAGTAATTCATTTGATTTCTTTTAATGTAGTAATTCATTTAGATTTTTTATACTCTGGTGTGTGATCTGAAAGCCAAAATAGATTCAAATTTCTGCATGTGTTTTGATTGTAAAGTTGTAACGCCCTATTAGTCGCATCAATTCTTTGTACAAGCAGATGTATTGATGTATTTTCTTTATTTTTGAGAGACTGGTCAAAAGTACAAAAGTATTTCAAGGTTGTCTAGAATGTAAATTGATGCACCCTTTCTTCATTCTAATAGAAATTGGGACCTGAAAATTATCAGTGCTAGCAAAGGGATAACACAAAGTGCCAGCACAATTATTTAACAACACCTTGACCGGTTAGCTCTTTCTGGACATGTTTTTCAATAATTTCTTGTGAGTTGCTTTACTGAAGAGATGACGCATAGTGGTAAAATGTTACTTATATGTATCCATATGTCTACAAGAATCCAAATCTGTGCATTATGAAAGGACTTGCATATATAATGCACATTATTGCATTTACAGGATATGGAAAATACTTATTGATGGATGGTGTTAAAGTCATTGACAGAGACGATCATGGCAGCTAATGTGTAAACAATAAAACTAATGAATGGCCAAGTAATCTACTTTTTCCTTGATGTGGGAACGTTGATCAGGACATTGGAAGAACTATTTGCCTTTTTTTTTTAATTTAGAGTACCCAATTATTTTTTTTCCAATTAAGGGGCAATTTAGCATGGCCAGTCCACCTATCCTGCACATCTTTGGGTTGTGGGGGTGAAACCCATGCAGATACATGCAGAATGCTCATTGCCTTTTTTAAGTAGTGATGTTAAATCTTCTAATATCCATCTGAGCTGATAGGTGAAGCTTTGTCTCATCTGAAAGGTGGTACATCTGCTAATACATCTCAAGTATTGAACTATTAACCTAGATGCTGTGGTCATGTCCATGAAGAGCTTGAACTACAATCTCTGGGAGCCAGATGTAAAACTGCTACAAACTAAGCTGAGCTGAGCTAAGTGACTGACATTTGTCCATATAAGTTTGTCACAGGATCCAATCACCACAATTCCCATGAGTACCTTGTCAAGAGCATCAAACTATTTATCAGGCTGACTTTATGATTTCTGTTTCAATCCTTTCCAATTTAGGATTGTCCACAGCTGGTGCCCTCAGATGAGATCCTTATCCCAGTTGGAGAGGTGAAGCCAATCACACTTAAAGCACGGAACCTGCCCCAGCCACAGTCTGGGCAACGAGGATACGAGTGTATACTTAATGTACAGGGTGTAACCCAGCGAGTGCCAGCTCTCCGATTCAACAGCTCCAGTGTTCAGTGCCAAAACAGTTCGGTAAGTAGATAGTTTGTCTCTGTCGTCTTGATGTGTTCCATTTATAATCATGCGGAAGTTAGGAACAGGTCAGATTTAGTCTGGACTCTGTTGCACCACACCATGTTAAACATTGATCATTCTGAAGGGATGGTTATATTCCATTACTATCTGCAGGAGATGAACGGATTTGGAACCCTTTAAAATGTGAAATGACTTTGTAAATTAGATTTATCACAAGACACCACAAAGTTTGAATAAATGAGAGCTTCCAGTTGTCTGTCATGTAGAAAGCAATAAAGAATCCGCAGTGTTGATTAAATGCTAATCGTGAAGATTGAAAAGTGTAATCAAGTTCCGGAACCATTTATTAAACATAATCTATTGGAGAAGCAAAACTGCTGCACCAGATTTTACTCACAATTGACGAGATAAAGCTACCAATGTCATCATTTTATTTCGTAGGCAATACTATCTGAAACTCTTTCCACTACAGGGATGAGATGATGTTTTGACTTTGATTGAAGGATAATGATATTGATCATTCATTTTAGAGAAAATCTTTCACTTTTCTTTAATTAAAATTGTTTTATTTCAATTTATATGACTGGTGACAAAATAAACCGTTGACTGGTCAGTTAGTTTTGCAGTTGTAGATGAATGCTATGAAAGAATAACTAGTTTGTTCACCATATCTGAATGTTTAAAACAGGGCTTCCATGATCTCCATAAGCCAAAAAGATAATTTGGCAAATAGTTTAACCATTAAGCTTTTGTTCAGCAACTGCACTCACCCTTGCCTTTAACAACTTTCATCACACAGTTTCCTATTCTGATGCATTTTTTGCGAGATCTCAAAACTGTGCAGCACGGTGGCACAGTGGGCTAACCCTGCAGCCTCGCGGCGCTGAGGTCCCAGGTTCGATCCCAGTTCTGGGACACTGTCCGTATGGAGTTTGCACATTCTCCCTGTGTTTACGTGGGTTTCGTCCCCACAACTCACAGATGTGCAGGCTAGGTGGTTTGGCCATGCTAAATTGCCCCTTAATTGAAAAAAAATTATTTGGGTACACTAAATTTATTAAAGAAAACTGTGTAACACTTTTTTTTTAGAAATGTTTTTTATTGGGTTTTTGAACAAAGTATATTTACCGTTATGTTCACAGGATAAGGGACATATATATATATATATATATAATATATATATATATACACATATATAGAAGAGAAGGGCACACCCAAACATACCAAAGAAAAGAAAATAGTAAATAAAATAAAAAAATACAATAAAAAATAAAATAGAATAACTGGTAGGGTATTGTGCACCAGCTCAACAGCAGCAACTCTGTACACCTGGTAAAGTTATTTACAACACATAAGTGGGCGACTGTTGGTGGGGGGGAGGGGGGGAGACTGGGGAGGTAGATATACATTTGGGTGCTGGAGAAACAATTACAGTGGGCAATACTCAAATGGGTTTGGTGTTGGTGTCGCTTGCTTCTCCTGGACGGATCTCGCTGCTGTCTCGCGCTCACCTCCGCTTCTGCCTTTCCTCCCATCTTTCGTCTTTATTCTCCTCGTTACCTGCTCCTGGAGATGCCATGGTCGTTATTGTATCCCGTGCCTTCCTTCCGACTCTCATTTCCCTGCCTCCCCCCACCTCCCTGGTTCTCCTCTCTTGTTCCCTGTCTCTTTCCCCCCCCCCATGGTTCGCTTTTCTATCCTCTTAGGTTTACCTGTTCCCCCCCCCCCCCCTCCCCCCCCAACTCCCTCTCGGTCTATCTGTCCCTCTCATGCTTTGGCGACTTTCCCCTGATTCTTGGCTACCTGGCTATTTTTCCACTTGTTCGTTGGTCACAAACAGGTCCCGGAACAATTGTGTGAATGGCTGCCACGTTCTGTGGAAACCGTCGTCTGACCCTCGGATGGCGAATTTGATTTTCTCCATTTGGAGAGATTCTGAGAGGTCGGTCAGCTAGTCTGCAGCTTTGGGTGGTGCTGCTGACCGCCAGCAGAACAGGATTCTATGGCGGGAGATCAGGGAGGTAAAGGCAAGGGCGACCGCCCTCCTCCCCAGGAATAGATCTGGCTGGTCCGAAACCCTGAAGACCGCCACTTTCGGGCATGGCTCCACCCTCATCCCCACCACTTTGCACATTGCCTCGTAGAAGTCTGTCCAGTACCCTGCATGTCTGGGGCACGACCAGAACATGTGGGTGTGGTTGGCCGGGCCTCCTTGGCACCATTCACATCTAGCCTCCACCTCCGGGAAGAACCTACTCATATTGGTTCTTGTTAAGTGGGCTCTATGTACCACTTTTAGCTGCGTCAGGCTCAGCCTTGCGCATGTGGAGGTGGAGTTGGCCCTCTGCAGTGCTTCGCTCCAGAGTCCCCACCCTATCTCAATCGCCAGGTCCTCCTCCCATTTCTTTCTTGTTGCGTCCAGTACGGTGTCGGCCCTTTCTATCAGTTGGTCATACATGTCACTACAGTTTCCTTTATCTAGTATGCTTGCGTCCAGTAGTTCTTCCAGTAGTGTCTGTCGTGGCGGTTGTGGGTACGTCCTTGTCTCCTTTTGCAGGAAGTTTTTGAGCTGTAGACACCTTGGCTCGTTCCCCTGGCTAGCTGGAATTTCTCTGTCAGTTCGTCCAGTATTGCGATCCTGCCTTCCATGTATAGGTCCCTGACTGTCAGTGTCCCTCCGTCCTGCCCCTACCTTTTGAAGGTGGCGTCAGTCAGTGCTGGTGTGAACCTATGGTTGTTGCAGATGGGAGCTTTGTCCGACATTTTGGTCAGGCCAAATTGCTGCCGCAGTTGGTTACAGGATAGGAGGGTGGCTATCACCACCGGGCTGCTGGAGCGGTCCCTCGGGCAGTGGTTTGTTTTTTGTTCAGGGTGCGCTCACCGTGGGGTTGGGGGGGGGGGGGGGGGGGGGGGGCTGGCATTGCCTCACCCCCGTTGGCGTGTTGTTGCCCCTTACCAGGGGCCCCTCGTTTCTATCCTCACTGCTGGGTTTCCAGCCCGTGTTCCTCGACAAACTTGTTTGCTTCGGCGGGGGCTGTAAAGAAGTATTTTCTTTCTTGGTATGTGACCCAGAGTTTCGCTGGGTACAGCATACCAAAACGCATGTTGCTCTTGTGAAGAGCTGCTTTCGCTCTATTGAACTCTGCCCGTCTCCTGGCTAGGTCTGCCCCAATGTCCTCGTAGATTCTAATGGAGTGTCTTTCCCATTTGCAGGCTCTATTTTTCCTGGTCCAGCTTAGGATTGTTTCCCTGTCTTGGTACCGGTGCAGTTTAGCTATAACTGCTCTCGGGTGGTCTCCTGCCTTGGGCTTTGGGAACAGCGACCGGTGTGCTCTGTCCATTTCTGGTGGGTTGACAAAGGTTTCCCTCCCCACTAAGTTGTCCAGCATCTTGGCCACATATGTCGTGGGGTTTCTACCCTCAATCCCCTCTGGTAGGCCCACTATCCTGACATTTTGCCTTCTCGAGTGGTTTTCCTGGTCGTCCACTCTGCCCTTCAGGTGCCCCTGTGTTGTGCCCAGTCTCACCACCTCCCTCTCCAGGGCTGTGATTTGGTCGCTCATGACAGTCGCTGCTTTCTCCAGCTCCTTAATGGTCGCCTCTTGGGCTTCCAGTTTCTCCCCTTGGGCGTCCAATTTCTTCTCTGCTCTGCCCAGGGCATGCTTCACCTCCGTCAGAGCCTTGGCTGCACTGCAGCCTCTATGTCCGCCCTAGTCTCTGCCTTGTTTACCTGCTGATGTTCCCTCAGCGCTTTGGCAAAGGCTGCCTTCCAGTTCCAGTTCCCCCTGGCCCCGGGGGAGAGTGCACCTATCTGTCCAGCTCTTTTTGATGCGGCGATACCTCCGTTCCACCACTTCGTGCGCTGATTAGCTCATCTGAGCTGGCTCGCCCATTGCCTTTGGTGCCCCTTCTCGCTCTGCGTTGGCTCCCTTCTGGCATTTTTTTTACCCCCCTTCCCTTTCTTCTTTTTGTTTCTCTTTTTTTTTCTTCCCCCCCTTTTTTTTATGTTTGTTTCTTCCCTTTTTCTTTTCCCCTCCCTTCTCTCCTTTACCACTTTATTTTTCCTCTTTTATAAAATTCTTTTCAGGAGAACTTGTTTTGGGTGAGTAAAAAAAAAAGTGCAAAAATAATTATTTTTGTTTTTCCCCCCGCGTCTCTTTAAAAGTTTTGTTTTTGCAAAAGTTTTTTTCCTTTTTTTGCCCTCACTCACCCAGGGTCTAGAGAGAGAGGCTTCTGGTTGGGAGTCCCTTTGTTCCTGCCTCGTGATGGTCGCTGCCGGGAAGGTCCCTGTTGCTGTCCCCGCTGCCGCTCCTGCTGGAGGGGGAGACTGTGTAACACTTTGGGCGGGATTCACCAACCTCCCGCCGGGTCGGAGAATCGGCGGGGCCGGCGTGAATCCCGCTCGGACGCCGGCTGCCAACTTCTCCAGCGCCGTTCTTTTGGCGGGGATCAGGCTGCGCCGGTCAGCGGCCATTGGCAGTGGCCTCCCCCGGCAATTCTCCGGTCCCCGATGGGCGGAGCAGCCGCCCGTTTTTGGCCAGTCCCACCGGCTTGAATTACGCAAAGTCTATACCGGCGGGACCTGGCTTTGAGGGCGGCCTGCGGAGTCCTCGGGGGGGGGGGGGGGGGGGGATCATGCCCCGGGGGGTCCCCCACAGTGGCCTGGCCCGCGATCGGGGCCCACGGATCTGTGGGCGGGCCTGTTCCGTGGGGGCACTCTTTCCCTCCGCGCCGGCCTGTGTAAAGCTCTGCCATGGCCAGCGCGGAGAAGAAACCCCCTGCGCATGCGCAGGAATCACGCCAGCGGTTCTGGGAACACACTGGCGCTCCTGCGCATGCACCAATTCGCACCGGTCGGCATGGCGCCAACATCTCCAGCGCCAGCCTAGCACCCGAAGGTGCGGAGGATTACACACCTTCCGGGCAGACAGACGCCGGAGTAGTTCACTCCACTCTTTGGTGCCGGAGGGCCCTCCTCACCGGACACCGGAGAATCCCGGCCTTTAACTTTCAATGGCTCTTGTTTATTTTTTGCACAAGCTAGTCTTTTGTTACTTGGTGTTACTAATTGTTGCTGATCGATTGTCTATGCTTCCAGTTTGATGCTAAAATCAAAGAGATAGTTGGGGAATGTTTTGCATCTATACAATCGGATGTGGTTTGTTCCAAATGTAACTCATTGCCTCGATCAGATTGGGTTAATTGAGAGCTGTCAGAGAGTCCCTTGATTGACAGTGGCTGGTGATCAATCAAAGCAGAAATGCATGATTGACATGTTAAAACCTGGTTGAATCGACTGTCAGTCACTGTTAAGACCATTTTGCATATCAGAGAGACATTTAAGCTTTTCTATGTGAGATTAGACACAGTCTATTTTTTCTATCATGGGTTTTGTCTTTTCAACAATGAGATTGGTAGATATGATTGCTATTTTCTGGGCCTGTGCTTTTCTGATGACAGATGCTGTACTTCTGACTGATCAGCCAACAATAACTTGCATTTTAGATCACAATTATCTGGGCATGGGGGAGGGGGGCGGCAAGCAATAGGTTTTTTTAAAATTACAACTTGGCAGGAGAAAAGAATGATGTGGCTGAGACTTGGGGGAAAATAGAAAACCAGAGGAATTTCGAGAGGGGTGTTCTAAAGTAGGATTGAGCCCACAAAGCTCTGTTAACCAGGGTGGGACGAAGGAAAGTGGAATCAAAGGAAATAAGGGAGGGGAGGGCATACAAGGACAAAGTTGAATGCAGGGATAGGATGAGGCAAGGCTTTGGAGGGATTTGAAGATGAGGACAAGATTTGCGCATCAACGCACTGAAGAAGCTGGGAGGAAATAAATGCCAGAAAAGTAGGGAGTGAAGAGGCCTCCATATGGGGAAATGCATAGGAGGCTGACTTTGTGGACTTGGAGTTCAACAAGCTGGATCATAAGCCAGCAAATAGGATCTTCAGAGAATTTATATCTAGAGATGTGGATACGAGTTCCAGCAGCAATGAAGCTTGCAGTAGGGCAACAGGAAATGTTGCAGAGCTGAAAATGAATGACCCTAAATGATGAATAGAATGTCAGGTCTATTCCTAGTGGACAGATGGTAAAGGTTTACCTGGTTTGGCCTGGCAACAGAATGGCTGGTGAAAGGAGATCTAAGGCAGAATTCTCCCTTATTGAGACTTAAGTGTCGTCATGGGAGAGGGGATGTGTAGTGTTTCCCGCAGCGGAGGCTGGCGGCAGGAAAACACACCAAACCTTCAAGCCCCAACCTCCTTACTAAACACCTGGGTGTCTTGCGCCGCATTCAGTTGCTGAGTCAGACCTCGATAGCGCACAGTCTGCCGTCATGCTCAGGTGTCATATTGAAAAGACCCCCATTTGTTACTGTCCCACTATTGAAGAAAGAAGGTGGACCTTCTGAAAACTATACAAGATCTCTGGGAGTACTGTGAGACTGGAAGATGGACCGCCTGAGAAACATTAAACTCTCGGGAACATTCTGAGGCTGGAAGATGGACCTCTTGCAGGATACTGAATCTGGAATATCCACCTGCAAATGCTGCCTGATCCACTGCTCTGACGATTCAGGATCCAGGGTTGCTTCAGAGGGAGCCCCCCCCCCCCCCCCCCACCAGGCTTGTTCAGGTCAGTCCTGACGCTTTGTTGTTCGAAACGTGTTTCACATCGGCATGTTTTCCTGCCAGTATCACAGAGCATCTGGCGATCGAAGGTTAGTCCTTCATCTGCAATCCAGTAACGAGATGCAAATGAGGTTCATGTTAGCCTCTGGTCAGTTTTCCAACCCACCATGTCTGGCACCTGCTATAAATTCACGCTGGCATAAAACTGATGTCTGGGCCTCCCACCATATCACCCCCTCCTCCCGTCCCTCATGCCTGCCATCAAACCCATTGGTGGGGGCTTGGGAGAATTCCACCCGTAATGTGAGGCGAGGGAACAGAGTTCATGGAATGGACAGAAATCCATTACTTTTCTCTTTCCTAATTTTTGCGTCACAGATGTGTCCACATTTCTTCCACAGATAACTGCCAGACAGCCTGACAGTATAGAGATGTTGTGGGGGATGAAAGACATGGAGAGGTGGCTAAAAAAAAAATCTGTTTCAGGAAAACATTCTGTGCACCCAAAAACACATGCACATAGCAGTAAGGCACCTGGAAATTAGCCTAAATAATGTCCGGTGCACTAAAAACGTGAGTGTATAGAATAGAAATGTGTGTGGTTTTTTTTTCTAGCTAACTGATTGTAAGTGGCACCCTGTGAGAGCTTCGTAGTCTGTTAAGTAGTCTTTGACCTGCATGTACTACAAGTAGCTGGTGGCCTGGACTGACAAAGCAGTATCCTTTGAAGGGTCCAGGGCTGCAAGGTCTAAAGCTTTACTCTTGTACAAAGCAGGTTTTCAAAGAACAGAAGGCTACTTCATCAGGTATTACAATGGCAGAGAGGTGTGTAATTATATTGGGGCACTGACATGACTGCTTCTGAAATAGAATCCTTATCTTGGATTTAACTAGATGTGCCCTATCTGTCTGTGTCGTTCAAAGGGTGGCAGGGGCACTGAAGGCAATAATAAGAGAAACCAAAGTCTGTTATCAGCAACTGTCAGCTTTCAGGACTTGTAGCTGAACTGAATTAAGTATGAGTCACATATACAAACTGAGTAAGGCCTGGCGTAAGATTAGTCTGCTGAGGCTTCCACCTTGATTTAAATACGGTCCATAAGTTAGTATCCAAATCATACCCGATTAACTAATTGGAGGAATCTTTGGCAAATAAACAAAGAGGTGAATGATTGTATCTTTGTGCATTTTTATTTTGTTATGTGGTGTTCTATTAAAGATGAAGTCAGCAAATTGCCCGAGTAATTCACTGAGAGTGTCTAAGCTGTGCATGTCAGAGGGTTTCCAGTTTTGATCGCCGGTTTGTACTGGGCCAATAAATCTCAGGTGCAGCATCAATAATGATACAACTCTTGCATTTAAGTTCATAAGGGGGAAGAAAATGGCCGTTGGTTCAGTATTTAGTGACTCGGGCACAATTTATCATAATATACATAATATAAAACCACATTGATAGCTTCGTAAGAATAATCATATTGAAAGCGATCTCGATACTGTGAAGAGGTCAGTACCAGATTTCTGCAGAATACTTGAAATAGGTTGTAAAATTGGAGGCAACAGTAACTTGTGGTTAGGACAAAAAAGAAACCTTGAAAATGAATTGAGTAAACATCAGGGGGTGGTGGGATGGGGGGGAAAGAATTATGTCAAAAGGAATTTGGAAGATCACTGGAAGGAAATAAAGTTGCAGGGCTACGTGCGACTGAGGCAGTGGGACCAACTGAATTGTTCACCGAGAGCTGCCACGGACCCGATGGGCCAAATGGCCCCACCCTGTACCAGAAATGAAATGACGTTTATGAAGTGATGATGACAAATTCCAATACGAAAGGAGACAAGTTTTGAAGAACAGATATTCCCTGAGACTGAAGTGCTCAACTTGTGGGTGGCGCAGTGGTTAGCATTGCTGCCTCACAGCTCTGAGGATCTGGGTTCAATCCCAGCCCCGGATCACTGTCCATGTGGAATTTGCACATTCTCCCCTGTCTGCATGGGTTTCACCCAAAGATGTGCAGGATAGGTTGAATGGCCAGGCTAAATTGCCTCTTAATTGGGAAAAGAAGAATCGGGTACTTTTAATTTAAAAACATAGAAAATGCTCAACTTGTTGCTATTATTGACCCACAACCTCCTGAACTGTCAAACCTGTATTGTATATACTTAAAGAATTACCCCAAGTAAGAAACCTTGATCATGTACACTATGCTTCTTTCATTAGCTGCAAGGGCCCACAGACTGGACTACAGGCTTTTATCATCATGGCTATCAATAAAGTTGATTTCTAATTGATCAAATGCTGATTATTTTTACAGGACTTTTGATTATTGGTTTGATAGGATAGGGTTCAACTGTGTTACCTTTGGCTAAATGCCAGCCTGGAATTGGTGCAAATACACCTCCAGAGGCATAGTTAAAGTTGGAATCAGTGCTAAGGCAGAGACTGGCTTTGTCTGAGAGTATTAAGTGGATTATATTAACATGTTTAAATACAGGGACTGAGCTATCATTAGCAAGTTCTCTTTCTAACAGAGTAATTGAAATGAAAAACAGTGGTGTTTCCCTTGCACAAGAACGTCAGGCAGCGTAATAAATTGGAAAGAAGAATGGTATCTGATATTTTCCACAACAGGTGTTTTGGTATAAAATGAAATTTAGAATATTTGAAATAATGGCCAGATATTTCCCCACACCCTTGCGCAGGCGTCCTCCCATTGGCTGGTGTCAACGGGATTTCCTGTTGTATGCACCGCCGCTGCCGGAAAACCGAATGGTAGGGCTTTGCTGTTGGTGGAACCAGAAGACCCCGTCAGCAGGAACAGCCGGAAAATTCCGGCTATAAATTTGACATTGAAATGTTGTTGATTGGGTTTCTAACTTATGGCTACGTGCATTTTTCTCATCTCTCATTTCAGTACCACTATGACACAATGGATATCAGTGACCTGCCCATCGAGTTTTCTGTGGTGTGGAATGGTAACTTCATCATTGACAACCCAGCAGACATCAAAGGTAAAAGTGCAGCCATTAGCGCAGGCCCCGTTCTGCAGTTAACGTTTTGGGGATCAAAGATCCATTTTAACATGCAATTTGTAAAGCTGTAAGCCAAGCTCATTGACCCATCCTTGCAGGGTGGGTATAAAGACATGGAGGTGAGATTTAACTTAAGCAGCTGGAAGTGGTGACGGGTCTGCGATGGGTTGGTGGTGGTGGTTTCGGATTGTTTGGGGGGGGGGGGGGGGGGGGGTGGCCATGGTAAACCTGGTAATTCCAAACTGTGCATGCAAATGACATCATGCGTAGGTTGCCCGCCAGGAGGTATATGGGATGGAGTCAGGATTCAGACATTTACCACTTCTTACTCCCTCACCTGCCCCAAACCCATCCCTTTTTAAAATTTGCCCCTTGTAAAAAAAAAGGCAGTTTAAAAAAAAAAATATTGGGTTGCTAACTATATTGTGGACTGATGCAACATTTTCTGTATGAAGTGCTCTCTTTAACACAATTCAAAGACTTTTGTTTCCCTTGTTAACCCCACCCCCCTAAGGAGGTTTACACCCTACGTGGTACAAGCGTCCCAAATTTCCTAGGTATCATGAAAGTACTTCTTATCTGACTGGGACCGTCAGTCCTAATTGTATTCTTCTTGCTTTCTTTAAATTAAATTAAATTTCCTCCTCATGCATAGTGGTGCATTGTGTGATCGACGAGACAGATTGATGACTTGTCCGAAAGCTTCTGACATTGGAATTCAACACTGGGCACCATTAGGCATGTAGGACCACTGCAGTGTGTCTTGCTGCCAAACTTCTCTTTCCAATTTTTCTTATCTTTTTTTTGGTAAAAGTCTTTGTGTTTTAGGGCAGTGCCTCTCACTGCTAAGTAAGGGACAACATCATTCTGAATTTATGGCCTCATTTGATGATGATGTTTATGTGATTGTGAGTTCAAGTGTGAAGTATAAATCAAGAAATTTAATATGAAGTCTGTAGAAAAGTGAACCTCTAACTGATTGTTCTGCAAACCTTGCTTATCTCTGGTCAAGTTATAGTGCAACGCCTCTCATTTGCTCTATTAAATAGCTTTCTGTACCTTTATTCCATTTTCCACTGTTTGTTTGCAAACTCAGAACAATGTAAACTAATGCAGTATTTGAGTTTATAATGTCTAAGAGTTCATGTACTGTGAATAGAAATATAGAAGGAAGACTAGACTTTCATAAGTAACAACATGGCAATATTTGAGAAAATCTACCTTCTACCTGATATTCCTCCATGTTGTTGCTGTAATGAGATGTATTAGCAATACCAGTTAGGGGTAAAAAGCCATGTGTTTATCTTTCAAAACATAATGCTCGTAAAGTTATTGTAAATAAAAAGCCTCGGTTGGATAAGAAGTTTTGAGATCTGCGTTGACAACATCTCTACAGATGTTTTGCATTTCTCCGAGTTATTAAACAGACCTCACGCTGCTCCGCTAACAGAATCCTGCTGTTCCCCCTTGACTTTGTATAACACTCATCTCTCACTTTCTAACATTGCATCAAACTGGTTTCCCTCTGTACTCCGATAATCTTTAATCTTATTACAGAACAGCAGAGGACCCATTTTTATATAAAAAGAAACATTTGGCTTCACAATAACAGGATCTGTTCGTCAGATGAAATAAATTAATATTGATTTTGTTATATAAATGCAATTTGTTGAAAGAGTTTTATGTACTCGTGGCTTCAAAGAACATAGTTCCTCTTTTAAACAGCATTATGTAAAGTCACTAAGATTTATACACAAACCCATTAATTCTTGGAAGGCCTTCAATGTGCATAATTGATGTTATAAACATGTTCCTTCTGGACATCTTCACAGTGTCCCCTAATATGCCCTTTAACGTCAACTTCAATAATTAGTTTTACTACAATATAACACCTGTATCCCGAACAAGTATTCCAATACCTATTGATGTAACTTGGAAAAGGGTGCAATACCACTATGATAGGGTTTGATGGTTCAAGTGTCATGTTGATGAACAGTATTTTCTGATTCTGTGAAAGAATTTGCTCGTGGTGAGGTTCAACCAGTTGACACTGAAGATGAAGACCTGGATGTCCTATGTTTCAAACTGACGTCTTGAGACTAAATAGCTCCAGCTATGTTGTCTGGTGGTCACGAGAGGGGTCTTAAAAAGTCAGCCATATTCCCGTACCAGTCTCCCCGGACAGGCGCCGGAATGTGGCGACTAGGGGCTTTTCACAGTAACTTCATTGAAGCCTACTCGTGACAATAAGCGATTTTCATTTCATTTTCATTTCATTTCAATAAACGATTTTCATTTTTCATTTCATTCATATTGCTTTGGTAACCATGAGCTATCTGCCATTCATGTTGTTTCCCCAAATTTTGGCCGCAACTTTGCTGTCCAAATATCCAAGTAGTGTAAATTTGACCATACTCTGTACATAACTTGTTTGACGAGCTACCCAGATCGGTATTGCCAATCTCTTCAGACAAAACTACCAACTACTCTAGAATCATCCTGAAGGGCAAACATACATCTCGGTGTTCTTTTTCTCTGCTACCAAACATCTCCTTTAACCTCTTGTCCCTGCTCTCTCCAGTCTCACCTTCAATGAAAAGTGCGAGAAGCCTTATTGATCATTTGTTTACCTGTCACTGCTGTTTACCATCTTTCCCTTTTGATTTAATGTCTTCCACAGATAAGGGTTTAACCTACATCTAACTCTCCACTATTTTCTGACCCCTTCATGGTTTTTGTGGCATCTGGTTTTGAATGAACATAACGTTCTCCAGCTGACCGGACACAGGACAGAAGCCATCATATTTGACACCCACCACAACCTTACTGTCCTCACAACTGACTCAATTCTCCCTCTCTGGCCACAGTAAGGCTTTTGACCTCCTCGTCCTGTTTGACCATGATATTGTATCCTCTCCATACAAAGAGAACATGTCTGCTTCCACCTCACTTGTTTCCACTCCTATCTCAACCCAATACCCACTTAACTTCTTCTTGGTATCTTTGCTACTTCAGACTCAGTTCTGCCAATGGTCTCCGAGCTGACTTCAGCCTCCACCCTGCAAAAGCACCCATAATCACCGTCGTTCTATCTTGACCAAGTCCCACTTACTAATCACCCTTGTCCTGGCTGACCCCAAGACTGCCCTGATGTATTTGATTTTCACCTGGGCTTCATCCCTCACTATCTCTAAAACCTCCACCAATGCTACAATGAAACACCATACTTTCCCACAGCTCTCTATTCAGTATAGCTTCTTGTGTGATGCCCTTCTGTCCCCAGGATTAGTGGTTGTGCCTCCAGTGGCCTAGCTCCCCACGCTTCTGTTGTACATGGTACATAGAACATACAGTGCAGACGGAGGCCATTCAGCCCATCGAGTCTGCACCGGCCCACTTAAGCCCACACTTCCACCCTATCCCCGTAAACCAATAACCCCAATTAAATTTTTTGGTCACTAAGGGCAATTTAGCATGGCCAATCCACCTAACCTGCAGGTCTTTGGACTGCGAGAGAAAACCGGAGCACCCGGAGGAAACCCATGCAGATACTGGGAGAACGATGCAGACTCCGCACAGACAGTGACCCAGCGGAGTCTGGAATTGCTTCCCCTTACCCTTTCCCTGCCAGGACCAGCCCACCTTTCGCCCTCCTCTTAAAATCTACCTCCTCATTCTGGTCACTTTTTCTGCTTTTTAGATCAAGATCTGCCATTGTTTCCCCCCATTTTTTTGCCCTTGGTTGTACCTTGGTATTTTCTCCTTGGAGGCAATGTATAAATGTAAGTCATTGCTGCCACCACATGCCATAACCTATCACTGGATGTTGCTTAGAATTTTATCAAACCACAGATTTCCATTGCAGTATTTGTTTATTGAGGAGACATTAAATGTAAACATAATTCTTTTACAGATTGAATAAAAGCTTTTCTTAATTAATGAGAAGGAAAGAATATTAAAGTTCATAGTGGGTCTTAAAAGTTAGCAGTGCTCCTACAGTTTCAGAAGTACAGCACAGATGGTATGTGTGAGGAAGAGTAATGATCTTAGCAGCTTTCTTGAAATGCTCGTCCCATGTCACAACATCTTTCTCGGCATGAAGCCCGCCCCACAACCTGAACAGTTCCCCTGCACCAGCATTTCTTGATTGCTGATTTGTCATCTTACCTATTCAGATCCGACATTGAAATAAAGTAAGCCCTTGTCTTGGTATTTATGCTGATCTATTTAGCGGAGGTCGATATTTGAGGTCGGTTAACGCCTGTATGACCCATGCCCTGCAGCCGGTGCAAATATGGGGCCCTGGTAATACTTGCCAGGCAAACGGAATGCAATCTCTAGATTAGTTTAATTTAAAAAAAATTTTAATGTGTTGTGATTTGCTTCAATGTTACTGTGTCCCATCATTCTAAACGCCTCTGTCTTTTTGTAATTTTTCCTACACATTGGGCAGGATTCTCTGTCCCGCTGCGCCAGATTACTGGTTCAGCACGCCGGCGGGATGCTCCGTTTTGTCAGCTAGTCAATGGGGTTTCCCATTGTGGGGCAGCCCCACGCCGTTGGGAAACCCCCGGGCTGCCGGCAAAACGGAGAATCCCGACAGCGGAGAATTCAGCCCTTTGTGTTTTAATGGATAATGGAGGACAGGGCATGTGGAAGGGCCTTGAATGTTCTTTGTGCCCAAGGCCCCCAAGAACTCTTAATGCAACCCTTGTCTGTGGTCGTATTCACCATACCGCAATGAGGCTGGTACCCGTTACCTCCAGTTCCAATTAGAATTCGCTTTCTTCAAAGCGTACCAAACATAATATTGAACCTCTACATCCTGTTCACTTTAGTCGGATTCAAAATCTTTATTTCTTACATAGCTTGAGTATTAGACACTGAAATTTTAATTTGACTTTTAAAACAATTAATGATTATTTTCTTTAATTTTCTCTGGCTACAGTTCACTTGTACAAGTGTGATGCGCTGAGAGAGAGCTGTGGCCTTTGTCTGAAAGCAGACCAGAAGTTTGAGTGTGGCTGGTGCAGTGGCGAAGGAAGATGTACCCTGAGGCAGCATTGTCCCATTGTGTCCTCTCAGTGGTTGGACCTGTCCAGCAAAAATGTGAAGTGCGCCAATCCTCGCATTACAAAAGTAAGAACAATATAATATTCTCCTACCCCATGCTGTTCTGTCGTCTCTTATGGATAGTGTTCTTTTTTTAAACTTCTGCATGAGTGGACGATGAATGACCTGCGCAATGAGCAATAGTTTCCTCTCCATGTCCATTCTTGACAATTCTGAATTTGGATTTGAAGCCCGTGATACAATGCGCAAGTTTCTTTCCTACTATTTTTCTCTATTTAGCTGCAAAGAGCTTATCATGGTTCAAATAAGACTGAGGCTAGGATATCAGAAAATATGGCATCTCCAGTCAAGCAGTGGGTAGTGAGTTTGTTGACTGCTGCTCACTCACTTATAACCTGATAAGGCAGAGGTTCAACCATTGTATTGTCTACCAGTATTAGCCGCATATTGGTTTGCATGAACACTAACCTTGTCTGATAAGCCAATTGTGAACTCTTGCATTCATTGGTCCCATATATTCTGGTCTGATGCACAAACTCTAATTAAACTCTGTTCAAAGTGGAAAATCTAATTAGTCCAAATTGATTGGCTCATTATATAAATGTAACATTCGGGACCTTACACAAGGCGACTGAGTTATCACATGCAGGTCAGCCATTTTAATCGACCCATCACAAAAACACTTACATTTTTTCAGCCTATCTATGGGTTACTTATTTGGTTTCCTGAACGATTAATGTCAACAAAATAATTTCTATTGTGGCCTCCGCATTACCGCACCTATGTGTGCTGTGTTGGCATTGCAAATTATCATTATTCTCCTGAGGCGTAAGGGCTGGCTCATTGTTGTGTTCTGTATTTATCAGTCCCTAATCTCTAAATTGAGCCTTGGATCAGATAATTTGTCAAACTCCATTCTGCTGGTCCTTGCAAAACTAACATTTTAAGGATTTCACTGCAATAAACTAGTGCTGTTTAGATTACCAGACAACCGCTAATCTTTCCAGGCTTTGTTGCAAATGGATTCACAATCTTGTGGATGTAGCGTGACTGCTTGTGTTGATGTGATACATAATCTGCATCCTTAATATGGAAATCAGTTTAAAGCATTGAAAACACGCACGCAAATGTTACCATTTACTTTGAACAACAAAGCCTGAAGATCGATTTAGTAACCGTTTGCCATCAAAGCTGTGTGCAGATTTTAAAATTTGTATAAAATGTTTCTGCGACTACCTTTGTTATCCCGCACCGCCATTGGCCCTCATGTTTGTATGCTGTTTTTATCACAAGAATACATTCCATAAATGATATGGTCCATAAATTATATGGTCGATAAATTATCAGCCATTATCCATTCACCACCAAATTTTCAGCTTCTGTTTTGTTGGTGTCAACTAACCAGGCAGGAATTTAATTTCTCTTGGCATCAAAGCCAAGTCAAATGGTGGTCCATCAACAAAGTAATTGCTATTGCTCAAGCGTAAAACAGTGTGAGCAGATACCGTGACCCAGAGTCATCTGGAAAGGTGTATTAGAATAACTCTACATTTGTTTGCTCTCAGTTAACACATGCCACATGCTGGTTACTCTGCGTTTATTAAAATCTGGAGCAGTACTACGATATAGGGGGACGATATGTATACAGTGCATGTAAAGCAAGAACAAAATGTGCCAGACATGTAGGGGTAGAGATTTGTGTCGGGCGTTGATGCAAAGTGGGCGACATCTGATCCGTCACCATTATACACAAATGAGCCCAGCAGCAAGCTTTTGTGAATTTAATAACAGATGATAATTTATTACGACACATTTGCCCGAGAGGTTTAAACATGACATCTCCGACAAACTGTCACGCACAGAAAGGTTAGATATAAATGAAGGAAAACAATAAGATTATAATCTGGAATTATTTTGGTCTCTTTCATACCAGGCCTGTAGTCTCTTAGACAAACTGATGCTTGAGCTGCAGTGGAGGTCTTGTAAAAACAGCAGATTGTCAGCAAGTTGCATGGCTTCTTGTATTTGAGTTGCCAGGAGATCTGTACTTAGGTGAATTTGAAATTGGAACATGTTGGGGAAAGTCTTTCCCCACTTTCATGGTTTTTCTGTTAATTGATTTGGCCGAATAATTGTCTTGCAGCTGGTTTGATGGCTTAGATGGTGTTTCTGGATTCTGTCTTCCAACAGCTTCTGCTGTTATATTTTAAAAGTGGGTAATAAACATGGCTGCCTTACCCATGTGACCTGTTACAAGTCCACAGTCCTTTTGCAAAGGAAGTGGTTTGGTAGAGCAGCAGATATTCTCTGTTGTGACCTTTCACAGCCTGAAAGTTTCAGGCAGCCGTGATTTTTTTGTTTGGATGAGGAGCCCTTCACATTACAATGAAAGATCGAGAAAATCCATTTCATCTTCCTCTAACATCCACTGAATTTTGAAAACCCCACCCAATGTGTCCACAATAAAGAAGGAAGATAAGTTGGCTGTTATGTTATGGACCGTTTTGTTGATGGTGCATCCTTAACAAGGGGATGTGTGAATTTTGCAAATGGCTGTGACTGCCCATAGTTGATTGATTGATTTGATTTATTGTCACATGTACCGAAGTGCAGTGAAAAGTATTTTTCTTCGGCCGAGGGAATGTACACAGTACATACATAGACAAAAAGAATAATCAACAGAGAACATTGACAAATGGTACATCGACAGCGGAACAAGGGGCCAAACAAAGCAAATACATGAGCAAGAGCAGCATAGAGCGGCGTGAATAGCGTTCTTGCAGGGAACTGATCAGTCTGAGGGGGAGTCATTGAGGAGTCTTGTAGCTGTGGGGAAGAAGCTGTTCCCATGTCTGGATGTGTGGGTCATCAGACTTCTGTATCTTCTGCCTGATGGAAGGGTCTGGAAAAAGGCAGTGTCTGGTTGGGAGAGGTAATTTGGCATTTGCTTGAGTCTCCGGGCTGTCTTGGGGTTGGACACTGGAGTCACGTGATGTGCTGCACCCACCTTCAACTGCTATTGGATTATCCACTTTTTAAAATATGGCTTAAAAGTTTGAAGTACTGGGTGTGACGGGAACTATTCTAAACTACATTTTTTCCCCAAGTTCAAAGATTCGATTATTGTCCCATGACTCGTTATCTCTAGGTTGAAAAGATTTACACCTGTAATGACGGTTGGAAATAACATTTGTCTCTGCTTGCGTTAAGTGCATAATGGAATAAAATCCAGTTGCTGAGTACACGCAGCAGGTTCAAACTGAGACTGACAATGAAAGTGAATTTTCAAGTTTTTCATTAGTCAGTAATCAGGGTCTTCTTTGTGTTTTTCTTATTTACTTTTGATAAAGTGGGTGGGGCAATAGATAGTGCAGAACAACGAGAATTTTGAATGATTTCGCAAAGTGAAAGGACGATTGAAATAATCAGTTTGATGACAGTGGAAATCGGGTTCAATAAATTTTGAAGAAAAATACTAAGCACAGTTAATGCAGGTTACAAATCAAATCAGATATGACTTTGCATCAGATGACATCATTGTGTGACACAAGTGTGCTTTGTAATTCAACTGTGCAAATATTTAGCCAAGGTTTTGGATGCCTCGCTGTTATTTCCCTTCCGTATAGCTGTAAAGAATTTTGATGGCCATCATGCTAAGGTACTGAAGGTGAAAAGACAAATGCAACCCCCTATAATACATAATTTTTCATTAAGTTTATCAACTATGCATCTTCCTGTGATTAAGAGCATCCTTTACCCTTACCCTGGCACTCGTGAGAAAATAGGTGTTTGACATCCTGTCATCTTTTCATGTGCCAGTGTTTGCGATATACATTCTTGTCACCTATTGCATACATGTATTGATGTATAACATACCTCATGAAATTTAACGTTTACAAGTTAGCCTCATAACTTGTGCCAAATTAGTCTAGAAAGCTGTACTACGAGCATAGGATTGCACTCGCCCGTAGAATAAACTACGCGAACTCACCAGTAAAGTATAATTGTTCGTTCACTCATGCAAAAGGCAGCCATAACTCAATTTCATCTGTGATCCTCCTGAGTTATAGGTCTTTGATACTTATGGAAGAACAACAATAATTCGCTGCTATGATGTGGCGTGCTCTACAAATCAATTAATCACTTATATTTGATTAATTAAGGAAGTCTGTGGTAAGCCGTGACAGTCTATCTCTGTCAGCGTTTTTCTCATTATTTTATTGCAAATCCCAAATTATTATACTATCTAAATAGCACATATATAATTGGTGAAAGATAACCAAGATAGAAGAATTTAGAACACTTTACTCTTTATCAATAAAACACCCATTTAAAAAATGGATTATCATTTACGTTTACAATTGTCATATTTGTGCGCTCTGCCTAAAGGTAGACAAGGCTCATTGACTGTTCATGTTTCACCCTGAGCCTTTTTATTGGTAGTTTTGTCAGGGGCGGTTTGCTATTGCCTTCCCTCGAGGCCAGGATGTGGCGGCATGTCCTAAGTCTATCTTAGCCAGAATAAGAACTGATCTCGTGCTGTTGGCATTATTTGGAAATATGTTCTCACCAAATGAGCGAACTGGCCCCAACATTTGTAATACGCTTATGAATGCTCAGCTGGTTTATGTTTAGCCTTCCCAACGTGGGCTTAATATGGACCGAGGATTTGGGAAGGTGGTGGGGGCCACCCTACTGCCTGATTGAATGCCCCCCACCGAACTCACCATGGGGAGGGCATTAAATTCGACCTTGTGATTTAATAGTAGATTTACTCAGTCTTTCAGGACCAAATTAGAAGAAATCTGTTGGCTATTTGATCACTTGAAGAATAATTGTAAATCAAATAAGATTTGTATTCACTGCACTGAATATTCAGTGACAGAATTTGCTCACAAAATATAAGCCAAACACCCTAAAACCATTGGAGTGGTTGTCTAACAATCCTGCTATCGACATTTATTTAAATTGTGAAACAACAGCTCTTTAGAAAGACAGAAACCAATCCATTTTTACTACTGGTTCTTTTTGTATGAGTGACACGTTTGTATGTAACTGAGTGAGGAGAGAATGGATAGACGATAGTGAACAAAATAAAAATGGCAATTAAACATATCTTTGCAGTGGGCAGAAAACAGTTTAATTTTCAATTTGGGATACTGATCAAAAGTATCAAAGCTCTTCTCGTGTGACGCAAGTTGCTTTAGGCAATTTGTTTTTAAAAGAGAAGGCAAGGTGCTATATTTCCTCTCCCCTTGTGCACATTTATAATAAGTCATTGATGTGTTGGGTAAGCTGGGTCTACATGGACTGCATTTGATGCAGTAGCGAAAGAGAGAGGCTTCCAACACTTGAAGAAATGCAACACGATTTTATTGAATAACTAACTATAAGACATGCTTGACTGTGGGTTGACACTATGCTGACTTGACTGGAGACCTGAGGCTAACCTGACCAGACTATCTTACTACCACATGGTGTTTGTTCTAGTTGCTGCTCACGAGCTCTGACTGTCTCAGAGGCTGGATCCCGAGAGAGCGGGAAAGCTAGTGCCCTCTGGCTTTAAAGTGGTTGTGTCCTGTCTGGTGATTGGCTGCTGTGTTCTGTGTGCTCACTGGTCATCCTGTGTGCCAATCACTGCCTGTCTGCACACCATCATATACCTGGATGTATATTGTGACAGTCATGATATCGCAAGGGGCCCAAATCATGTTTTACATCGGTGGGACTTCCCGCTGCACTTGCCCCCGCCAATGACATACCGGGAATCCCAATGTTGTGTCGCAAGTCGGCTTACATTGCAATGAAGTTCATGTGAAACTCCCCCAGTCGCCACACTCCGGCGCCTGTTCAGGTACACTGAGGGAGAATTCAGAGTGTCCAATTCACCTAGCAAGCACTTCTTTTGGGACTTGTGAGAGGAAACTGGAGCACAATGCTATTACCTCAAGGCTGGAACAGCTTTAATCGGAATCACAGAAAAATACAGTGCAGAAGAGACCCTTCGGCCCATCAGTCTGCACCGACGCATGAAAAATACCTGACCTGCCGACCTCATCCCGTTTTCCAGCACTCTGCCCATAGCCTTCAATGTTATGACGTGGCCAAGTGCTCATCCAAGTACTTTTTAAAGGATGTGAGGCAACCTGCCTTGACCACCCTCCCAGAAAGTGCATTCCAGACTGTCACCACCCTCTGGGCAGAAAAAGTTTTTCCTCAAATCCCCCTCAACCTCCTTCCCCTCCCCTTGATCTTGAGTCCCCTTGTAACTGGTGCTGGTTTAGCACAGTGGGCTAAACAGCTGGCTTGTAATGCAGAACAATGCCAGCAGCGCGGGTTCAATTCCTGTACCAGCCTCCAGAACAGGCGCCGAAATGTGGTGATTAGGGGCTTTTCACAGTAACTTCATTGAAGCCTACTTGTGACAATAAGCGATTATTGTTATAACTGACCCTTTAATTAAGGGGAACAACTGATCCCTAGCCACCGCCTCATGATCCTTTTTTTGTTCTTTTTTTAAATTAAATTTAGAGTACCCAATTATTTTTTCCCCCCAATTAAGGGGCAATTTAGTGTGGCCAATCCACCTAACCACATCTTTGGGTTACATAGAACATAGAACAGTACAGCACAGAACAGGCCCTTCGGCCCTCAATGTTGTGCCGAGCCATGATCACCCTACTCAAACCAACATATCCACCCTATACCCGTAACCCAACAACCCCCCCTCCCCTCCCTTAACCTTACATTTATTAGGACACTACGGGCAATTTAGCATGGCCAATCCACCTAACCCGCACATCTTTGGACTGTGGGAGGAAACCGGAGCACCCGGAGGAAACCCACGCACACAGGGGGAGGACGTGCAGACTCCACACAGACAGTGACCCAGCCGGGAATCGAACCTGGGACCCTGGAGCTGTGAAGCATTTATGCTAACCAACATCCTACCCTGCTGCCCCTCAAGGGGGTGAAATCCACGCGGACACGAGGAGAATGTGAAAACTACACACGGACTGTGCAAACTCCACACGGACGGTGACCCAGGGCTGGAATTGAACACGGGTCCTCAGCGCCGCAGTCCCAGTGCTAACCACTACGCCATGTGCCGCCCCCCCCCCACCTCTCATAATCTTGTACACCTCGATCAGGTTGCCTCTCAGTCTTTGCTCGAGCGAAAACTTGGCACTCTTCAGGATGATATTTAACAGGAAGCTGTGGGTTAAGCAGTGATCAGGAGCTGCGAGGCATTTGCAAATCCTTAGTTTTATTATGTTGCCACACTGGATGGTCCTCGGGAGGTGTTCTTTATTCTGATTAAATCTAATTCTGAAGCTATGGTGCGCTCACAGTTGACAATCTAGTTGTGCCAATGAACTCATTCGAATAAATGAAGGACCAAGTGTAAAATTAGAGTTAGAATAGAGGGGGACATGGCTGCATCCTTTCTTGCTCTTTGTGGTGCAGCTTTGGTCTGTCAGTGAGGTGAGTGCGGAGGCATCTTGGCATGCCACGATTCCAACAAAGCTATGTCCCTTGAAGTCTGCCCCTGGAAGAATGACAGATAAGTGTTTTTGATCTTAAATCGTATTCATTTTTAATTCTAGTCATTGTCCCCATCTCCACTCTCACCTTGGCACCAACAGCTCCACACTAACATCAGGGACGGGTGCGGTGGAGGGGCGGAGGTGAGCAGAGCCAGAAATGAGGGTGAACAGAGCCAGGAGTGAGGGTGAACAGAGCCTGCGGGCTGGGGGAATAGTGGATGTGAGCAGATCCAGGATTTCGTCAATGTTTTGATGGTCCATTTGATTTGTTGGGCTGCGCTCCTGAGAGGGCTTTCACGTCTGCTTGAAGCAACCCTAAGTAAGTCGGTGTACAAACTAGGTAAGTACAATGAAAACAGCCCAACCTTTCACACTTGCAGACCCCAATGGCTCCCCCAGAGGCCAAAATAGCATACAGCAAGCTCTGGCTTGAATGAAAGTCAGCTCACTGGGACATTCAGTACCGTCATGGTCCTCAATAACAGTGATCATCTTGGGTTTGCTGCCATGGTAACTGCAAGATCCAGCCCATTACGAAATGCACAGTTTTTTTTTATAAATTTAGATTACCCAATTATTTTTTCCAATTAAGGGGCAATTTAGCGTGGCCAATCCACCTACTCTGCACAGTTTTGGGTTGTGGGGGCAAAACCCACGCAGACACTGGGAGAATGTGCAAACTCCACACGGACAGTGACCCAGAGCCGGGATCGAACCTGGGACCTCAGCGCCGTGAGGCGGTTGTGCTAACCTCTAAGCCACCGTGCTGCCTTAGAAATGCACAGTTGACCCTATAATGTTCATAACGTGCTTCCTGCTAGTGTTCCTTCGAAATTCCTTTCATGTTTGACTTCATTGATTTGCTTGCAATCCAGACTTTGCAGCAGGTAACTGGAAAGCAATGAAACTTCTGGAAAAAGTTGATATTGTCCTTCTCCTATTTTTTTCACATGCGTTTGTAATATTCTGCCCCCTCCCTGTTTGTATAATGACGTTTTAGAACAATTTTTTGTTTGCTGGCAGGGCAGAAATATTTCAAGTACTTGGGGTAAGAAATCCCATTTAATTATAGAATAGGTTGTGAACAGTGAGGTTACTCAGCTTTCATTACTGGTCAGTCTGGTCACTAGAATTAAACTAGAATAAAGAAAGCAAGATGCTGTACTTCGTGGAGAAGAGTTGAAACGTTAGTGTTCACTTCAGAAGCATTTGACACGTTATCTGCTTTATGAGGTGAACGGTTACCATGGTTGTTAAAACACGTTTTCTATCACATTCGTAAAATCGTGCATAGGTCATTGAAAATTCGCACTTCAATCCCCTTTGAGGCAAGAAGAGAATCTTTCGGCATCACTTGCGCAAATTCAATTCCCGTACTGGCCTCCCTGAACGGGCGCTGAAATGTGGCGACTAGGGGCTTTTCATAGTAACTTAATTGAAGCCTACTTGTGACAATAAGCGATTATTATTATTATTCGGGACCCACTCCGGCCGACCTTCGTGACACGCCTCTTTCGCTTACCTTTATTGTGAAAGGGGAACGATGCTTGGTCTTCACAGTCTCACTCCAAACAGGTTCAAAGGAGGCGAGGGCAACGTGCATATCAGGTGCCGACTCCAGCTAGTTCCTTTGTACCTTCTTCATCTTTGTGAAAATCCAACCTAGCACATGTACATCATCATGAAGGACAATAGCAGCAAAATGCGTGTTTTACTTCGCACCTAATGCTCCTGGGAGATGCAACTCCAGAATACTGACAGCCTCATGAGTTCTTGACTTGTTTTTAAATTTGAAATCAGCTGTAAGTTTAAAAACTGACTCTGGGGTCTCAGCCACAAAAGGACTTCTTCACCCGCCACATCTCTTTGAAAAAATATAACTTCTCTTATTTGCCAGTACTTCCCTGCATATAACACATGCTTTGCATCATTATTTGCATTGGCAGAATTGACAAAACCATACCTCAAGTAATCATCTTTACACTGATCTGTTCCCGAGTTAAATTTATTTTTTGTACTCTGTTGACCAGAGACCCTGTACAGGGATAACACTGGTACTGCTCTGCCCTACCCTGGATTCTCTTGAGCAGCTCTCTACAGCAGACCCTGTTGTGAGATCTTATCTAGTAGGTACACTGCCTATTTGAGCCTCTGGCCAGCTCTTACTTTTTAAGCAAATGTTCTATCTTGACAGTCCTTATGCCAGCAGTTGGAAATTAGAAGCAACTCTGCTTTGTGATTTGGCACCAAAAGCATATGCATGGAGGGCACTTGACATCAAGTGGACCGTGCTGCCACTTCTGGCTGGAAGACTGCACACAGCTTAATTTATTTTCATTTAAAAGCTAATGGCCAGCTTTCTTGATGTAAAAGCCAGCAGCAGCCGTTGGGTGCTTCTCACGCAATCGGGATCACCGCGGGAACGGCGTGACCGATCGCTCCGACACCCGCCTGGGACCCACCCTTTTGAAAAATCCTAATCTGAAACATGAAGCTAATTGCCCTAAAATAAAAGGAGGATTGTTTTGTTTTGGACTTACCGCCACAACCAAGTGATTTGGAAGTTCCAATATATTGGCCAACAAAAGGATACTTCAGCTGCGAATATTAAAGGTGCACTTCTTTTGTAAGCGATGTGTGAAATCAAACTGGAGGGAATAATAAAAAGTATGTAAAAGATGCCAAACATTGTGCTGACCCCCTCTTGTACTGATAGAAATTGGAGGTTAAAAGGTCAAAAACATGAGTCTCTAAAACAGGAGAGAACTGAACTCTCCATTAATGCACTAAGATGGCTATTGTTAAGGGCGACTGTGGGAATTACTATAGTTTGTTTCTGCAGGATTTATTACTTCTGTTATTCAATATTAAAATAAAAAATTTTAATGCACAGAATATTACAGGAGTTGTAATTAGCATGTGACTTGGCCAACCCACTTTGTGTGGTCTGATTACGGTGATGTTTCCATTTAATTTATTTTCTTGAGCTTTATTTATTTTGAGGAATGCAACTTTGAGATGTCGCAGTAAGATAGAAATCTGGAGTTTTTAAACAATGAAAAATAATTTGATAATTGAAAGTCTTCTCGGTGGTTATATATGGTGTGCTTGCTGTTGTCAAGTTGAGCTTAGGCTGGAAGAGTGGGAGACTTGGTCTCATCTTTCAATTGTCTAACCCTTCCTCCACTTGGCAGCAGGCTGCAAACACATCCATTTTTGCTTATTTTATGATTTTCTTTTCATAGTTTTCTGTTTTTATTCTACACTCTCAGACACTCAATCTCGGATTGACAAGTGGTAATGTTATTCCAACAGTGTAAATGTGGATATTGCCAATCCTGTCTTCCCCCCCGTGACAAAATGCAGAAAGGCAAGCTGATGCACTGACAGATAAAGTAACGTTCCTGTCACTTCCGTGCTCAATCCGACTTTTAACTGAGTTGTGAATTTGCCTGTACTTTGCACGGCGCAAACTTTTTTTTTCATTACCTAACGTCTACAAGAATAATTTTAATAAAATGATAATGTTGAAAGGTATTCAGGATAAGGGATTCTGCACCAAGAATGTTCCAGGAGAGTTCCACACAGATAAACTTGTCAGTGATGATCTCCAATGAAGAAAGCACCAGTCACTCAGAATATGAGAGCCTTTATATTGAAAGGGGCACAATAGACATTGCCTGCAGCTCATAGAGTGAGCTCTCTCCTGAGTTATGATGAAAGGTAAAACTTACTGAACTTTTATAGAGCCCTGCCGGTCACCTCTGCATGCCTATTCCTGTGTTAGAAAGAATATTTCCACATGAATAAATTCTTTAAATTTACCAAAGACCAGGCTTGTCCTGAAACTGTGGCCTATTGAAGCCACTCAGTGAAGAACCAGAGCATAAAACAATCTTTATTCATAGGAACATAAGAATTAGGAGCAGAAGTAGGCAGTTCAGCCCTTTGAGCCATCTCCACCATTGAATCAGGTCTTGGCTGATCTCTTCCTGGTCTCAAACACACCTCCCAACTGTTCCCCATATCTCTTTAACCTTCATTTTTATCAGGAATATACCTATCTCCTCCTTGAAACAATTTAGTGACTCTGATTCCACCGCACTATAATAATAATCTTTATTACTGTCACAAGTAGACTTACATTAACACTGCAATGAAGTTACTGTGAAACTCCCCCAGTCGACACACTCCGGCGCCTGTTCGGGTACACACAGGGAGAATTCAGAATGTCCAATTCACCTAATCAGCACATCTTTTGAGATTTGTGGGAGAAAACCGGAACACCCGGAGGAAACCCACGCAGACACAGGGAGAACGTGCAGACTCCACACAGACAGTGGCCCAAGCAGGATTCGAGCCTGGGACCCTGGTGCTGTGAAGCAACAGTGCTTACTGTGTCACCCTATGGGGCAAGAATTCCACAAATTCACCACCCTCTGCGAGAGGTAATTCCTCCTCATCTCAGTTCTAAATCTACTCCTCTCAACTGATATCTGTGACCTCTCGTTCTTGATTACCCCACAAAGGAACATTTGGTCTACATTTATTTTAGTATTTTCATAGATTATCATAGAATTTACAGTGCAGAAGGAGGCCATTTGACCCATCGAGTCTGCACCAGCTCTTGGAAAGAGCACCCTATCCAAGGTCCGCACCTCCACCCTATCCCCATAACCCAGTAACCCCACCCAACACTAAGGGCAATTTTGGACACTAAGGGAAATTTAGCATGGCCATTCCACCTAACATGCACATCTTTGGACTGTGGGAGGAAACTGGAGCACCCAGAGGAAACCCACGCAGACACAGGGTAGATGTGCAGACTCAGCACAGATAGTGACCCAAGCCGGAATCGAACCTGGGACCCTGGAGCCGTGAAGCAATTGTGCTATCCACAATGCTACCGTGCTGCCCTCATTTATACACCTAGATCAGATCCCCTCTCATCCTTCTAAATTCCAGAGAGCATGGACCCAAACTGTTTAATCTCTCCTCGTATGTCAACCCTTCCATCTTTGGAATCAATCTGGTGAACCTCCTCTGAAAAAAATGAAAATTGCTTATTGTCACAAGTCGGCTTCAAATGAAGTTACTGTGAAAAGCCCCTAGTCCCCACATTCCGGCGCCTGTTTGGGAAGGCTGGTACGGCACACAGCAGCCTCAAATGCCCCCACATCCCTTTTTTGGCCCAATCTCCGAGCCTGTCTATATCCATCTGTAAATTTTTTATCTCCTCTTCACTGCCTGCTTTCCCACCTATTTTGGTACCATCAGCAAAGCCTGATATGTTACACTCTGTCCCTGCTTTCAGATCATTTATATCGATTGTAAACAGTTGAGGTCCAAGGACTGACTCTTGCAACACCTCGCTAGTTACAGTTCGCCAGCCAGTGAAGGCAGAACCAGTAACCAAAGGAAGTACAAACTTAAAAAAAAAATGTAGTCTACCCAATTGATTTTTTTTTCAATTAAGGGGCAATTTAGCATGGCCAATCCACCTAACCTGCACATCTTTGAGTTGTGGGGGTGAAACCCACACAGAGGCGGGGAGAGTGTGCAAACTCCACGCAGGCAGTGACTGGAGGCCGGGATCGAACTGGGACCTCAGTGCTGTGAGGTAGCAGTGCGAACCAGTGTGCCACCGTGCTGCCCTAAGGAAGTAAAAACTTATCAGTGCTTCTCTTTAGAAGTGTGAAGTCCATAACCATATTGGATTTTTGTTCTGTCAGTCTATCACTGCCTGCAGTAAACTGCATACTTTGTCTTAATTCATTTGCACTCCTGCCATGTGAAATTATTCGCTGATCGTGTGATGATCAATCCCATAACAAGGATGCTGCCAATAGTAAAACCAAGTGAAAATTCTGGCTCCTCAGTTCGCTAGATCTGCACTATGTCAAGTGAAATCTCATTGTTGAAACTGTCCTTTGAAATTTCCATCACGTGATGAGAATCCTACCTTGCAGGAAAATGGTTGTTTTTCAGTGGGAGCAAAAAAAAAATCTATACTAGTCTTGATTCAGTTTTCAGAACTTGGAATAACGAATCACCATCTTCAATTACCCTGTGTTAAATTGGGAATGAGCCAGTTGTTTTAACTTTTCTCTCTGAGCAATATGTTCACTATTAATCTGTGGGAGAAACAAAGCTTTTTTCTTGATAAATATTTTTATTCTCCTTTTTCACATTTTCATCACATATTTACAACAACAAATAATTAACAATAACAACAAATACAATGGCAATCCCGTAGCCAACAAGCCCCTCAACACACCCACCCTCAAACTGCTCCCAACATTTTGAACACAAAAGGCGGCGAAGCCGACCTCCACCCCAACAGAATCCGCCTTCGGGCAATCAGCGAGGCGAAGGCTAAGACATCTGCCTCTGCAGTGGGAGGAACAAAGTTGGGAGGTTTCATCAAATTTACACAGTAGCTCACACCTCATGCCACCTCGTCAGTGAGAAGTGTTTGCCAAGGTCACCCCCCCCCCCCCCCCCCCCCCCCCCCAACTTCATTGACCAAGGTGCCACTTCAGGTGGCCGGACAAACGGGTATACCTTAGCCAGGAAAATGTTCGCTACAAAGAGATAAGTGAGAGCAGTGGATATGGGAAGAAAGGCTTTGGTATTTTTTGCAACTATTGGTTTACATGTCTCATAAGTATTTGTTCAATAATGAGTAACTGTATGTGCTGACTAACTGTCAAGTTTAGTTGTTTCTTCAGCAATAACAAATATAGTGAGAGCTTGCTGACAGCTGAGAGAGGCAGTGTGTGGTATGATGGGCTGCTGACAGTCCTGCTGGGTTCAGTCGCAATTTGTTCATTGCTCAAGGAGCTCTGCATAAATTCAGCGTTGGTGTCGTTAAACCATTAGCGATGTCATCCGTGGGTTATACTATAAAAAGCACAAATGAACCTGTGGAGATACTTCTGGCTTATTTGACTGAGAATTGTAGCTCATTAAAGTCATCTGTCAGAATGATATACTACCCACAGTTACTAAGCAGAAGATACATGTCAAGTTTGACTGAAACTTCATTCTCTCCTTTATCTTCCTAAAATTTTCACTCAGCTGGTTTGGAGGTTGGGGAGAGGGGAGGGGGGTCTTCAAGTATTACCCAGAAAAAGGGAAACCATTAAAATATATCTCTTATATCTTTAATTTTGTGAATTTGAACAGCAGTATTTTTCATTTTAATGAATTCATAGGGTTTTAAAGGTTTGCTCCCCGAGTTAACATTTTAAGCTGAATTGAGATTTTTGCCTTTCTTCTATTTTTCCCATTCCTCCACCCCCCTCCGCCCAAACAAAATGTTAATATTCTAATTGATGTAACTATGAAGTCAGAATTAACCTTGTAATTTCTCTGCTATATAATGGATTGCCTACCTACAGGTCAGTAATTTACAGTTTGCCAACAGACAGATTTCCTCACCTTGACCATGCTGGTCAGTGAGTTCCTGTTGGGCACATTGCAGGCCTCGCGACTCAATGTTGAGTTTGGCACCTTCAAATTCTGACCGTTCTCCTCCATCTTAAAACTCTTTGCCCTCTTTTTTTTTTTAAGTATCCCACGCATGTATTGCTTCAATGTAAATCCCCCTCCACCTCTCACACCAGGCTATGTGTCTTTTGTTCTTAAAGTTACTACTTTTTGTTGCAGTTTCTACTGTTCCAACACATTCTCCCTCCCGTCAGTTCTGACAAAGAGTCTAAGGATTCTAAACGTTAACTCTGTTCTCTCCTAATAGATGCTGCCAGACCTGCTGAGGTTTTCCCGCATCTTCTGTTCTTGTTTCAGTTTCCAGCATCCACAATATTTTACTTATCTTTGTGGTCAGTACATGATCCTGACCGGAGGCTGACTATTTCCTCCGGGAAGAATCAAGGCATTTCTGCTGACCCAGCTTGACTTGAAAATAATAATCTGGATACATTTTATCTACACCATGAGAAATTTCATATCGCTTTTCCTTGGCATCATTATTGTGAAGATTCCACACTATTTTAAACAAAGAAAAGTGTTTATTATCACAATCTTGTCATGAGTCCTCATGGGTACAGCACGTTGAGAAAAATGTTGTCTTTATTACTTCTTTTTAACGGACTTTCATGGCATGAGGAAGAAAAATTGTTCAAGCTTTTCCCAAAATGGGTACTTGACATCCACAAAGCAATTCATCTCCATGATTGTGTGAATGTGTCCACATTTTACAACATTTGATGGAGCTGCTCAGAAGTGGATATTTTGCTCCTGGTGATGTTGCCATGATGAGCTATTTTAATAATTAGCTTGAAAAAATTGTCATTGTTTGAATGATAGTCTAAGCAGTAATGTTATAGGGAAACATTTTTTTTTAAACGGAATAGTAAAATACAGTATTAAATGTGAATCCATTGCCCCCTTGCTTTCTTTTTCATTGGAAAGAAATTTATAAAATCTGTTATTCTAAACCCGCCTTGTGCAAGTACCATTCTTTGGATTAAGCACACAACCTTCATGCTTGCTAATGAACTGGACTCCTGTCGATATTGTTGCATGTTTTATACATTAAGGGCAGGATTTTCCATTCTCCGCCATTGCGTTTGGGAATCCCTCTCTGGCGGATAATGGTGTGTTGGACAAAAAATGGGATTGCGTCTGCTGGTACACCTGGCCCCAGTCTTCGCTTCCACACCGCTGCCCACTGCGGGCTACCTGCCTCGTGGCGGACGTGAACATGCAAAGTGCTGATTCATATACATCTGCATGAAATTAACGGGGTAGAAGCCCGGGGACCCTGGGAATTTGGCGGATGAGGGCTATGGGGTGAGGGTTGACTCCAGGACCCTCTCCTGGGATGAGGGGTCCTGTGTCTGGAAACCTGAAGATCACCCTTGGCATGGTGATCTCAGGCAGCCTTCTGCTCAAGAGCATCATCCTGGTCAGACGTTTGAAACTCTGAAGTGGCCTCCTTCCCCTGAACTGCTTGGCCTGACACCTGATGAGCAGTCCAGTGAAGAATCAATACATGAACACTTTCCCTTTCCTAACATCTGCTCCCTGAGCCCTATGTCCTTGAGATTGCAGCTTTTTGAAGTGGCAGAGCCTTCCTAGAAAGCCCTCAATACATTAAAAGGATTCAAGTCCCCTGTGCTCTGTTGAAATGCGAGGGATTCATTCATTTTCACAGAGCAGTACCTTTCACTGTGATTGACAGCTCAGTGGTTCAGACGCAGCTGCTAGGGGATTTGTTTATTTAACTTTCCCTTTATGCTTGAAAGCATCCCTCGCACCCTCATCAATCTTTTCTTTGTTTTAATTTTAATTTAGAGTACCCAATTCTTTTTTTCCAAATAAGGGTAATTTAGTGTGGCCAATCTGTCTATCCTGTATATCTTTGGGTTGTGGGCGTGAGACCCACACAGACACGGGGAGAATGTGCAAACGCCACACGGACAGTGACTCGGGGCCAGGATCGAACCTGGGTCCTCAGCGCTGTGAGACAGCAGTGCTAACCACTGTGCCGCTGCACCACCCCCAATCAATCCGAGCCACAGTGTTTATAAACACTCTTCTGAGGACAGCAAGGTGGCGCAGTGGTTAGCATTGCTGCTTCACGGCGCTGAGGTCCCAGGTTAGATCCCGGCTCTGGGTCACTGTCCGTGTGGAATTTTCACATTCTCCCCGTGTTTGCATGGGTTTCGCCCCCACAACCCAAAGATGTGCAGGGTAGGTGGCTAAATTGCCCGTTAATTGGAAAAAATGAATTAGGTACTCTAAATAAATAAACGCCATTCTAATGAATGACAGCTCCTGACCACTTCAGAGCAGCTAACTGGTTTTACTTTTGTAACCACAGAAAGCTTTTAGCGTTTTTGTAGTGGTTGCATAGTTACATAGAACATACAGTGCAGAAGGAGGCCATTCGGCCCATTGAGTCTGCACCGACCCTTTTAAGCCCTCACTTCCACCCTATCCCCGTAACCCAATAACCCCTCCTAACCTTTTTTTAAAAATCATGGCCAATCCACCTAACTCTTTGGACTGTGGGAGGAAACCGGAGCACCCGGAGGAAATCCACGCAGTCACGGGGAGAACGTGCAAACTCCGCACAGTGACCCAGCGGGGAATCGAACCTGGGACCCTGGCGCTGTGAAGCCACAGTGCTATCCGTTTGTGCTACCGTGCTGCCCTATTAGGCGCTGTCAATCATAGCAAGAATGCTTATAAACATACCTTAGAATCAATGGTGTTACTTCAGAAGCATTCAAATGTGAAGGGGGCATTGTGTTGAAACCATTAAGCAGTCAATCAAAAGATAGGTAAAGGTAGTAACTGAAATTGAACAAACAATTACCATTTCAAAGGATGATAATAATTGCTTATTGTCACAAGTAGACTTTCATGAGGTTACTGTGAAAAACCCCTGGTCGCCACATTCCGGCACCTGTTCAGGGAGGCTGGAACGGGAATTGAACCCACGCTGCTGGTCTGGTTCTGCAATACAAACCAGCTGTCAGCATACCATGCTAAACCAGCCCCTGTTTCTGTGGCTCTCTGAGGATTTCGTGCTTTTGTCGTGCTGTGAGCTTTCCAGGAAGACTCTGACACCTCGAAAATCAGCAGTTTTACAATCCTAACATTGAGGGAACAGGTGGAAGGAAAAGGAAAGTCTTTTTGGCTAGAATCGTCAATGATCTGCCTGATCTGTTCTGCACCTGTCTGGCAGAGCAATTTAAAGTGAGAAGGCCACATCAGCATTTAAACAGATAAGACTATACGATGAATTGGAAGAGAGGACTGCCCGAATTTTTTAAAATAAATTTAGAGTACCCAATTTTTTTTCCAATTAAGGGGCAATTTAGCGTGGCCAATCCACCTATCCTGCACATTTTTGGGTCGTGGGGGCGAAACCCATGCAAACACTGGGAGCATGTGCAAACTCCACACGGACAGTGACCCAGAGTCGGGATTGAACCTGGGACCTCAGCGCCGTGAGGCAGTAGTGCTGTCCACTGCGCCACCGTGCTGCCCCGAGACTGCCTGAATGAAACATGCACCCCCCCCCTCCCGCACCCCCAGTACCGTTCACCTGGTCCACATTTGTGGAGACCAGAGCAAAAGACGTCCAGCCTGGGTCTCCAAGGAGAGGGGATTCAATCCTGGGCGCTGGGTAGAATTGCTCACTTGAATATGCAAATGTAGGCCCTGCCCATTATAGGCAGAACGTAGTTTGTGACGTCAGGCGAGATCTCGTTAGATCCGGCAATTTGTAACGAGCCATTAACTCTCGCGAGAGGCCTCTCAGGAGATTTACCAGTCGCATCCCGAGTCCCAAACGGCACTGGCATCAGATCGCTCCATGGAATCCTTTTCTTGTATACCATGGATTTGGAAGAGGCTGAAAATAGTGGTTTGCTGCAAATTAATATACTTCAATGAGAAGTCAGGCATGATCCTAATTAAGAAAGAACTTCAGTAAATTTCAGCACCTTACTTGCCAGTGCAGTCACCTCCCCAGTGTTGTGACCCGTGGGCTGTTGTTTTGTAGTGAATTCCAGTTTGTAGCAGTGCACTTGGAAAGTGTCATTTGTTCCATTCCCCAGAGCATGTTTTTCAAACATTTCAGTGTTTTCTAATCCCAGATCTTTTGGCCTTTCTCCTTTCAGCACACAGTTAAATGTGCTGTTCTATTTTCAAGATACAGGCTGATTTTGCAGAGGACAGCTTACCAATAAAAGGATCCATCTAATTTTTGCAAATTTGAAGCACACTAATAAGAAACCAGATTATGCACTGCTATCAGATTGTAACCCAGAATTTAATACAAGACAATTGCGCTACATCTTGATTTGTGCACAGCATGCCTGTAAGTATAATAAATCTAAAGTATGCAATTCAAACGGTAAGGTTTCAGTGTGTTCTAGGCTGAAGTAAGTGAAGTTAAATGCAGAAAAATAATACGGCATCAACAAGCTGCTCCAAAGGAGGGAACTCTTTGTTAAAACAAGTTAGATGGATGTAAAAAGTTCACATGCATTGACATTGCACTGTGCAATGTTATGAAATTCCTCTGTCATTTTTAAGAAGCTTTACCTTAAATGTAACTCGAATTTCAGGCTTCTTCAGCGTAACTTCATTGCAGTGCTAATGCAAGCCTACTTGTGACAATGAAGATTATAAAGATTATTATTATGAGTGGCAAGTGACATTCGTGCCTTGCAAGTGTCAGGTATTATGGGCCAGGGTTTAGAGAACACCAAAGTGTATCATTGAGTTCACCTGACCCACAACTTTTAATAGATTTTTGGTTATGAAGAGCACCAGGACCCACTCTACAGGTGTGATGCAACAGAGATCTAAAGTACTTTTAAAACAAAACGATGTTTATTCTTTGAATCCAGTTAACATCCATAAGACAAATACTCCTTTTATCAAAGATAGCAGGTTTAAATTCTCTATTGAGAGCAGCTATCACTTTTTAAATTAGCAAGTGATCTGAAGACATTCTGTTTCATGAAGAGAGAGATCAAAATTTCACCTTGTTTGGCTGGATGCAGCTCCAACTCTGAAAACGAAACTAAAACACAGACACACACCAGCTTTTTACTCAAAGTGAAAGTAAAAAGCCACAACCCAGCTCCACCCACACTCTGACATCACTGCAGCTATTTGATAAACACCCATTTCTTAAAGGTACACCCGCTACAGCTATTTGATAAACACTCATTTCTTAAAGGTACTCTCACATGACACAGGCAATGACCATCTCAAACAAGAGAGAATCTAAACATCTTCCCTTGACATTCAATGGCATTAGCATTGTTTAATTCCCTACGATCAACATCCTGGGGGTTGCCATTGACCAGAAACTGAACTGGACCAACCGTATAAACACCATGGCTACCAGAGCAGGTCAGAGGCCAGCAATTCTGAGACTAGAATTTATCTTCTGACTCCCATCTGCCTGTCCATCACACAAGTCAGGAATGTGATGGAATACTCTCCATTTGCCTGGATGAGTGCAGCTCCAGTAACACCTTAATACCATCGAGCACAAATCAACCCATTTGACTGGCACCCCATTCACCACCTTCAGCATTCACTCCCTCCACCAGTGTTGCACAGTGGTAGCAGTTGTACCATCTAGAAGATGTATTGCAGGAACTCTCTAGCTTCCTTTGGCACATTCCAACCCGCAACCTCTACCGTAAAGAAGGACAAGAGCTGCAAACGCATGGGAACACCACCACCTTCAAGTTCCCCTCCAAGCCACACATCACCCTGACTTGGAACTCTTATCACTGCTCATTAATTGTCGCTGGGTTAAAATCCTGAAGCTCCCTTCCCGGCATCACTGTGGATATACCCGCACCCACCAGATGGACTGCAGTGGATCAAGAAGGCTGCTCACCACCAACTTCTCCAGCAGTAAAGGATGGGCAACAAACGCTGGCTCAGCCAACGATGTCCACATCCTGTGAAGATAATTTTTTTTAAAGCTCTTCAAATATGTATACAATATTGCACCATGCATTTTTATTTGCAGTCCGAATTGAGATGATGCTGGCAAGAGTGCTTCTGCATTGTGTAGGCAGAACATTCAACAGCCACTAATGCACTGGTGATGGAGGGGGAGAATGTTGAGTTTGGTGGCCCAGGCAATGATCAAGTAAACTGTCCTGTGTGATGTGGCTGTTCATTGGGAAGATTAGATTTTAGTCATTTTCAATTGAAATCAACCATTGGTGCTTTCTCTTTTTATCAGTCACTAATGCACAGAGATAATTTGCAACTGGAAATTTCTGTTCCCTCCATGTGCTTAGTCAAAATATTTCTGTGTACAATTACAGTGTTGCACAAAACAAGTCAACATGATCGCTGGCTTGTCTCAAAACAAATTTTGCAAACCAGGTGGCCTGCACAATAGAGGTAAACAAGCACATTCCCATTTGGAAAACGTGCCCTGCTCTCCCTCAACCTTAATTTAATTTGTATATCTCTCTAATATCTCTCTGATACAACTGGGCTTAATTACAGCATCTAGGTAAACAGAGGCTTCTATTCATAAGTTTCTTTTGTTTCGATGTTTGAAGAAAGCTTTTGTTTCCCCTACCCCCTCGCCCTCTTCCCCACAACAAAAGCATTTTGTTTTTAAGCTTTCCAATTACTGAAATGCTCTATGTAATCCTGAGGACGAACTGTCAGCATTTTTAATTCACTGATCTCTGGTATCTCTGTTGTAATTTTGTACACGTGTGTGTTATTGTTGCTTGGCAACTGTTAGTTCTACAGTGCGGATAAGCAGAATGCTGGCTTTGCGGCAAATTAAAGCACAATAGGTTATCTACGCGCTATTTATCATAGAACTGTCAGAACTGTTTGATTCTTCAGTAAAGCTTTCCAATAGGACTAGTCTGTAAATGCACCCTCAGCAAATACCTGTCGGCATTTCCCTTTCCCTGCATTTATGTGTGCTTATCTTAGTATCTTTTTTAATTACATTGAAGACGAACACAATCAGGCATCCCATTCAAATGCCTGATGCTGACAGAATAAGTAAATAACACTTGAATCGATTACTCTGAATTTATTTCTTTATTTGCCTCTTTCAGGTAACTCCAGTGTCTGGCCCACAGGAAGGGGGAACACAGGTGACCATTCATGGAGTCAATCTGGGCCTGGATTTCCTGGACATTGCCAACAGTGTACGTGTGGCAGGAGTGCAATGTATCCCACTGTTAGATGGGTATATAATCGCTGAACAGTAAGTTCAATCTACAATTTAGGAAATAACGAGTTTCATAAGCAAATTTTCTTCTCTTCTGGTTTGACTTTTGATCGGAACCGTCCCAGGTTCATTAACCAGTGGTCCAGCCTGGCAGCATTTTGTGCGAACTTGTAGAGGAATTTATAAAGCAGATCAGCTGAACCAAAGTTGAATCTTGTTTACTCTTGATATCTGCCAGCACTTGAGATTGAATTATTAATTTTAAATGCTTGCATTCCAAGTGAGTGACCTTGTCATTATTGCAGTCAACACTCATGTTCCTGTGATGAGTTTTATAATGTTACGGAGCTTGAAATTGTCAGCAGACATCAACTGGGCCTGGACGTTGTGTCAAGCACAGCACTGACTTCACTACTGAATTGTGTAGAGACTTGTTCATTTTTAATGGTGTTCTGCCGTCTTCCAGGCCACCCGTGTTATAGTTTTTAATTTCACCTGAAGTGTTCACACAAACCTAAGAACATCGGCCGAGTTCCCAGATTCAATCCCAGCTCTGGGTCACTGTCTGTGTGGAGTTTGCACATTCTCCCCGTGTTTGCGTGGGTTTCGCCCCCACAACCCAAAAGCTGTGCAGGGTAGGTGAATAGGCCACGCTAAATTGCCCCTTAATTGGAAAGAATTAATTGGGCACTCTAAATTTACACAAAAAAACATGAGAACTTTGGCTGTTACTGGGCCACAAGCGAGGTTGGAGTCTGTACCTTGGCAACATAGAGTAGAGTTTTACCTGCACAGTAATCACAGTAGTCGATTATTGAAGCCATCCGATTTTAATTCCATAAGAGGTAATGGGCCAGGTAACCACCTCGGGGGAAGAGGATGGAAATCTCCACATGTACCTGCAGCTGGATTGAGCTTGTCAGAAGATGTTCGGAACTTTCTGCTTTCTCCCTGCGACGAGCTGCTTTTGAATTCGGACTTGTGCATTCTTATTGACAATTGCCTTTAGTCTTGGGGAATAGTGGGTCTGTGCTGTAGATTTCTGGAATTTGATTTAGTGGTGCGTTTAAACTTCTTTTCCAATTCTTTGAGCCACTGCTGTGGCGCCTGAGGCTTGGCAGCAGCATGACTGAACTTGCTCACATCAAATCAATGGCAATCGCATTGTACAGTGCAGTAAATATGTCTCCAGCCGCATGTGAGATTTTAAATCAACTGCTGAAATAAGGTTCTTGCAGGTCAAGGGCTGTCATTGTATGTGATATATATTTTTTTGCATATCTATTCTCTCGCGCTCGGGTTTAGAGAAGTCAACGCTGCAAATTTCTTTCATTGTTTACTTCAACGTAGATGCAGCGTTTGATCTTATGCCCTGCGATTTCTTATTCTTTCCACCAGCGATTATTGTGCATCTAAACAGCAGCTTGCATTATCTGGCGCCTTTAGCAGAGTGAAACATCACAATGTTTCACAGGAGTGTTACTCAAAAGATACTCACACCAAGTCACAAAAAAACCATAGAATGCCAGCAGCAATACTGTAGGCCATTTAACCGTCACGTCTAACACTATCCACAGGAACAAGATACCTCGTGCCACCTCCCTGCCTTAGCCCTGCAATTATTTTTCTTTTCAGCTAATGACCCAATTCCCTTTTGAAAGCCGCAATGAAATTTTGCCCCCACCACACTCTGGCAGTGTACCCTAGAGCCCTGGTCACTCACAACATAAAGATTCTTGAACTTTCCGCCGATGGGAACGGTTCCTCTCTGCCTTCTCTGTCTAGACCCTTTGTCTTTTTGAACACTTCTAACAAACCTCCGCTCAACCATCCTTTCTCCCAAGAGAACAGCCCCAGCTCTTCTATCATCTATCCCTTGAACCAGTCTCCCGAATCTTTTCTGCACCCTCTCTAAAGCTTTCATCCCATTCTTAACACATTTCCAGAATTGGGGACACTACTCCAGTTGACACCGAACCCATGTTTTATAAAGGTTTGCCATGACTTCCTTGATATAGATATAGAACAGTACAGCACAGAACAGGCCCTTCGGCCCTCGATGTTGTGCCGAGCAATGATCACCCTACTTTAAACCCACTTAACCCGTATACCCGTAACCCAACAATCCCCCCATTAACCTTACACTACGTGCAATTTAGCATGGCCAATCCACCTAACCCTTTTTTGCCCTTGCTTTTTTATTTACCTATATTTATAAAACCTAGTATTTCATATGCCTTAATGATGGCATTTTTAATCTACCCTGCCACCTTCAGTGACTTTGGCACATAAACTCCCAGTCCAACTGCTACTTCATTCCCTTTGCAATTGTATCATCAATGTGTATTGGATTAGCATGATATAATTGCCCTTAGTGTCAGTGTCCTAAATGGTTATTTGGGGTTACAGGGATAGGGCGGAGGTGTGTGTTTAAGTAGGGTGCTCTTTCCAAGGGCCGGTGCAGACTAGATGGGCCGAATGACCTCCTTTTGCACTGTAAATTCTATGACTTGCCTCATTCTTCCCACCAAGATGTATCATTTCACACTTTCCTGCATTAAAATTTATACTATCACGTGTCTGCCAATTCTACCACCCTGTTTATATCCTTTGAAAGTCTATTACTATCCTCCTGACAATTCACAATATGTTCACGTTTGGGTAGTCCGCAGATGTTGAAATCGTACCCAGCATGCCAAGTCAAAGTCATTGATATAAATCAAGAAATGCTGTGGCCTTAATATCAAACTGGGGGGAACCTCACGAGACACCCCTGTCCACTCTGGAAAAGCAGCTGTTCGCCACTCCTCTTCCTGTTGTTCAGCCAAACGTTGTATCCATGCTGCCACTATCCTTTTATCCCACGGGCTTCAACTTAGCTGACAAACGTGTTATGTGACCTATTGGAGGTCCAGGTACATGACACCAGCTGCAATACCCTCATCAAACCAGGTTAGCAAGCAAGAGGGATTGATCAGTAGCTAGGGAATGGAATTTGAAATGGGGACTGTGTGCAGCTCGCTGGCTACACGGCCAGCTTTTGCTGCCATGTTTTGAAAATTGTTTGGGAGAAGAAAAATGTTCGGAAGCATAGCTCACGGCTTCACACCAGCAGGGTGGGGTGAAAAGGGTGCCCCGATCTCAAATATTAAAAAGACAGGAAATCCCCCTCGCCCAGCATACAAGGGAACACTCCCGTGCCGTGCCCCCCCCCCCCCCCCCCCCCCCCCTCCACCACCACCATCACCATCACAATGGAGCTCCCCAGAAGGCCTTCCTCTAGCTGCCCGGGTGTGTCTCTCTTCCCCCGCCCTGGAGCCTATGCTTACAGCCGCACCCCTGGAGAATTCCCTTCACCTGCTGCACGTTTGTGAGAAGCAGTTGTAAATCCCCATTCTAAAGATGGGGGAGGAGGGGGGGTGGGAAACAATATGGAGCGGAAGCTGCTAATTACATTTAAATGTATTTAAAGGGTGGGAACCTCACTATGCCACCAGTGAAGGGGGAAATCTGAAAAGGACGTCTTGCGGTTGACAATCTCATTTCCCGATTCTCGTGAGATTTTGCTCCCGTTTCCTCCGCTCGCAGGCCCAAATTCACGGCCGGCGATACTGGATGGCAAGAAAAGTCCCGCTTTCAGTGATTCTCCGATATGTAGGAGGCAAGAAGGAAAGTGCAGAATTTCCCAGCTGGACAACAGAGGAGACATTGGGGGAGGATGACGTGGTCAGCTGCAGGCCGGTCGAGAAGGACCTGGAAGGATTGGTTGTCACATTCTGATGGGATGTTATTTGTGATTTTGACAATAGCCGTTGCATGACTTGGCAGCGGCAGAAAACTGATTGGAGATTAAAACTCCAGTTACACCCACAATTTTGTGTTCTCCTAATTTATAGTACGTTATAATATTGTAAATTATGCTTATGATTGGTCGGTAACAAAAGACAACATTAAAGCCTTTTAAACGTGGCTTACACTTCTGGTAATAACGTTGCGATTTACTGCATTCAAGAATGTCATTGGTCAAATTATTTTGAAATTGAACAAAAGATGTTCTGATTACTGCATTCTATCTTTTGTGCATCTTTCCCATCCTGGTCTCTCACTGTGTCCTTTGATGCGACCTGTGCTATGAACAACTCGACTCTGCTATAGTGCTCTGGCTTCAGATGCAGTAACTCCTAACTCACATTAAAATCAAATCCAGATCTGGGCACCAGTTGAGGAACTATTATGTCATTTGGTAAGATCAGAGAATGTTCGGTCCTGCCAATTTTTGTAAACTATTTTGAACTGGAAACCGAACACATCTGCTGTAAATTTAAGAAAAAGGAGACAAATGAAAAAGATTTTACTGGTTTTCGATCTTTCAGCATGACTAAATTGATGTTGTGTGAGGCCCAGTGTTTTTCTGATTGTGTAGTTCCTAGACATCACGGAGGAAGGGAATGCATTACGAAGCTGTGTTGTGTTACGATTACAATCAGTTTGAACCCATTGCTGCTAGTATGATTGATGAGCGCAATAGTCTAATGGTTTACCTCATAATGCACATAAATCTGCCAATTATTACTTTGCACCATCTAGCTCTATCAGGAATGAATGGGCTTTGGTGCAAGATTACCCAAGCATGGCCCTGGCGCGGTGGACCACAAGGTGGGTCAAGGGGTTGAGTACATAATGGATTTGCCCTCCAAAGTGCATTCGAGCCCCCCCCCCTCCTTCTCTCCCCCCCCCTCCTTCTCTCTCCCCCCCCCCTCCTTCTCTTCCCCCCCCCCTCCTTCTCTCCCCCCCCTCCTTCTCTCCCCCCCCTCCTCTCTCCCCCCCCCCCCTCCTTCTCCCCCCCCCCCCCCCCCCTCCCTCCAGCTGACAGGTAGGCGCTGCCCGCCCCAACCTCTGGAATAATGAGTCACATGTGAGGGTGACCTGAGCCCCAGTGGCCTAATGGAGAAGGCACTGGCCTCCTAAGCCAGGGATTGTGGGTTTGAGTCCTATCTGGGGTGAAACATATTTTGGGCGGCATGGTAGCCCAGTGGTTAGCACTGTCGCTTCACAGCACCAAGGTCCCAGGTTCGATTCCCGGCTTGGGTCACTGTCTCTGCGGCGTCTGCACGTTCTCCCTGTGTCTGCGTGGGTTTCCTCCGGGTGCTCCGGTTTCCTCACACAAATCCCCAAAGACGTGCTTGTTAGGTGAATTGGACATTCTGAATTCTCCCTCAGTGTAGCTGAACAGGCGCTGGAATGTGGCGACTAGGGAATTTTCACAATAACTCCAGGGCGGTGTTAATGTAAATCTACTTGTGACAATAATAAAGATTATTATTATAGAAGAGGAGGTGAAATCACTTGATTCCTTTTGATGTGGTGAGGGGCTGTCAATCATAGCAAGAGTGTTTATAAACATTATGGTTAGTATCAAAGCAGGATATCATAGAATCATAGAATTTACAGTGCAGAAGGAGGCCATTCAGCCCATCGAGTCTGCACCGGCTCTTGGAAAGAGCACCCTACCCAAGGTCAACAACTCCACCTTATCCCCATAACCCAGTAACCCCACCCAACACTAAGGGCAATTTTGGACACTAAGGGCAATTTATCATGGCCAATCCACCTAACCTGCACATCTTTGGACTGTGGGAGGAAACCGGAGCACCCGGAGGAAACCCACGCACACACGGGGAGGATGTGCAGACTCCGCACAGACAGTGACCCAAGCCGGAATTGAACCTGGGACCCTGGAGCTGTGAAGCGATTGTGCTGTCCACAATGCTACCGTGCTGCCCCGAATACTTGAGATGTGTTTAAGCATGAAGGGAAAGATGGATAAACAATCCACCAAGCATCTGTCTTTGGACTAATAAAGCTGGCAATTACTGGCTAGCGTAATGTGTAAAATGTCAAAGGCTCAGGGGATTTGAAGGCTTTTCAAATGTACTTGTCCTTCGGGGAACCCTCTGACATTTGTAGCAGCTACTGCTTTAAACACATTTGTCTGAGGCAGCAGATGGTAGGCATGGGTGAGTAAAAATACCGTGATTTTTCACTGTGCTGCTTGGTCTGCTCTTCAGCTTTCAGGTCGGGGTTGCTGATGTGAGTGACTGATATTCATGACTGATGGTGGGGGGTGGGGGGGGGGGGTCCCTGATGAAGGCAAGGAGTCCCTGATTGTTGGGGGGGGGGGGGGGGGTCACCCTCTTGGATGCGTGCTGTGGGATGGAACCCATTATTCCCGTGGTTGGGGGCTGAGGTGGGAGAGGATTCCGCTACTTACCAGGGATTGGGATTGAAGGGGAGGGGGGGTCTGCAGAATTAGTATTGTATGTGTGGGGTGGGGGGGGGGGGGGGTTTCCTGCCGCCAGACCTCGGGATCAGGCCCACTCAAAATGGCGGCCTGATGCCAGAATTCAGGTGAGCTCTCCTTCATGCATATATTTGCATGGCAAACGAGTGAGACTCTCACCTGGGCCCCGCTTCTAGTGGGGACCAGTCGATTTTCTGTTGGCGGGAGCACTTAGTCTTCAGCAGGAGCATTTAAGTCTCCAGAACAGAGAATCCAGATCAGTATATAATGTTCCAAGTGGGTTTTTTTCAGTTGCATTCTGTATCCCAAGAATGAGCAAAACTGAATTATTCTAATACTATGTTAATGCTTGTCAACTATTATAATGCAACTCTCTAAAGTTTTAACACCTAACTCTTTTAAAAAAAACTATATTCAATGGAACACAGAACAGTGATCATTAAACCGCTGGTAATTTTGCAGGTAGCAAAGGCACTGGTAACTGGAGGAGCATTTAATTGGATTATTTGTTACTAATGTAAATCAGAGCATTTTATTGTTTCTACTTAATTTATTTGATAATACAATCTTGGAAATTACTCAGTATTGATATAAACTTTGCTCAAGAATGTTAAATTTCAAAATGAGTGTTGAACTCTTGCCTTTGTGATTGATTGAAGTCATCGACTGAATGGGTGAGTTAGACGGACCAAGCGGGACCCATGAGTCATCCAGTTAATCAGGGCCACAGCAGAAATGCCCCAATGGTGGACAAGGACAACATGGGACATGGCCTTGGCCTTGACCAAATATACTGAAGACACCCACTAATTAAAGCCCATCTAGCTCATCTAGCACTCCGTAAAACTGTAATCCATGAGAAACCAACATAATTAGAAGCGACGACAATTTTTAATTTCAAAAAAATGTTTTCAATCTTGCGTGGTATTTGTGCCCTGTGGACTGTTACACTTTCCTGTCGATTAGAATGCCACAGATATAAAAGATTAACACGTAGAGAGGGTGAAACAGATCTATACACAGTTTCTTCTCCAGTTGCAGTAATACTCTCTGGCCTTGGACTGTTAAACCTGTGGGTATTAATAATCTTATTAGTGCCAAAAATCGAACATTTAACATGTTTAAAATAAATTGAGCTCTGTAAGAGTTAACTCCCTCATAAAAAAAAATAATTTCTGTATGAGGGAAGTGATTTATTTAGACTTCCATCTTTAGACCAGTTTCCTGCTGTGAATCTGTCCTTTGGGAACTAATCTCAATAAATTTTAACCAAATGAACATTTGTATTCATGAAAACCAGCGATTAGCGCTTTGAATTCTGAGATAAGATTTCAAAATCAATATGAACATTATTGGCTCGAAATTGCTGTTGTCAGACAAACATTTAAAAGTACATATGCGATATTCCCCAGCTCATTATTTTAACCTATATCTTTTGTTAAATTAGAGGACAAAAGATCATCCATAACGTTTTAAGCATTTGCCAGTATGACTTCTAGCTCTATAATTAATTTTTCAATTGAGTGTAGGATTATTGCCGATGATTTGAACTCTTGAGGTGCATGGTGAAATTGGAAATGTGGTGTTTGGAAGCCAGTTTATAATTCTGCTGAACAGTGCACACACAATATCTTCTTATAGTCTCAAATTCCATGTTCTGTACACCCTTGTTAATTCAGAATCTGTTCTTCAGAACTTGTTAGTTAGGAAATATATATCCTTTAAAGCAATAGATTCACTCTCCTCTCCCGTTTATCTGAATTTTCTCCCAATATTTCATGTGCTGAAGTAAATTATCCTGTAAGATTTATGACTCCATTGTTCAAAATTAAAGCTGTCACGAAGCAGCCAGACTGAACACTCAATTGGTGCATTTACACATTGACCTTTAGAAATGCGCTGGTCCTTGGCCAGACCTTTGTCTGAAGCATTCAAGCTGTGTAATAAATGAAATGAACCAGTTTGGTCTGCCAACACTTTGTGCAATATATACAGTCTGATATCTCCTGCAAAATTCTGCTGGATAAGTTTAACATTCGCTGTGATTAATGCATGTTTGCCATTAATTCTACTACTATTTGAAGTAACAGAGTCATTTTTTGATGGACAAGCAGAACCAATGTTGAAGAGAAATTATCCAGGTTTGCCAGTATTGCAGTACTGAAGGGAAAGTTTCATTTAGTGGTGTCCATTTCATCTATCCAACCAGTAGGTGCCTCCATGGATAATGCTGTTATCCTTCAGGGTGTCACCATCTTAGTTGTTGACAGATCCATAGGGTGGTGTGTTTAAAGGGATGATTGGGCGCACAGTAAATCCAACAGGCAGGCTTCCCGATACCTACCTGCTCCACGATTGTTTGAAACTGTACATGGTAGGGGTGTGGCAGGAGACGTGTCGCTCCTGCCTTTGGCCAACCTATTGAGATCAAGTAACCAATTTATAGCCACTTAAGAGCCTAATCCACCACTACCCATGGCAATTTACCACCGGTGGAGGGAGACTCTTTGGGAGGCTCGGTACTTTTAGCTGTGGAGGCTACTGTTAGGCAAAGTGGGAAATCTCCTTTAGCAGCCTTCTGGGCTAATTGTAGGCAGCCGCCTCCCCCTCTCCCAGGTACTTCCCCATTTAACCCTCTGCCCCAAGCCTCTTGAAACCGTCCCTCTTGTCTTCCTTGCCAGGATTCTTGACTCCTGACTTGCCTGGGCATCTCGGTGTGTTGGGACTACAGAACTGCCCGTCACCTGATTGATCAGCTGCTCTCTGGACTCACTCGAGAAAGGGGCGGAAACTTTACCTGAAAACAATTAGCAGTACTCCTAGCTGCCGTGGGGGTGAGTTATAATGGCAGAGCACAAAGTCACTCGGCCCATCAAATCCATGCGGATGTTGAATGTGCTGGTTTGAAACATAACATTAACAAAACATAGAATGAACAAGAAATGTGAAAAAGAGAACGTTGGTTCAGGAGGCAGTATGGAGTGTAGCACTAATGGTTGGTTTCAAAATTGGGCCAGAATTAAAACACTAAGACCTGTGCACATCCACGGGGAAAATTTTAGAATATTTGCACAGATACCTAAAGCAGGGATATCACCACAAAAGTCCTAAACCCAACATTGGCTTGTGGATGGCTGGGAAATCTAGCCCAGTATCATAGAAACCAGAAGTAGGCGATTCAGCCCTTTGGGCCCACTCCGCCATTTAATGTGATCATGGCTGATCTTCAATCTCAATGCCATATTCCCGCTTTCTTCCCATACCCCTTGATACAATTGAAATCTAAAAAAAAATGATCCAGTTCCTGTGCTGTAATTTTCTTTGTTCTTTTTGGAAAATAGGCGACAGGTTTAGATAAAGGATCTGGATCGGCGCAGGCTGGGAGGGCCGAAGGGCCTGTTCCTGTGCTGTAATTTTCTTTGTTCATTTTGGAAAATAGGCGACAGGTTTGGATAAAGGATCTGGATCGGCGCAGGCTGGGAGGGCCGAAGGGCCTGTTCCTGTGCTGTAATTTTCTTTGTTCTTTGTTCTATCTTTCTCTTGAATACATTCACTAACTTGGCCCCCACAGCCTTCTGTGGTTGAGAATTCCATAAGCTCACTTCCCTTTGAGTGAAGAAACCTTTCCTCAACTCAGTCCCACATGGTCTACCCCGGATCCTCTGGCTGTGTCCCCTGCTTCTCCTTCTCGATTCCCCAACCAGGAAAAACGTACTCCATGCATAAAGTCCGTCCAGCCCTGTTCAAATTAAATACATTTGAATCAGATCTCCTCTCATCCTTCTAAAATCTAGTGAATACAGGTCCAGTCGAACCTCATAAGACAGACCCACTAACCCCAACATCAGCCTAGTGAACTTCTGCTGTACTCCCTCAATGGCAAATATATCCTTTCTTAGGTCAGGAGACCAAAACTGCACGCAATATTCCAGGTTCTTCTCGCCAAGGTCCTGTATAACTGCAGTAAGACACTCCTACTTCAAATCCTATTAAACTGAAGTGAAATAGTGCAGATGCTGGAAGTGTAAATAAAAAAAACAGAAAATGCTAGAAATACTCAGCAGGTCGAGCAGCATCTGTGGAAAGTGAAATAGAGTTGAAGCTTCAGGTCACCAAGCTTTCATCAGAATTGATTCTGATTTAAGTTCCGATGAAGGCTCTCGGGCCTGAGAATCATTAACATTGCTCCCCTCTCCACAGATGTTGCCAGACCTGCTGAGTATATCCATATCTTCGAAGTTACTTTTGGCTCACTTTCCCTTCTAATAATCAACTTTTTTGTGCAGATGGTCTGAATGGTTACCTCACCTCAACAACAAGAGGGGCCATTGATGTGCTTTGTTGGTTTTTCCAAAAGAAAGGGCCTTCTCCGCCAACAACTTGCAGTTTTGTCAATTTTAGTTGGAGCTGATTTAAACTTGGAGAAATACCACAATGGGATGTTGCTAACTGACTGCTTTCTATTTTTAATATTAATTATGTACTAAAATCCGCAAAGTCATTGCTTGCAGAGATTAAACCCTCTTCCGTTGTCAAAGCTCAACTCTGTAATGGAGGAGGGGTTGGGGTAATGGAGGAGGGGGAGGGGGGGGAACGTTATCTGATTTAGCTGCCTAATGGCAGTTGGAATGGCACCAATGGCTCGTGCAAAGCCACATCGGCGGTGCTTCATTTCCATGTTAACGAGGTGTGTGCTTAAGCCATTTCCAATTTAGTGCATCACCCCTTGAAAATAGTTTTGTGGGATTTTATGAGGAAGGAGCAATGTTGTAGTGACAATAAAGTATCATTGCTAAAATTGATTCATGCAAATATTATGTCATTCATCAGCATCTAGTTCTATCCTAAAGTGAGAAAATTAAGAAATGTCTGTACATCATTAATTCTACTTCATTAACTTAAAGACGCTATTAGATTTTTAACAAATTGTGTGCTGTTAAAGCATATTATTCTTTCCTTTGTATTACGTTTTGCCTATGGTTGAATGCTAATCATTCTGGAATTACTGTGCTATCTTAAAAGAGGCAGTAACATGTCTGAGAATCACTGTTTTTTAAAAAATCTGCACCCAATGATGTTTGCATTTTGTTCTGGTAAATTGCTTTTAGAGTGGTTTGTGAAAGTCATAGAGTTGTCTTTTACTGTTGTTCAGTTTGCTCATCTAATCTGCCATTACTTTGTTGTGTGGAATGATGGAATATCGCAAAATGAGAGACAAAGTGATGGTTAATGGTCATAAATGGCTTTGTACGGCACTCTCTTTCTTCCGGAGTTAATCTTAGTATTATATTTTCATGTTTTCTTTTTACCCCGTATAATTGAAATTCGCCATGTGCTACTTTGCTGTAGGGGACAATTTGTTAGTTGTGCAGGAGTGTGACAGCAGCTTAATCTGTCCCGCTCTCTGCCAAGGAGCATTCATTTATTTCAGTAGAAAATGTCAGCGTAAAATTAGAAAGCAGCCATTTAACGGCAGATGCGCATACAAGTGCTGGAAGGTGACATATGTTCTAATTCTGTGTTCTTACTTTCATGCTTTCTTTGCCAGAATTGTGTGTGAAATGGGGGAGGCGAAGCCTCACAAAGAATCTGGTCCCGTGCAGCTCTGTGTCGGGAAGTGTAAACCTGAATTTATGACCGAGTCTTCACAGCAGTATACCTTTGTGGTGAGTCAATCTGAGAATGAGTTGCTCAGTGACCAGCTGAGAAATGTCATTGTGCCACAAAACCCATCCCAGGGTATAAAAAGATAAATTAGGATTTTTTTGTCGCTTTTGTACAATCTACTTTATATTTTAGATTTACTTTGATCTTAAAATCGCCCCATGATGTGGTGGTACCTAATAAGTGCTTCCTGATTTATCTTCTCTCCTTCCGAGACCGGCTTTAGTCCTTCTACCAGGTTTCTTAGTTGTTTGTTACATTTACTCTACTCACTTAATAGTCAGGATCAAATCTAACCATAATAACTGAGAAAAAGAGACACAGTTACAACTTTTTATTGATGTTCCCAACCGGCACCAGAATTTAATATACTCAAAATGTTCTTGATTTCTGACTTTCTGACCACACAATTGTAGTACTCAATTCGGACTCTGAACATTGGAGTTCCAGCAAAGTTACATTCGCTTTCGGCGCCATCGGAAAATTCCAGCCACAAACAAGGACTGTCAATTTTGGCCTATGTTTTCCTTTCCCACTCGGCCTTTACTGTTGTTGCCTTTGTCTTCCGTACTTCCGTAGGGCACTTGTTTGACTCTGTGTGCGAGTATCTCTGTCTCCTTACCTATTTTCTATCTTGTCTGTCTGTTATTTCTCTGCGTTATTCTTGTTTGTTTACACTCCTGCATTTCCCATCTCTAATTACTTAATTTATTTGCCTCATGTTCTCGTCATCCCAACTTCAAGGATCCTCTGAGCATCATGAAATTGTTGAGTTTCCATGAACACTGGGAATTTTGTAGAACAAGTGAGCTGAGAATATTTTGCCCCAATAAAGTTCCTGTGCGCACAATTTCATGGAAAGTACCGAACCTTTCAAAATAAGAGAATTTAAATTTGTGCATTAGAGTCTGCTGGTCTGATTTGGTCTGAAAGCTGAAGGTTTCACTGAATTTATTTAAGGTACTGCAGTTCATTGCTGGCAGACATAATGGTGTGTGGTATGTATAAACACACTGTGCGGGTATGCACATGCATCAATGTCTCTATGTACCGCAATATTGATTTCCCTGAGGATCGTTGAAGGCACTCTTTTCCGAATTGCCTTCAGGAATTTCTGTGAAAGCTGAAATCTATCACTTTTGGACAATACCAAATTACTAAATAACCAAATTGTCCAACCTAAATTCAGTTTTTATTAAAAGAAAGATCATCATTACCATTTTTGTTGCTTTAAATAAGTAATTTGTTTGCATTTTATACTGTTTAAAAATTGAACATTTGTCAAAAAAACAGGCTGGACTCCCACTTTCCCAACTTCTTTTATCGCAGTGTCCCAAACATTTTCACAAGTTTTCTATTTCCTCCATACGAAATGTGTTTCACCAACCATCAAAGAATATTCTGATTACTTGATTAGCATTACAATGAGGGATTGATTCTATTCTCGTGAAGCAAATTTGACTGACACTGTTTGAGCTAAAAATTATTCAGGCTGCCTTTGGTAATGTACACCAGATCTGGAACCATGTTGTGAGAGTGAAAGCAAAGTGAATAGATTCCTTTAAAAATCACCTTTTCGCAACATGCATCAGAAGCTATTATTTATTTTTGTTAGTTAGCCATTCAGCAAGGGGAGTGCAGGAGGGGGGCTGAAACTTGAGCTCACTTATTTGAAGAATGTGCTCCACTGCCCAAGGTATTTATGGTAATTTGTTTATTGCCTTTTGTTCTTCCAAAAGTTAATGCAGTTCCAAAAGCCTTTCAGGTGGTCTCAGAAATACTGCCATGCAAAACCAACTGTATAATTCAAGCTGATAGCGCTGGCGGTAAAAGTTAAATGAATGAAAAGGAGGGCAGTCATTGAAGGTATTCTTTTCAAACCTTCAAAGATGACAGCCTTCAGAGATATGTAGATTCCACTACGCGCCCTTGGGAAGGGAGAAGAAGGGGAGTTAAATAAATGTAAGCCAAGGATCTTTGGTATGCTATCATCGGAACGATACATCATGCAAAAAAAACTCTTTAATAGCATCAGTCAGAACAAACCGGAGAAGTAATTTTATTTTTTAATCAGGCCTTTGTCTCTGTTTCTCTTCAAGTGATGTCTTTGTTTCCTCGTTTCCTTTCGACAGAAGCCTTCTCTGGAGGAACTGAACCCGAGTCGAGGTCCTGAGTCTGGGGGGACGATGGTAACGATTACGGGAAAATATCTTGGAGCCGGCAGCAGCGTCAATGTGCTGTTTGGGAATCAAACCTGTGAGTTTTACAGGTGAGGGGGAAAAAAAAGCACATGCGATGCCCAGCATTCTAGAAGCTAGACGATCGTTTAGCGTTGAGTTGGAACTGTCCTTTCGCTCTTAGCGGAAGCATTTAATTTATTGAGTGAACTGAGTCGCAATCATAAGGTGTGAACTTTACTGTTATTCATTATTTTTTTATATTATGCCTATTCCAGATATGGTGAGAAAACTTGATCTGTTTTGTGCTGAAAATAATTGGCATGGTTGATATCAGCTAAAGTGATTGTGATATAATTAGGGCAAGTATCTCCTGCTATAATTTATCATCACCAATTGGAAAATACGAAATTGATGCATCGCTTAGATAGCAATTTCAAATGTCATAAATTAAAAGGGACAAAATTTGCCCAATACTCTGTTATTGCAATCAATGGCAGCTTTGACCCAACGATAGCCAGATGATGATACATTTGAATAATTTGTATCAACTTAGGATCTTATAAAATGGAGCTGTCGGTACTTCCAGATATATTCCAGCTATACTGATCATGTCAACACATGCAATTAGCAAAAATAAAGGAAGCACTAACCTTTCAAGCCTGTATTGGATTCAAACCAATGACATATAAGAAGGCCTTGTGTGAATAGATGCAAGGAGGAAGTCACAAAGGAACATGTGGATCAATTAAGTGAGTGGGCTAAACTATGGCCAGAGGAGCTAATGGAGGAATTGTCAGGTCATCCAACTTGGCATCAAGAAAGATAAATGAGAGTATTTGCTAAATGGTAAGAAACTAGGATCTGTGGGGGGGGGGGGGGGGGGGGGGGGGGGGGGGGGGGGGGGGGGAGGGGGGGGCAAGATGTTTGGGTGCCCACTTACACAAATCACTAAAAGCTAGTGGTCAGGTTAAAAAAAAATCAATCAAAACGTCTAATGGAATGTTGGCCTTTGCCTCCAAAGGACTGGAATGAAAAGAGAGAAAGCTATGCTTCAGTTGTATGGAGCACAAATTCTATTTGCATTCCCTCCAGTAATAGAAAATTGATGGATAATCTAATTCAGATGTTTAAAATAACAAAAAGTATTTGATAAGGTACAGTAGGAAAGCTTTTTCCTTGTATATGGAGCTTAAGTAAAAGGGGACATAATCTTAAAATTGGAGCCAGGCCATTCAGAAGTGAAATAAGGGAAACACTTGATCACACAGTCGATAGTACACGTTTGGAACTGTCCTCAAAAGTCTGTGGATAGAGGGTTGGCATGTGGCGCAGTAGATAGCATTGGGACTGCGGCGCTGAGGACCTGGGTTTGAATCCCAGCTCTGGGTCACTGTCCGTGAGGAATTTGCACATTCTCCCCGTGTCTGCGTGGGTTTCACCCCCACAACCCAAAGATGTGCAGGTTAGGTGGATTAGCTACGCTAAATTGCCCCTTAATTAGAAAAAAAAATAATTGGGTACTTGATAATTTTTTTAAAAGACAGTGGATAGTGGGTCGGTTGAAGTTTTCAAGAGTCGGATTGATTGATTTTTGTTAGCTGAGGTTATTGAGGAATATGGAGCAAAGACGGATAAATCAGGTTGAGGCACAGATAAGACCTGCTCAAATTGAATGGCTAACAAACTCAAGTGGCTGAATGACCGACTTCTGTTCCATTGTATGTTCAGGCAACAATGCAGAGAGGCCTGCATTCAGGTATAACTCAAAGTATATGCTTCAGGTAACGGAGCAAACTATATTTTAAAAAATGAACACATTCTTTCCTGTTAAAACACGGGCGGACATAACGGCAATACTGGGAGGGAAGTCAGAAATATCAGCATTGGGTAATCTTCCCAGCGGCAGGTCACCACTGGCAGAGTTTACCCGTCCAGCAGTGGCAGGTAGCCAATCTGCAAAACTAACGTGCCCATTTGTGAGGTTATCGCGATCTTCCCAGTGGTGGACAGGTTTGATGTCCAAATCTGGCTGGTGCTTGGAGGGACATTGCTAGTGGCTGGCCAAGGAAAAGGAGCTCTTTAAGACTGTGGCACTTTTTCGTTTCCCTTCCCAGAACACAGCACCAGAGAAGCAGCGATCTGCAGGCCACAACAGTGGCTGCTCGCCATCACATTTCACTCCACATAGAAGACCTAGAAGTTGGGGCTATTATTTGTTTTATTAAATTGAATACCTTTTCAAATGGAGATTTATGTTTCCCCTCATGTAGGTGCAGTGCCCATTTCTGCTGTGGGAACTAACATCTTTCTACGGCTACAGGCCTTCCGTTTAGATCTGCAGCCTCGGGAACATCCCCTCACTGTACATTTATTCATTTATTTTATTCATTTAATTTTAGTGTACCCAATTCATTTTTTCCAGTTAAGGGGCAATTTAGCGTGGCAAATCCACCTAGCTTGCAGACCTTTTGGGTTGTGGGGGTGAAACCCACGAAAACACGGGGAGAATGTGCAAACTCCACACGGACAGTGACCCAGAGCCGGGATCGAACCTGGAACCTCGGCGCCATGAGTGCCACCGTGCTGCCCCAAATGCTGTAAATGAATCTGTATTTTTTGAGGTGGTGGGAGTATCACCTTTAATAGATAATCCTGTTGTTTTTCAAAAAAGCTCAAAAGAATGCAGATGGCTTGCCAATAAGAGGTTGGCCATTTAGTATTGCACTATTTTTGTTTAATCCTTGCACCATCTGCCATTTAATGTACTTCAGTCCGGGGACCCATTTTTACCAACCGGCCAACCATTGGGACCCAACCTGGCCGACCTTCGCGGCCCACGCCGACCGAACGTCGTGACCCACGCCGACCGAACTTCATGACCCACGCCGGCCGACCTGCGCGACCCATCATTTTCTCTTACCGTGTTTGCTGCTGACAAAAGTGGAGGAAATGGTTTTGGGTCCCTTTGTCCCTTGTACATGCTCCTCCAATGGAACCTGTTGGATGAAGGTGAAGCCTTCTGGTGTCGGAAAGTATGAATTCTCCATCTGTCCAAAGTTCTAAATTTTTTTCCTGTAAAGTTTTATCAAATAACCCCCCCCCCCCCGAACTTGTAAAAACAAATGAGTAAAATAAATGAAAAAAATGAATAAAACCTCCCCCAAACTTGTTTAAAAAAATAACACAAAATGAATAACATAAATAAATAAAAACCACTACAGAACTTGTGAAACAAAATGCTGCAACCGTTAAAAACAAATAGCGGTTGCACTGCGCATGCGTGCCCGATTTGCGCATGCGCACCGATCATCGTTTGCGCATGCGCAATGCTGCCGAATTTTTGTTTGACATGTTCCCGGCCGCTTGCAGCCGGCGTTATGAAAAGCCGGCTGCTGCGTGGGATTTGCGCGATCGGGAGCGCCGCGGACATCGGCTCCACGACCCTTCCGACACCCGCCCGCGACCCACCCGCGGGTTGCGCCCCCGACTTTGAAGAACACTGATTTACTTAATATGGATTCTTTATATTGCAATGGTGGTGGCTTATTGATGAGATCTTGAGACCTGAGCATTAAACATAACACCTTAGGCTTTAACTAGAGTTCCAAGTATGGCCTGAATTGTGTTGTTACCACCACTCAGGCTAGATTCTTGCAGAATTCTTCCAGACTGTTCTCAGGCTCTGTGACAAAATGCATCTCAGTGTAGGTGGTACCACCCTCCAGTCCCGCGTGAACTCTTACTCTCCTGAGAACCCACTGCATGCAGGCATGTATCATCACATCCCCCATTTTCAAAAACATTCACCTCTTTCTAACAGAGAAAACAATAAAATATTTACTTCATAACATGGTTCTTTCACATCACGATCTGCCACATGTGAAGGAAAGGTAATAGTACTCTACGTTTCTGGTACTTGGGTCATGTGATAGTTTCTTCTCTTTCCAGAATTTCAATTCGGCACCTTTTTCATTGAACATTTTATCACATCAGTGCTTGTGCTTTTCCATTATAGTGACCATTTCAGCAATTTTGTTCTGGCACGTAATCTCAGGTTCTTTCTGTGTGTCTGAATTGCTGATTCTGCTGCCAATTTCAATATTTTTTTAACCTCTTCAGTTCATTTCTCATTGTCAAGCTTCCCTTCTGCAACTTCCTTTTGAAGGCTGTGAATAGTTTCTTCTGTTTCCTTGTTAAGACTTGACAGTTCCAAATTCAGTTGTTCTATTTGAGTTTTATAAGAACTGCACTGCTTGGTTTCTTCAACATACTTCTTCCCTTGTGGGATCACTCGTTGCCCTCTTTGTGGGGTCTTTTGTTGCCCTCCTCACGGAGACTCACATATGCGATGGAGTTAAAATTTGAACAGAATTATGAGGGAAGACCCTGGATCTTTTTTGAACGTTGCCCTCCATCCAGGGTCTTCCCTCATGTCCATAGCCCGTTCATTTCTTCTTTGGGTTGCTACTTTGAAGTGTGTTTCCACTTTAAAGATATTACCGCTGATTGCATTGCCACTTTAAGACTGTCACTGTTTATTTTTCACGCAGCTTTCAGGAGCTGCCAACAGTGTCTCTGGTTTTCTACACTTTTGGTGTTTTGGCAAGAGTGTGGCTGCTCTTTTTGAACTTTTTTTAAACTTATACTTTTACTAAAGGGAGGCCATTGCAGCAATCTCTGCTATTTTCTTTTCGGCCATTTGCAGGGCTTGTTTATTTTTTTGAACGAGCCATTTTTTTTTGTCTGCTCGGGACCACTTTTTTCCCATACTTCAAGCTGTAGCACTACTCTGTGTGCTCTGGTTTTTGAACTTTGCAGCAACTCTCCTTCGTTTTTTTACTTAGGGTTTTTTAACCAAAAGTCTAGCTTCCAGCTGCCCAGGATTAGTTTCTCTTTTTTTACTCTGTTTCATTTTTAAACTTTTGACTCAGTTGATCGGTTTTACAGGGATTTTTCTTTTCTACCAGCTTTCTTTCTTCACAGTTTTGCTGTGCCTGTCTTTCAGTTTCTTCAATCCACAAAGCCTCCCGGGACCACTACCTGGTCTAACATGTAAGCACAGGTACTTTACTGTATTCAGCTCACCCTTGCGGATTATGACCAGGGGTCTTGCTGTGGTCTCTCTGTTGCTCGCCTATCTCATAATGTTCTATGTTTTCTGATTCCACATTATTCACGTTCTGGCAATATCTCCTCTTAGGTGCATGTCTCTCCAGGCTTCAGTGTTCCATACCTTCAGGTACTATTCTGTGTACCTTAATTTAGTTGACATCTTTCTTATTGCTGTTGATCGCCATGTCATTCCTGACTGTTCCCTGATCATGGGCGGGATTCTCTAATCTCACGGCAGTGTGTCCAAGCCGTTGTAAACTCCGTCTCGTTTTACGACGGCGTGAATGGGCCACTGCCAGGACTAATTCTGGCCCCTACAGGGGGCCAGCACGGCACTGGAGCAGTTCGCGCCGCTTCAGCTGGCGTGAACTGTGCGCCACGGGACCTGCGCATGCGCAGTGGCCTCCTTTAACGCGCCGACCCCGATGCAACATGGCGCAGGGCTACAGGGGCTGGCGTGTAGGAAAGGAGGCCCCCAGTTAGAGAGGTCGGTCTGCCGATCGGTTGGCCCCGATCGCGGACCGGGCCACATCGAAAACAGCACATCTCATCTACCAAAAGTTATCGACATGAAACATCGGGCGCGATTTAACGAAAACATTTCTAAGTGTCGTTTTGGTGAGTTTGACGGGGGTTTCTCGTTGGCTTTTTCAGTGAGATCCACACGGGTATTCACCTACATGTTTGGGCTGAGGGGAGTTTCTCCCCAGTGTAGCCCACACAAAGAAACCTCGCTGGCAAGATCAGCAATCCGAGATTGGGCCATCTCGACACACCCCACTCACGGGCAATGCCCCCCCCCCCCCCACACACACTACAATTACCCCAAACCCCCTTCCAGCTGAGGACAACCTGCTATAGGGTCGCTAAGTGCAACCTCCCCCCTTTTCAGGATCATTATCTTCGCCCCCCCCCCAACCTTCCAGAGGCTCCTGTCATACCTGCCCTTCACCCCCCACCCTTCATTCCCCCCCCTTTCATGGGCATGACACCCCTCAGGACTAGGTCCTTGGCAGTGCCACCTTGGGCACCTAGGCAGTACCATCTGGGCACCATGGCAGTGACAAAGTGCCATTCTGGCACTACCTAGGCCAGTGCTAAATGGTGTCATGGTGAGATCTCTCCGGCGCAGGCATTGGTTCCTGGGCCTCGGGAGAATCAGGCATCTGCGTATTTAAATGAACCTAATGGCTCACTTAAATATGTAAATCTGGATCTCGCCCAGTGGGATCCAGATAACGATGTCTCGCGAGATCTCATTTGATGCATTTTGAGCATTGCAAATCTCGCAAGAGGCCTCTTGTGGGATTTAACAGCCTTGTCAAGTCACAGAGCCAGGCGCAACAAGGCCATTCAATCGCATCCATTCACTGTATTTCACTCTCCATAGATGCTGCCTGTCCTGAGTGCTTCCCACATGTTTTATTCATATTTAACCCTTTTAGCCTCCACAATTTGTGTCATTGTAGCAGACTTAGCTGTCCTTTCGTGTGATATCTATGCGATGGAGTTAAAATTTGAACAGAATTATCAAAAATGTTTCATCAGTTTAACTTGTCAATCAGAGTTTAGCACTGTACAAGCATTTCGGCAAAACACAATCTTTGCATGAAGTTAAATTTATTTTAATTTCTAAGTTAAATGTAGTGCATTTCAACAATACCCGTTTATTTCTGGGTCCAAAATTCAGATCCAATGCAGACAAACGGACAAAAGCTCCTCCAATGGCCACTTGTTTGTTCGACAGCTGAAATAAAATTAGTCCGGCTGATTTCAATCCAGTCTCCTGTCGGTATAATTCGATACAAATTGTATTCCAAGTTGACCATTTCATGGCTGGTGCATCTTCCTGTAAATTTGAGATAAAGTATGCTGCCTTGAAGAAAATCCAGTGGGAGTCCAGAGTGCATCTGATTGCTGGCTTCAAAGAGCCAATGCTTTGATCTTTTCGGGTGAGGACCATATTTTCACCATTTTGTACGGAAGACTTTATCTTCCTATGACTTCTTACAGTCGGCAGGGCTGCTTGATCTTGGAACTGCTGTTCCTTTGTTCTACGTTCAAAAGATTCCCACCAGCTACAGGGAATGAATCTTCCATCCTGTGTCTTAAAGAGCAGGTAGAAGTCACTGAACTTGGCAGACTTGGTGAAGCTGGCCAATGACATTGCAAGTGAGGTACCTTTTTATTTGGGCTCCCGATTGCTATTCAACATGGGACAGGTGGGGAACATGCTCTCGGTGGGGAACATGCCTGTGCTGAAGCTTTATGAATGGCTGTATCAGCAGGCATGTCAATGGGCACAGGATTTTTAAGAAATTTCTGGCACTGCTGTGAAGTAAAATCCATGCTGCGTTTGGAAACATTATTGTTAATTGTATTAAAACACAAATTGCTTTCAGATATTCGATTTGGTAGCTCTCAGCATTGCAGCTATATTTCAGCAACAGCACACTGAGAATGGGCACTTGAAAGTTAGTGAAAGCGTTTTACAAGGCTGGAACCAAACTGTGTTATTCTGGTGCTATCAAATATCATTAGAGGAGAGTTTGTGCTGATCATGATATTTAAACCCAGCGATTCGATTTTAACCTTTACCCGATGACCAGTTAGGGTTGTAGCTTTGCCAGTGCTTGGGTTGAAAGCTCTGCTGTCTTGGAAAGAGTTCCAGTGTTCGTGCAGTGCGCGATGACAATTAAGCACATGAATTAGGAGCCATTCAGCCCCTGAAGGGTGCTCCTCAATTCAATAAGATCATGGCTGATTGGAATAAGGCCTCGCTTTGTTGGACATTGTTACTACAAATTTACATTTTGGGGATTGCAGGAATTCTACATGTACGATATGCCGGTACACAATTGCAAAGATAAAAGAATAGTTTTTAAAATTCTCACCATCTTTGGACTTCAAGCAATGGGAAATGGCAACAAAAAAAAGATTTTGCAGGTGGAAAATGCTGAGAAATTTGCAGATTTAAATGACTAACAAGAATTTAAATGTAAAAGTCACCACAGTCCAGCGGAGCCCTTTGAGAGAAGACGGGTGGTGGTTTAACCTGAGGGTCGCCATACCTCAGGCGAGGGGCAAGGTTGAGAAGGCGGAGCCTTCATGAATAACCTCAGCTGGCACGGGAATTGAACCCGCCCTGTTGTCATCCACATCACAAACTAGCCGTCCAGCCAACTTACAAGGATATTCAGGACCTGATGTGTTTAATGCTTAGCAATCAAATAAGCGGCCTGAATGTGGAAGAGAGGGGCAGCAGGGTAGCATGGTGGTTAGCATAAATGCTTCACAGCTCCAGGGTCCCAGGTTCGATTCCCGGCTGGGTCACTGTCTGTGTGGAGTCTGCACGTCCTCCCCCTGTGTGCGTGGGTTTCCTCCGGGTCCTCCGGTTTCCTCCCACAGTCCAAAGATGTGCGGGTTAGGTGGATTGGCCATGCTAAATTGCCCGTAGTGTCCTAATAAAAGTAAGGTTAAGGGGGGGGTTGTTGGGTTACGGGTATAGGGTGGATACGTGGGTTTGAGTAGGGTGATCATGGCTCGGCACAACATTGAGGGCCGAAGGGCCTGTTCTGTGCTGTACTGTTCTATGTTCTATGTAGAGCAAGTGAGGGGAGTTTTACTTGTTTGCAAGATGCAGTCTACCTTGGCCAATGCTGATTCAGAACAAGAAATACTGTGCATACAATATGAAGCTATTGACCAAAGCAGCATATTGAGGAAAGATTCAGTCTGTACGCAGGCACAGAACAGTATGTTAGTCAATAAGCTCTTAATATAGAACCGATCTGTCTTCCATTAGAAATAATGTGGTTTGATTTCTGGCTGAGCGCCACAGGCTGGAAGAGTTTAATGAGATCCACACTAATTACAGCTTTCTATTTTCAATCTCCTCTGATGAATGGAGTTGAACAGAATAGAATTACATGAAAATAATCCTGACAGGCTAATAATAATCTGAATAGCTAATTACTGGAGAATTCGGAGTAGCTCAGACGGGTGTTGCCAGCACAGAATACAGTCTATTATATATCCCATCCAACTGTAATGCTGCATATGGATCACCTGAGGCTGGCAGGGTGCCCTAGCTCTTCTGCTGGAGTGTATTCCGTGCATTCCAAATCTCTAAATGTTCTTTCTCATACGTTACAGTGGAAAACCCTAGCACCACCGTGCTAGCCTTGGAACATAATAGAACTATCACTGTGATGCTGCACTACATTAATGATTCCCTTTATGGTGCTCATGGTTGTCGTCTGCTTTTGTTGAATGTAATAATTGCAATTCTCATCAATCAGTATGCACCACTGATCTCATTCGGTGGCACTTAAGCGAATGTAAACAACTGTCCAATTTATGAGCTGTGGGAAATGTTTTTCTCATGAACATTAAAAGAGAGGGAGAATGTCAATATTTCATCTTGGGTTCTTAATGCCCAGTCTGAAAGTTTCAAGCGATATATTGACACAAAATTGACTTTAGCAACCTACAAGCTACCATAATTATTTGAAATTCTCTCTCTCTTTCCCCCCCCCCCCCCCCCCCCCCCGAGACAACTTGAACACTATCATTAAAGGGACAAGCCAAGGTAGCAATGTATGTGCTGCAGTCTCCAACACCATGAGCAATTCCCAGGGAGATTCAAGTCAACAAGACAAAATAACGTAACTGAGTGAGAATAAAAGACTGGACGCTATCTCTCAGAGTTTGGGTAAATATATGGGAAGAGAAGTTCACTTGTACGATTGGCACAAATGTACAATCAATGAACCATAATGAAATTTCCAAACCTATATTAGGACCACTATTTTCCCACTGCGTTGCATCTGGCGCCAATCTCGTTGCGGCAGGGGTATCGTTCGTGGGAGAGGCACAAATCGGGGTTCGCACCGGGTGTGAAACTGCTCGCAAGTCACCCGGCCCATTAGGCGCGATCCAGACAATCCATATAGCTCAGTTAAATATGCACGAACGGATTGAGGCCGCGCTCTCTTGGCTCCCAGGGGTCACTGGCCACACCGGCGAGGCCTTATCCGGGCGCTGATTAGGACTGGTCCCCAGAAGCGGAGACCTGGCTTGATGATTACTCTGGGGGGTCTCTGAGGCCATTGGAGGCCCCTGGCTAGTCAGTGGCTGGACAGAGCAGCACACTGGCAGCGCCAACCTGGTGCCAAGGGTTGTGGCATGAGGGGGAGCATGCCCATTAATGGGGGATGAAGGGTGGGGACTAATGCAAGTGCCTGTTTGGGTACACTGAGGGAGAATTCAGAATGTCCAAATTGCCTAACAGCACGTCTTTCGGGACTTGTGATTGGAAACCGGAGCACCCGGAGGAAGCCCACACAGACACAGAGAATGTGCAGACTCCGCACAGACAATGACCCAAGTTGGGAATTGAGGCTGGGACCCTGGCACTGTGAAGCAACAGTGCTAACCACTGTGCTGCCGTACCGCCCATAGTTCCAGAGACATTTAGGCGAAAGTTTTGGAAATTAAGGAAACAGCCTGAAAGGGTATAGCAGAACAATTTTAATAGGTGAGTACAAGCATTGGGAGTTGAAACTGCCAATGAAGCTCCGAGAGAAATCAATTTCTTAAGAAGAATTTAAGAATTCACCACCTTCTGTGACAAGAACCCAATTTGAAGACCAAAGGGTTATGACCACGAGAAAAGATGCGATAATGGCTGATGATTATAAGCTGACCCATAAATATAAACCTTTGCTCCTTCACCCCCATAATTTTGAAAAGGTTAGGAAGTGGGAGAGTGAAAGGAAGGTGGGAAGCTAAGGTGAGGAATGGATTGCTGAAAATCAGCGATGATCTCCTCAGACCAGGAAGGGAGGAGGGTGGAGGTGAGACATGAAGGCTGAGGTGTTACCACTTGCAGTAAATTGGGACACATTCGTTCAGCCTGTTGGAAGTTGCGAGGAAAGCCCATGGGACTTGATGGTGTTCATACGGAGGATTCTGAAAAGGGAACGAAAGTGCTGAATGCTACAGGGCAGACTGTGGCCCTAGCTAGAACTTTGAGACCTGAGGTAAACACTACTATGGGAGCCGGAGTGGAAAATGAGGTAGATGGGAGATAATGATGTAGCCAAATCCATAACTGTTTCAAGGGACACAAGTGCTATGAAAGATTTTCTTAACTAGAGAGGGATTTGGATTTCCTTCCGGAGGATTGAATGAAAGCTAAAGTGTTGTGTTGGTGAATAAGGTAAATGGAGATAACATCCCAGTTTCATTTTATAAAGTGTAATTGCAGTGAGTTATTCCCAGCTCCAGTAGTTGTTAGTGAGGCTAAGAAGTTACCAGTAGATGGAGTAGGCTTACTTTTGGGGAATGATTTAACAGGAGTGTGGTTTATAGCTTCACCCATCATTCAGGAGAGTCTGAGGGAAGATGAGGAGGCACAACAGTCTCTCTCCCCCACTGGAGAAGTAAAGAACTGTTTTATTGTTCTAAAACCAGTGAGTGCTTGGCACATCCTTGCTGCAATCTTGAAATGATCCTGAATCTCCAGAAAAAGTAGACAATCTTGCCAGAAGGCTCGAGACCCTCGAAAAAAGAGAAGCAACGTTCTCTCCCTCTCTGCTGTCGGTTGCCTGCTGTCTTTGTGAGTCTGCAGTGAAGATCATTACAAATACCCAATTGAAGTCCTAATGGTCAGAAGGTCTTCCCAGTACATCAAAGATCCTTTATCCTTGTATTTTTATTAATATTTTCTCTCAACCATCGTTGTGTGTGCGTGTGTGTAAGTAAAGTGGCCCTAGTTATGAAAGGGTACTAGATAGTCAGTTGTATTTCCCCCCCCCCTATTTAATTGTAATACTGTACTTGTGTTAAAGTTACAAACCTGATGACTGCAGTTTATTGGGTTCAACCAAGGTCCTCGTGTATTTTAAAATAACATTTAATTTTACTTGTATTGTGACTCCTACCTGGTCCAAGTGGCGCTGGAAGTGACTGTGCACTAGCCCAGGAGGCCGTGACATGGGGAGGAATTTCTTTACTTGGGGTGGTGAATTTTTTTGGAATTCTCTACCTCAAGAGGGTTGAGGAAGCTCAATCAGTGAGTATGTGCAACTCCGAAATCGATAGCTTTCTGAATACTGTTAACATCAAAGGATTGGGCTGCATGGTAGCACAGTGGTTGCACTGTTGCTTCACAGCTCCAGGGTCCCAGGTTCAATTCCCAGCTTGCGTCATTGGCTGTGCGGAGTCTGCACGTTCTCCTCGTGTCTGCGTGGGTTTCCTCCGGGTGTTCCTGCTTCCTGCCATGGTCCAAAGATGTGCAGGTTAGGTGGATTGGCCAGGCCAAATTGCCCTTGGTGTTAAAAAAAAAGGTTAGGTGGGGTTACGGGGATAGGTGGAGGTAGGTAGGGTGCTCTTTCCAGGGGCCCGCCAGCAGCGACCAGGGGTGAACGGTGCCGGCTGGACTCTGTCCGCTCGGCCCATCCGGGCCGGAGAATCAGCGGCCCCGCCGATTCCAGTGGCTGGCGCCGCGCAAATGGCGCCGATTCTCTGCACCTCGGAGAATTGCGCGCCGGCGTCGTGGCACAGTTGCGCGATTCTCCGGCCCGGCTCGGAGAATCGCCCCCATTACCTTTGCCCACTGTTAATGGCAGATGAGCTACAGAAGAATTCCTTCCAGCATTTGGAGTTGCTAAGATTGATGAAATCCTGCAGACAGATTTAGCCTTGAGTGTTGGATATGGATTTCAGAATCGATACATAATACAATAATGCTACCTTTTAAATTAAGTTACTCTGAAATGTAAATGTTTTAGTTGCAAATTTGTGGTTATGTGCAAATTTGTGGATATGCACAGATTTAGGCTGTCCTAATTCAGAACTGCAATATATGTGCATCGCATTAATTCATCAATCAAACGTGAAGCACAACTCAGTCTTAAAATAATAGCAAAAAAAACACCACTTTCAACTCTTAAAAGTATAGGAATATTACAGGGAAGGATATTGTTGGAATATGCAGGTTATCAATAGTACAAGAAAATCTGTATGTAATAATCAGTGTGGTTACTTGGCATCGATAACACTGTCAGACTTGAGGAGCTGTACCCTTTTGTATTGGAAAAAAAGCAGGGCCACATTTTGTTTTTGCAGTGCTGCTGCCAAAGACACACTGCATTATGTTTTTTTAATTAACTTTCTCCACCTTTTTCTTTAAAGGAGGTCTGTGTCCGAAGTTGTTTGCGTTTCTGCTCCATCCCTTCATGGTCCTGGCATTGTGCGTGTTTTGGTGAGTGTCGATCGAGCTCAGATGGAGGACAGCCTGCAGTTTGAATTTATTGACGATCCCACTGTCCTACGGATTGAACCAGAGTGGAGCATTGCCAGGTACCAGATCTTTTATCATCCAAACTTCAGATGACATTGATGCTCAAAACTAAAGTATTACTCGGGGTGAATTGAAACAATTGTACCGTCCGTACAAAATATTTTTGCTTTGTATCAACAGTATTGTTACACCGTCAGTGCAGCCTGAATCAGTCTGACTTAATCTCAGAGTGAAGCAGAATGAGACTGCCAGAGGAGGGAATCTCTTTGTTTCCCATCAGAGTTAGGTCGAGACTTAAAAACCTGCACAAGTTTAATGTAAAAGTGACGCTAGAACCATTTTACACCAAAATAGAGTAGAAACATGAGGTATTTCCTTTCAGCTGCAATATATAGAACTTCAAGCAGCTGTCCACTTTTCTTAAATATATGAACCTGGTATATGATATGTCAAAGTAAAACCATAGTACTCAAAGCAAAGAAGCGAGAATGTGTTTCTATTGATTATAAATGGCTTGGATTTAATATATTACTTGTTAAGGTTAGTCAGACAAACAATGGTGATTGTTCTATTTCTTAAATGCATTTTATGTAGGAAACAATATGCTGTTTTGTATACTTTTAATAATAATAAGTGCAGTGAAGCTATTTTGTTTTTTTAATTTGCCACACAAAAACGTGACTAATCAGTAGGAAGTGGCAGCAGCAGGACTTTTCTGTGATATGATTTTCACTTCCACAGAGTGCTTTCCTCTGGGATATGCCTGAGAAGCATCATGTACAGCTATAAGAATTACTGTGCAATGTTTCACCTCTTCGCACATCCTTTCACTGCAAGTTTATCAAGATTTTGATTGCATCGCTAATTTAAAGCACAGATCTATCACAGGGTGACAAACACTCCACATAACTGGCTTTTTAATCAGTAGGAAGTACGTGAATCCCAAACACTGTGGCAGAGATGCTAATGACTAGGATATACTCATGTACGGCACACTGGACATATAGGCAACATGTACATTTCACGACTACTTGTATTGCAATCTTTTGGGACCATAAAAGACTCTTCAACTTTAAAAAAAATCTATAAGCCAAGATCATACTACATTAAGAACAGCAAAACTGTTAATATTCATTGTCATGTACAGAATACCCAGGAACTCAGAAGAAGTTGTGGTGACTCTGTGCTTCTCCAGAAGGTGCACCATTGAAGTATCCCTGACTACAATCATTGTAAAATCTTGAACTGAGAAGAATAGCCACCTTCTGCTCTGTCAATCTCACTGTAAAAACCCTTGAAAAGATTGCACCTTGTTGACCGAGCTGCAACAGGGCTTTTAATGCCATGCTAACTTAAGAATTGTGAGCCACCAACTAGCCCTGAGAAGCGAAGATCATGGGCGGGATTCTCCCCTACCCAGCGGGGCGGGGGGGTCACGGCGTAGCAGAGTGGCGCCAACCACTCCGGCCTTTGACGCCCGGCGCTGGGGCTGCCCGAAAGGCCTTCGCCGGTTCGCGCATGCGCCGGTGGTGACGTCAGCGGCAGCTGCCGCTGACGTCACCACCGGCGCATGCGCGCTGGGGGATTCTCTTCCGCGTCCGCCATGGTGGAGGTCGTGGCGGCGGCGGAAGAAAAAGAGTGCCCCCACGGCACTGGCCCACCCCCCGATTGGTGGGCCCTGATCACGGGCCTGGCCACCATGGGGGCATCCCCCGGGGTCCGATTGCCCCGCCCCCCCCCCCCCCAGGACCCCGGGGGCCCGCTTGCGCCGCCGATCCCGCCGCCGCCACCAGAAGTAGTTCAAACCTCGGCGGCAGGAGAGGCCTCCCAGCGGCAGGACTTCGGCCCATCACGGGTCGGTGAATCGGCCGCGGCCGCCGAAAATCCCGCCCCCGCCAAATCCCGGGTGGCGGAGAATTTCTGCCACGGCGGGGGCGGGATTCTCGGCGGCCGCGGCCGATTCTCCGACCCATATTTGTGGGATGTCAGATTTCTTCATAATGATTTTTTAACAAAACACACACATTAAAGTAGTTTTTTTTTAAGTTTATCTTTGGATTGAGATTAAAAGATGAAATAATTTGCTTTCTGAAATTTTAAAGTCGAAGAATTCTGTGTTAAATTCCTGGTTTCCTTATCTGTGAGAATGCAATTGGCTGCGACCCTGTTTGTTGACAGGACTGCTGTTCCATGCCCCTCAACTTTAAGCTACTGTCTTGAAAGGGGGAAGCTTTGCCCCAGAGATTGCTACACCTTTGTGGGAGCTTCCTTCATGGTCAACGCTGAGTTCTGTTGCTTTGCCGCTGCCTGCAAAATCCGAACAAATTGTCTGTGCATTAATTAGAAAGCAATTAAAAGACAATAAGAAAAACTTTACTGATGTCGTTATTAATGCAGAATATCATTACGCAAATATTTTGAGGCAGTAGAAACAGCTTCTTAAATCCTCTGCTCCAAGTGAAAGATTCTTTCTCATTTCTTCACCCTTCATATTGTTGACTGAGACCCCTGCTCCAGAGGATTGGTAGACACAACCATTTTAACTTTGAATCACATGACTTCTTTATAAACACAATATAAAAATCCCAATGCTTATCACTATTACAAATGAGGTTCTATCAAGCACTGTATCAAAACTCCATTACACACAGTATCAAAACTATGTTCTTCAAAGCTGTTAAAACATACTCTTGGACCTAAATACCACCAATTAAGAGGCGCGGTGATCAGACTCCATCTTGGTGCATCCTGATGTCCTCTCTGGTTACCAGACCCAAAGCCCGGCTTCTTAATATGGGTATTCCTGCAGGCTATCGCTTCAGAAGTCTCTTTGTTTTTCCTTCTTACACCAATGTCGTTGGCACTGATCTAGTGCTTCCAGTCAGATACTCTCACGACAGCAGTAATCAATCAATCAATGTCTGGTCACAAATGTGTAAGAGTCGTGCCTCATTCAAGGGTCGTATTTCATCACAGGAGTATGACACACTGAGGTCTGTGTTTAATTACGATCTGTCCAAGGCGTAGCAACAATCAATGTCCTACCAGTTCCTTTTCTCACACCCTGACGGCACATCCTGTTCTCACTGCAGACCCCTGCTGTTTATGCTGATATAGAGTTGGCATTTTTAACCATCAGGCATTGCTTGTGTCTTCACTTTTCTGGCATCTTTGCAAATATCTATCAGGCTATAGTATGCTCAGAAAGAAGTTCATCACTTCAATGCTGGAAAAACAAAACTACTGGATCATTTTTTTAAAATGCCAAAACAACAAAAATAGAAAGCTGCAGCAGATAATACCGCAATCTGTTTGACAGGAAGATCCCAACAGTGGGAGGGAAAAATCCTGTCCTTAGTCTAGGCCTCTGGATTACTAGTCCAGTGACGTTACCAAACACCATCCCCACTTCAATTTAATTTTGGTGGATTGACCTGTTTGGTGGGTAATCAGACTCAAATAGAGGCAATTTATGCCTGGGTTCAAGAGAATCAAGAAGAGGGAGCCAGAAGAATCCTAAAAAGAAAAATTGCTCTCCACTACTGCTTCTGTGCTACGTGTGGTGAGTCAAACTTATTATCATTCTCAACACTTTGAGAGATTTGTCCATACGTAATGGCGTCTATTTTGTAAATGAGAATGATGCCTTACTGGATGCCTGAGTTGTCTTCAGGACTTGGGGGAAGCTTTAGCAAGATGATTCTGCCAACGGGCATTTGGTGCTGGAAGTGTGGAGACTTTGCAGCTGTTTATTTGTTGCCCCAACAGAATGGAAGAGTTGAGACCCATTGTGAACCAAACTTGAACACCCTTCTCCTGAAGGGAAAAGGTGTTGATGTTGCCACAGATTATCCAGGTGCATCCTGCAAATGATGCAGGGGCTGTTTAGCACAGGGCTAAATCGCTGGCTTTGAAAGCAGACCAAGCAGGCCAGCAGCATGGTTCGATTCCCGTAACAGCCTCCCCGAACAGGCGCTGGAATGTGGCGACTAGGGGCTTTTCACAGTAACTTCATTTGAAGCCTACTCATGACGACAAACGATTTTCATTTCATTTTCATTTCATTTCATCTGTGGATTTACACATCAGTGTCTGAAGAATGCTGCAAGGGAGCACAGTACTCGAAAGTGACAGTGACTAGACTTCAATATATCCTTAGTTCCAGTACGTTATGGTGGAAACATGCCACCTGCGATAAGTCAAAGGCATATGACTCTTTTAGGAGAGAAATGTAGGCAAATATCGTAAGCTCAGGCTATAAAGTGAGCACTCACCTAGGTCATAGTGGCATGGTGCTGAAGTTGATTTTACTTCTTGATCTGCCAGACCTTCGTGTCAGCATTATTTATATGCTTGGATTTATTGAGGCACATAATGCATTCTGCTATCCAGTTGAATTTCCATCGATAATTTTGGTTTGAAAATGTTCTTCTTGAATGCTTCCATTTTGGATTTCTGAGTAGATCAATGCTTGTACCTTGCTGACGTCTAAATTAAGCTCTTTATTCAACATCTGTTGGTGTTATTTTCACAGTTTCTATCGGTGATATTTCATGACACTGAGAAAAGAAATATTGCACATGCGAAAATATCACTCACTGATCCTGCCACGTGCTGCAATTGCATATCCATACTCCTGAAGAAAGTATAATTGCTCTGTGCAGAACAGCACAAGGAGGAAGCACTCCGAATAGCAGAACAGATGCCGAAGCATAAAACCAGCAGTGCTGCATTACCGGTGTAACATTGCCCATTACAGTCAAAACTTGATGTGGTGCAAATTGTAAACACCTCTCAAACCATCGGCACTTATTTAGCAATGCCACATTAAAACTGTTTTTAAAAAAAAACTGCTGTGATTATGGTTTTCGAGCTCTTCAACGTACAGCATAAAACAAAGACATTTGACAAGTATTCCGAGGGATGTTTGACTTGCAGAATAGTTTGCAAGAAATTGCTGAGGTGCTGTTTTTTTTTTCTGGAGGAGCAAGCTTCTCTTTAAATCTGCAGCTGTTTCTTCATTACCGTCCGTAAACTCCATGGGTCTGTTTTTCATTTCTCATGGTCCATAATGTGAGAAATTCAGCTCTTTGCATCTAATTAACATTTTGACAGAGCAGGTGATTCCTAATAAATAATGAACAGTCTGCCAAGAAATGAAATTCTGCCACAATCAGCATTGCAATATTTGGAAGAGGATTTCATTAGGCTGCGCTTTTTTGTAATATTTGTGCCTCAGACTACTTAATAATTTATCATGCAATATCTAGGCAGCAAGACCTGTTACACCAATGGTACATTCAATTTACACTGAAGACTTTACTACAAAAGCGTACGCGTTTTAGGGAATTAAATTTTCCCTGCAAATCTGGGCGACCAACGAGTGGCCACAGGGCCCATTTGCTGTCCAACTAAATTTGGCAGGTGAACTCTAAGCTGGAGGGCCAGGAGGCACAAAATGAGCAGAAAGCTGCTTTTGTAGGTGGGAGGTGAAGGGGGGGGGGGGGGGAGAAAGATAGAGAGAGTGTCTCCAACTTGATGTGCCCTCTTTGTATTTTAAAAATATTGGAATTTTTAAAATGGCCACACCGATTTGGTCACCATTGTTGAAGACTGCCTCACTGCGGGTAGTGGGGCCAGCAGGCTGTTTGGAAAATTAGAGATGCTCTGTGATAATTGGCCTTAACTAACTTTAATTGACTACCTGCTACATGAGGATGGATAGCCCTTCCATCCTTAATACCGCCTCTGGAACATACCTTGAAGAAGGGGTGGTACCGGCATCCTGGCCTCTGGTGCAATATTATGTGCTCACCCATCTCTGACATGTCCGCCCATGATTCCATTTGCTTCACTTCCTTCTATAAATTTAAGCAACTTAATTATTCTTATCTGACCTTTCTCACTGTCTTGTTTCAGCCAGCTTCAGAAAGATTAGTCAAGTGTGTGCAAGACGCAATATCAAATCATAAGAGGATCCTTTTGTGATAACTCTGGGTTATGCTTTGGTATATTAAAGTTTTGGGCAGCGCAGGCATTTCAACTAAAGAGGGTGGTCAGGATCATTGGGTCTGAGAGAATATCTCAGGCAGACCTCAAAAAAACAGACCTTGGACAGCACGGTAGCACAGTGGGTAGCACTGTTGCTTCACAGCTCCAGAGTCCCAGGTTCGATTCCCAGCTTGGGTCACTGTCCATGTGGAGTCTGCACGTTCTCCCCTTGTCTGCATGGATTTCCTCCGGGTGCTCCGGTTTCCTCCCACAAGTCCCGAAATATATGCTATTAGGTAATTTGGACATTCTGAATTCTCCCTCAGTGTGCCCTGGCGACTAGGGGCTTTTCACATTAACATCATTGCAGTGTTAATGTAATCCTACTTATGACAATAAAGATTACTTTACTTTAAAGTATTGACAAGCAGAATACAATGTTGCTGAACTCTCCAGTGTTGACAACATAGATTATTCCAAGGACCAAAACAAATAATTTTAAAGATCTTAGTCTTTTAGTTGGAGCAACTATCTTCTGATTGAGGTTTTAGCCAACAGAAAATGAAGAGCCGCAACAGCTTTTCTTCTGTGCAAGTGGGAGAATGATGTCCTTTAATGCGATTTGCATCCGTTTCTGTAAAATGACAAATTGTTTTTTTTTAATGAAGATTTGAAGACAACAAATAAACATTCCTGTTTTATTTTGACATCATTTAATATGAAGTTCTGGAAACTAAATTATTTATTGGAAACAATATTTATTAACAGTCAATTATATTCAGTGTATTTGAGTACAAAATTCTTCTGTTCTTTTTTACTTCAGTGGCAATACTTCTCTAACTGTGTTTGGAACGAACTTGGATATAATCCAGGAACCCAGAATTCGTGTGAAGCATAACAGCCGAGAATCACTTAACGTAAGTCTTGGATTGGTGTCAATTGCAGTTCTTCTATTACCCAGAGTGCACATTTGTGTGTTCCATGGGTAGAACAAGAACATTTTAGCCAGAAGTTCCGAGGAGTGGTAATCACAGATACATTGCCACTCCACTCTTCTTACTTGCCCTAGCCGGGAGCTCCACATTTCTCACACGATCTGCCACCTCAAATACTGGTGAGAGAGGTGCCAGCTCTACCGGCTCCTGGGGCTCAGCAGTGTATCGTGGCACGTTGGAGGCAATGAAGCCTTTTAAAGACACCCTCTGCCCTGAAGCAGGTGGGTTTAAATGCCGCAGCCGCTTTGAGAAGTCAGGGAGAAGGTAGAGTATGTGGGCGGGGATGGGTCGCTGGGGGTAGAACATGGCGGTTTTTCGTATAATGCTCCATTCTCCGCCCGATTGGGATTCCCTATCGCAGCGGCTGGAAATTGAAAATCCCGGCTGTTATCTATTTGGGGAGGGGAGTGAGAATCAAAATTAGACAATTGCGAAGAAGTACAATATTCAACAAAAATATAACAATTTAGAACCTCTACAGCATGTGTTTGCCCAAACAACCAGCAAAATAATATATTTTATATTACACTGTGTAATATATAATTATATATATATATATATTAAACATTTTGCCTAATCCAATAATTTATAATGAGGTATTATGGATTGATGAAATTATCATTGTTTACACTTATGAATAATACAAATGTAGAGAAGGATTAAGAAACTGCATTTTAAATATTCTATGCCACAATAATCTTTAAATCCAGTAAAACAAAAACAATGAACTACAATTTCAGGATGATGCAGTGCAAACGTGTGGTAATGTAAAAAAAGTTAATGCATTTGTGCAAAATCTTTCACTTTTAAAGTCACACAGAGAGGGTTAATGGAATTTCTGAATCTCCTTAATGGCGTTTAATGGAAGATTAACTTTTGACAAAAGAGCCTTTGTCAGCACAAAGAGAAACAAAACAAGGAGAACAAGAGAAAGAGAAATCTATATAGATTTAATTTTGTATTTTATCTGTGGTCATTCTTTAATTAAGTAAATTAGCCATTTCCTCACTGGGGAAAAACTCTTGGGAGTCTGCTTGACTCGGGTGAATTGACCGTATGGAATTTCAATTCAATATCTGGAATGTTCCGTTTTGCTTCAGCTCACAGGAGCTCATTTGTGGAGTGTATTCATGCTCGGAAATTTAGTTCAAATTAACTGTCCCTGGAGGGAAACTGAAATGAAAAATAAAGCTTACTGTACATCGAACTATACTCTGGTACATCCCTGTAGTCTGTAAGGATATTGATTTTCTTTAATATATAAAAGAAAGGTATCACTGCAATGTTTGAAAAGACCACAGGGAACATGAGTTGTTCCAAAGTGTACCCTTATGCTCATGTAATTTGTAGGACAGTTTAGTTCCTATGGTTTAATAATAAAACACAATCATTATGCGAAGCACTATGTTTCCAATCCCCACCCCTCGGTTTGGTGACAGAGGAGCAATTAATTGAGTGGGAGTGTGCATCCCTCCACCCTGATTAAGTCTGGGTGGGAAGGCCCATGGCCGACCGTCCCATTAAGCCAGCGGCAGGCAGGGGTCACCATGCAGGGAATATAACAAGCAAACCCTTCCCATGACCCCCCCCCCCTTCCCTCCATCATTCATCTGTGGCCTAAGTCTCCCTCCTTGATCCAAGGCCTCAGGTGGGTAGATGGTTGAAAGCAATCTCTAATTGGCTGGCAGCTCTTGGAACCTCTGTCTCCAGGGTCCTTAACCCCAGACCAAGGCCTGCTGCTGGCCTATCAAGTGCCTGAGTGTCATAAGCTGTGGCTGGCCTTCCTGAAAAGAAGCAACGTGGGGTTTCACAGTTCCCGGCCGAGACCCCATCACCTCCACAAGATTCCACCCTATAATTCTCTCTAAGGTGTGATTGTGCACAATGTATTGGTCATTATTTGGATACCAGGGAAATAATTTTCCTTGTGAGCTTCTGAACCCCACTGTCAGGGTTATCTGATGTTCTGCAGCTCACACTGTAAGGGAAACGGTCACTTATTGTGATTTTCCCAATAAATGGCCAGAGAGCCAGCTCACCGTCTAATTAAAGATGGAAGGTGGGCTCTCCAAGCTGGAGGGCCAATCGGAGGCCTTTCAGCTCAGAAGCTTCAGCAGAATGTCATGGGTGATCAGTGAGGGTGAGGGAATGTCAAAATGGAGGAGCCCCATTGCCAATGTCTTCAAAATCTCTCTTCAATGTGGCCACCACTGGAGAGAAGGCCTCTAAGCCTGCCTAGAATGCCGGCCACTGGCTACCCTGGAGAACGACTGGAAAATCCTTGTGGGCCTCCTTCAATGGCTGTTAACTCACCTAACCAGTGCAAGCCACCAGTTATCCCCTCCCCTTCCCTTCCGGCAAAATGGCCCTGAGGCAGATGGACCGGAAAACCCAACATGTCAGCTGGTGACGCTGTTTTTAGCACCTGCCCAGAACCAATCCTGGCCATAGCAGGTGTTTAAAATCCTACCCCGATTCACAGTTTAATGGGCTGTATCTTCTCTGTAATTGTGACTCCTTCTGGATGTGCCCATTGACACCCTTGTACTGCACGAAAACCTGCAGGAGGTGCCTGTCAGTAGTGCTGCAGAGGTGACCCCCCCCCCCCCCCCCCCCCCCCCCCAGACACTTGATCCTCTGGTTTGTAACCAGTGTGTAGTTTAGTGACACTTCATAATTGTTGCTGTACTGTGAATTATTAACTGTTAGTTTCAATATGCTTTCAGTATTACATTCTCTCTGAATAAAGCTCGTGGAGGTCTATGGCTCTAATAGCAAGCAAATGATTCCTGAAGTGTAAGCAGTTGTCGCAGCACTTCTGCGCATTTCCCATAAGTCTCAATCAGACTTGCACATTTATGCAAAGTCCAGGTTATAAAATAAAATATTCCAGATTTCAAAAGCATTTTAAAAGTTAAAACTTGTTCTTTTTTCCCCTTCTGCCACCAGGTGTGTGAAGTACAGAATTCAACCACCATGACATGCCGTGCCCCAGCTCTTACGCACGAGTACCGACCTGGGGTAGACACTGTAGAGCGGCCAGATGAGTTTGGTTTTGTCTTTGACAACGTGCAGACGCTGCTTATCTACAATAATACAAATTTCATTTTCTACCCCAACCCGACCTTTGAACCTCTGAGTCCAACAGGCATGCTGGAACAGAAGCCGGGCTCCCCCATTATACTGAAAGTATGTGCTAAGATCCGTAAGTTGGAGTGCTGTATTATAAACCCCTCCGCTGACATTTTCAGATCATGATTTTCATTGGTGCTGCAGCGGTCAAATGACAGGCGTTGATGATGATGGGTTGATCTTGGCATTTCTTTAACCCCCCCCGTAGATGTCAGTGTCACTGTCCAGGTCCTTAGTTGCCCTGAGAAGGCAGCAGCTTGTCATGAACTGCCACTGGCAGCTTCACACAACTGACTGGTTTGCTGGACAACTTTAAGTATGCAGATAAGAGTCCACCCTGATTATTTGGAACTCAAGTCTCATATAAGCTGGGTCGGGTAAAGACAGCAGGGTTCTTTTTGCTGAACAGTGTTTAGAACAATCTAATGCTTCCATGATCACTTTTCCTGAGTTTTATTGCCAGTTTTTTTTCCTAAAACTGCATTCAAAATCCCACTTAATTTCAGTCCATTCACTCTGTCCTCTAGTCACTAGTCCAGTAACATAACTATGCTACTCTACATAATAATAGATCCAAACGACAAACTATTTAATCCAAAATTTGCAAAGCTGAATTTGTAGATGTGGAGGTTCTTTTTACCCTGTCACACACTATTTTGTTGGGGGGGGGTAAAAAGTACAGTTTTTGTCAAACTAGCCCGTGGAGGGAGACACAAAGCAAGAAGGAATTTTGGGATGGAAATGACCATAACCTTTGAAAATAGATAAAGATTGTAAGAAAAAAAAGTCAAAAATTAAAATGTTGGAATGGAAATGGTCTAATTCGTATGCAATGAGAGAGGACTTAAACCTGATTAGTTCACTCAAAAGAGCAAGAGACTGGACAAATTGTGAAAAGAAAAAATTGCTTTTATTTGACAAATTGAAAAAAAAGAGAATGAATTCAGGATTGTGGGATTTTTTTTAACCCAAATTATTAGAACATGCAATGCTTTACTAAGTCTATTCAAGAAAGAGATCATAACATTATGTAAAGGGGATTTGGATTAATATGTCTCGAATGAATAAGGCAGGGAAATAGGATTAAAGTAGATAGCTCCAGTTGAAATGACAGCACTGGCACTGGGGTGAGGGACTGAATGAGGCTTGTGTCCAGCACTGTAAGCTATTTTCATAACATTTAATTTTCATGAGTCGGGGGGGGGGGGAACTCCCACCCTTTTGCAGAAAGGAAGGGAACACTAATTGAAAATATTTGATTAAGACATATTCAGGGTTTGTTTATTAAAAGCACTTGTGCAAGTCACAACCTTTCAGCACCAGTGGTGATATTTCCTAATTGTAATTGATGGCTGGTGTTTATTTTTACCGTTGGTGTTGAGATAAATTAACTGAGGCAAATGGATGTTACCATGTGGCAGGCCTAAAAGTATCATGAAGAGGCACATGGCACCTCGATGGTTCCCGCTGGTTAAACCGTGTTCCAGTGGTTCCAAACAACACTGAGGCTGGATTGGTTGGGCAGTTTTGAAAATGAAATGTTTTTCTTTTGTGGCCACAGGCAAACATGCCGGCATCTGTTTCTTATTTTCATTTGTTTTTCTCAGGAGATTCAAAGCCAAATAATCCAAATAGATCTGCAACTCCCTCTTAAAAGCAATATTTGGAGAGATTTAATAATTTAACATTTCATTCTTGCAGCATGGCAACAAACTACTTTTGAAGCATCAAGAACCTGAGAGCGAGGTGCATTAAATTGCTCTCCACGCTTTGAATTATTTATTGTCATCCCCTGTATTCTCTGACCTACATTGGCCCCTGGCCCAGTGACGTCTTGATTGTAAAAATCTTGTCCTTGAAATCAAATCCCTCCATGTCCTCACCCCTCCCGATCTCTGTCATTTTCTCCTGTCCTTCAAGCCTCCCAGATACCTGCGTTCCCCTAGTTTTAACCATCCCAACAATGGTAGAATCCCCTCCCCATTTCTTTTTCACCAGCATTGCCCCTTTAAGATTCTCCTTAACCTGCTTCTGTGACCAAGCCTTATCACCTAACCAATATCTCCTTATGTGGCTTGGTATAATTTTATTTTATGAGGCTCCTGTGCTGCACATTAGGATGTTTATATTAAAGGTGCTGCACCAATACAACTTGTGTTAGAATTAATTTAAAATTAGGATTTTTCATGACCGCAACAAATCTCACACAGCTGTAAGACAAAATTCCTCTTTGTAGTCCATCTCACCTCCTCTGCCAAAGACTTGGATAAGGGATCAATTTTAGCCAAGACCTGGGAAGAAGTCACCCGCCCTTCAGGTAGTGCAGGTGGACTGTTTTGATGTCCGCCTGAGAGGACAGTCGGAGCCTTCGTTTAGAGCCCCATCCTTCAAAGCTGCAGCATTCCCTCAGTACTGCCCTGACGTATCAGCCGAGGTTGAGTGCTCCAGTCCTGGAGGTGCATCCCGAACCCACAGAAGTGAATTTGCTGTCGACTGAGCTGAGGCCGGCACTTTTGTGCACAGAGCCTTTAATCCTTTCATAATCTTGGCAAAACAGATAGTCTTTAAAGCTTTAATGCATTATGCTGGAAGCTGCCTTTTGGCCAATTTTCCATTGCCTGGTTATTCTTGAAAATAATCTATATCTGGGCAGAATTCAAGTGATCATTTTGCACCTTATTCATGGCTTGTTGGAGTATATGGAAAATGCTGTGTGAGCACTTAATTTTTACTTTTTAACTGTTCACTGATCTAAATATGCCATATTTTTAAAATCTAACAAATCGGCTTAAATAATGGTTATGGCCAATCTACAGATTGGGCTATATCTGTGTCAATTTAACATCTCTGAATTCATAAATATAGAATAGAATCGCTACAGCACAAAAGGAGGCCATTCGGCCTATCTAGTCTGCATCGAACCTCCGAAAGATCACCCCACCTAAGCTCACTTCCCCCTGCCTATCCCCGCAACCCCACCTAAACTGCGCATCTTTGGACTTGTGACGCAAGACCGGAGGAAACTGGCGCAGACACTGGGAGGACGTGCAAACTCCACGCAGTCTCCCAAGGCTGGAATTGAACCCGGGATCCTGGCGCTGTGAGGCAGCAGTGCGGACCACCATGCCACCGTTCTGCATGATATCATAAAACAAAAACAACTTGTTAGTGGTTCATAACCACTTCAAAGCCTGAGGTGAAATTGAAAGCTCTGGCTTGTTGCCATATTATGTAATACATAAGAAAACAAAAGCGAGGGAATGGAGATTGGCAAATTTAGTGATCCATGCTTCCAACATGCAGTTTCTCTCATAGTGAGTGCAGGTCAGTAAATGTTATGTTCCTTTTTCCAGATCCATGGGGGTCGCAGAATTTATTCCATCATCCTTTAGCAGATATGAAAATGTAGAGCAAGAACGAAACATTTTGGAGTGATGTTGAGCTTTCCAATATACTCTGGTGTTCTTTGCACTGTTTTCCACAGCATTAGAGCACCAAGCTTCACTCGCAAGTCCTAAGGTTAACGGAATTTTTTCTAATGCTCAAGGCTGGTAGCTGCTTAAGTTTCCAGCACGAGTATCGAGCATTTAAAAGAAACTCCTTATATTGCAAGATTCTTAAATGAGACCCATGTATTAGTCTCAATTTAATTAATCCTCCGAGGGAGGTGAAAAACGACAGGTCAAACTTTCGAGAAGACACAGGTCCCTGAAATTTCCCCTTAAATCAGCAAAATAATCTAATGAAACTCGATGGTTAATCTAACCTTATAATCTATGCTATTTAACCTTGTCCAGTTTCATGATGTTGACAGTAAATTTTGGCTCCAATTCTCCTCCGTTTTTGGCTAATAACCGAGCAGCAATTATTGAACAATGGAGTAGTGTTAAAGGTCAGGAAAGAGAGATTTGGAAAATAAATGATAGCTATACCAGCCAAATGTAATGCTGAAAAATAATGGCCCTTACTAACCCCCAACCCATTCACTGTGCCCCCTCCCTCCCCACATTCCCTGAGGCTAGCTGGCTCTGGAGAAAATTGCATTCAGGTACATCGTGTGCAGAGATGTGTTTGTACAAAGTCTTTGATTTTTTTTTCCAAATGTCATTTTATTGGTACTTCCTAATATTGTTGCTTTCCTAATTTACAAAATGGAATCAACTTCCTTGGCGCTGCCAAAGACTCAAACCTGAGCTTTACCAGTTTCGAAGTGTCTCACTGCCCATCTATTGAACGTACCCACTTAACTAACTGGAGAGACATTTTATTTATGGTTTTATTTAAATCGTTGCACGCACTTCGGGCTTTGGAGAACTTAAAATTGAAGTGATTGGATTTTTAAGGTGTCTTCATGTTCTGAACTGAAAAGGTGCATAGCAATGTGACAACATAATGTTTTATGGTGTAACCTTTCTGTAATTTTCAGCGGATCGCACCACATGATATTTGAATACCTTCTGAGTAATGAAATGTAATTTCTTCAGTATTACAGAGTGATGATATCAAAAAGCAGTTATCTTAAAATGTTTTTTTGTAAAGTTTGCCCTTTCATGAAATTTTGCACAATTTCAGTGAGATGTAATCCTTGTCCATGTCCCGGCAAGGTGTTGTGCTCATGAATAGGGTAGCAGCAGATTCTCGAACCAGTGCTCACAGGGAACATAGAACTAGGTCTAATAGGGTTGCAGGCTATAGCAGCAAACTTAGTTTAGAATCATATTTCTAACCTTTTGATAGAGGTATGTTAAAATATACTTTTACACTACTTTTGTATCATTAACCGAATTGTATCATTGACATTAATTTAATTGTTGATCATTGGTCCAATTATGATTAAGCCAAAGAGATGACCGCAATTAACTGGAATCTATCCATGAACTACAAGGCAGAGAAATGCTATGTTGATTAAAATGTAGTATTAAGTTAAGTATAGAGTAATTATGTGGATGTTGTCCTGTAAACTGACAAACTATTGCATTTTAATAATTAGTTATGGGAGGTCAAATCTTACAAAAGAGATGATTTATCTTAAAGTACGAAAGGCTTTTCCATACTGAATTATATTTTATGACTTGAAACTGTAATTCTCGTTCAATATTCAAGAGGTTAATAGTATTTGATCAGTGCAGTTTTATAAAAGTGAAACCATTTATATTCTGAATAAAATTAGGCTTATTTAAAGGTTTTGCAAAGTAATTAACGTGTGCTAACCATGAAAAGAAGTAGACCATTCAGCCTATCGAGCCTGCTCCACCTTTCAACACCACCGTCATGGCTGATCATCCACTTCAATGCCTGTTGCCCAGACTCGCCCCATGTCCCTTTATCTCATTGGTAGTTAGAAATCTGTCAATCTCTATTTTAAACATGTTCAATGACTGAACTTCCACAGCCCTTTGTGGTAGAGACTTCCAAATAATGTCCTTTCTAAGGTAAGGGGACCAAAATTGCACACCGTACTCTTGGTGTGGTCTAACCAGGGTTCTTTACAATTGATGCAGGACTTTGCCATGCTATTCCTGCACTCAAATCCTTTTGTGATAAAGGCTAATATACCGTTTACATTCCTAATTGCTTGATGCACCTGCACTCAATGATGTATTGATGAGGACACCCAGGCCCCTTTGTACATCTACATTTCCTATTCTTATAGCATTTTAAAAATACTCTGTACCTCAGTTTCTCCTACCAAAATGGATACCCTCACCTTTTTCCACATTATATTCCAACTTACCCATTCACTAGTCTGTCCAAATCCTTTTGAAGCCACTTCGCAACTTTCCCACAGCACACATTCCCACCTAGCTTTGTGGCCTCTGCAAACTTGGTAATGTTACATTTGGCGCCCACTTCCAAATCATGGATAAATACTGTGAACAGTTGGGCCCAAGTGCTGACACTTGCAGTATTCAATTGTAGTCACGGCCTGCCAACGTTAGTGTGACCCCTTTATTCATACTCGTGTGTTTTCTGCCCGTTAGCCAATCCTTAATCCATGCCATTGAATTACTTCCTATCCTATGTGCTTGAATTTTGCTGACCAACCTCCTGTTGGTGGCTTTATCAAAAGCTTTCTGAAAATCTATGTCAACCAACTCTCCTTTATCAATTCTGTTGGTAACAACTGCATGAAAAGCTTCCAATAGGTTGATCAAATATGATTTCCCAATCATCAATCCATGTTGAATATGCCCAATCAGATAATTGTTATCCAAGTGTCCATTCATATTTTAAAAGAGAAAGATCTTCTTAGTGACTGTGTATGAGAGCTTCAACCAAGACTATTTATATTGGCAATAAACCTCTAACACATCTGATAAAATGCTTGTCTGTATTCTGATTTAAATTCAACTTGATTGAGTCTTTTTTGTTCAAAGACAGAATATCAAGCTTTGTGTTGCCTTTTGACAGGGCCGGAACCTGTTGCCTCCTGCTGCTGGTGGTGCAAAGCTGAACTATACTGTATTGATCGGTGACACACCGTGTGCTGTCACCGTTTCTGAAACACAGTTACTCTGTGAGCCTCCAAATTTAAGTGGACAGCTTCGAGTCCTGGTGAGTAATTGGAGGTCATACGCAGTAATGGTCTTTTGGTTTCCAGTCAAATTCTGTACCTTGCCTAAACGTGCTGAAACTCATAACTCACTCCCCTTCAACAAGAAAATGAAAGCCTTAGAACAAACATAATGTTGTATACCTGGACGATGCAGCCAGATGGTGAACTTGGATTCCATATCTGCTGTTGTGCTTCTTTCAACTGTAAAATGATTCAGCAGATTTTGAACTGAACAGTGAATTGCATTACTGGGCCTCGCATTCACAGGGCCCCCAGACTTCCATCCCCCGATCAGGTATGCAGAGTCAGGAGATTTTCAATCAGCAAACCCGACCTTTAAAAATGTCTCTCTTCCCCCACTCCCACGCCCCACCCCACCCCCAAACACTTCCTATGCCTCACCCATCCCAGCCAATGCCAAACCCCATAGCTCTCATATCCCCTATGTCAACACATTTATTTAAGCACAGCGGCAGTCAATCTACCCAACTCCCATAGCCCTTCATACGCCTTATGCCAGCTTAGTGCCAACTCTGTGCCCACCCATTATTTGCCTTTATTCCTTGCATGCCAACTCACATGGTATCCTTGGACACTTCCTTGACAGCTTTGACACTACAATGACAACTAGATAGTTGTTTGAGTGTTGGATAGTTCCAATGAGTTTTTACGTAAAAAATGCATCATGGTTTTCACTTTTACCAATCCAAAATGGTGAATTGGCTCTCCCAAAGGATAGCTATCCGAAAGAAGCCACCAAGTTCAGACAACCGCTTACGTGGCCTAATCTGCGCACTCCGGATTTCACACTTCTGGTCTACCAAAATTCCACTTTAATGGAGGAAGCTAGTCATTCAATTGGCTGGTTGCCACCGTGGGTCATGTATTAGCGAACCTCAACCTCACTCCACAACCCTCCACCCCCAAGAAGATGGGAAATGCTGAATTTGGGGGCGAAACTGGAGAGCCCATCTTGATGAACATCTGGGCTCCTGTCTTACAAGGGCCAAATGTATGATGCCTTCTGGGCAGGGGAAAACACTTCAATCCAGCCAGCCCGTCTGTCCAATGGATCCCCTTTCTTCCCTTTGAGATCTTTCTGCATTGTTTATTAATCTTAATAGCTCGAAATAATTTCAAATGCCAAGAATTTATATTTTCTTTTTGAAATCCTTAAAGAATTTCCCACTTTAGTAGCTACATTGGTAATTTTATACAGCCGTTTTTGCTAAAGATTTTCTGTATGCATTGGCAATTTATTTTTGTTTTCTTCTCAGAAACCTGTATACATGGCAGAAAAATCTGTCCATTTCCAACATGGTCATCAAATTCTCTGGCCAGTTGACTTATAAATCAGAAATAATTAGCACATTTTAACCCGTCTTAAAAAGTTGCATCAGCAATTTCTATTATTTGAAGGGAAAAATCAAAGTTTGGAAATATTATTGAATCCCTACAGTGCAGAAGGAGACCATTCAGCCCATCGAGTCCACAGCAACACTTGGAAAGAGCACCCTACCTAGGCCCACTTCCCCGCCCTATCCCTGTAACCTGGCACATTGTTCATGGACAATCTACCTAACCTGCACATCTTTGGACTGTGGGAGGAAACCAGAGCACCTGGGGGAAACCCACACAGACATGGGGGGGGGAAAAGTGCAAACTCCACACAGACAGTCACCCAAGGCTGGAATTGAACCCGGTCCCTGGCACTATGAGGCAGCAGTGCAAGCCATCGTGCCGCCCCAATTCCCTATTGTGAAGCCTAATGCTCTCCTAAAATAGAAAGAGCTCATCAAGGTCTCCCCTCTCGGGTTATGAAGATCTCACACCATTCTCTAATTGCATGTGGCTTCAATTTAAAAAAAATTATAATTGGAGGTTAGGGAAAGGGAGAAATGAGTTGCACTCTTCGCACTTTTGCTTTTCTGAGGCTAATGCTGGCATACATTGTTGGAACAGAATAGAGAGGGTTGCACTCTTTCCCCTGGCCAGTATTTGTACAGGAACTATTTAATGCTGCCATTGAATACCGAAGTAGAGAAGTGTTCCTCAGCCCATCACAAGAAATCACTGCCCTGAAAAAATATTCAAAAATCTCCTCAACCGGGTGCATTTCCATGAAGGAGATTATTGAATTTGCCGTGCCTTTTTACACTCGGTTGTATTTTCTTTCCCACTAACTTCTGTTAAAAATTCCCTTTCATTTGTTTCTTGACGCGCATTCTGCCTTGTTAAACAGGTCCAGGTGGGTGGACTGCAGTTCTCCCCTGGTGTGGTCCATGTCATATCTGACAGCCTGCTCACCCTCCCAGCCATCATCAGCATTGCAGCAGGCGGCGGTCTCCTGCTCGTCATAGTTATTATTGTCCTGATCGCCTACAAACGGAAATCGAGGGAGAATGATCTGACCCTGAAACGGCTGCAGATGCAGATGGATAACCTCGAATCACGTGTCGCTTTGGAATGCAAAGAAGGTAAGCACCAGGCTATGGTTTTATTGACAACAAGCAATATGTTTACTAAATTGGTTTGGGCTGGTATCTAGAGTGGGTGGAGTTTAGGATTCCCTTTTGGAGAACTTAATGTTGAATTTTCTACTTGAAGTGACACTTCTACATACTTGTAATTTGTTAACCAGATCCAAGGGACTGAAGGAGGGAAGCTATATTTAGATTGCCAATTCGAAGGGTACATTCTGCCACACGCCTTGCAGGAAGTGGCAGTTAAGGGGAGTGTCAGGAGGTGGAACTACAGTCATTTATCACCAGTTCTCTAATCTGTACTCTTCTTCCAGCACAGAGCCAGCAGATGTTATCGATGGTACCACAAGCACCTAATAATGTGAAATAGCTTCCTGCTAAAAGCTTTTTTTTGTGCAGACATTTAGAGGATCAGATATTTGGTAGCGGAGTTGCATGATGTCGAAATGTGTGGCAAATGTTGAAAACATTCTAAATAGGGTTGGATTCCTGAAGGGGGACAGACTTCAACATGTTCACCACACCATCATTTTCGAGTAGTTTCAGAGGGGATAGCTAAAGTCACACACGTCTGATACCAACTATTAAGATGCTAGTAGTTTAACTTTGATTGTTCTTAGTGGGCAAGTACTGTGTAGCAGCTGTTCAACTCGGATTCCAATATGAGAAAGGAAAATTGCTTTGCCTTGGGACTGCGAATGATGCATTATTCGTTTAATACCTAGCACTGTAAAAGTAATTTTCTTCAAAGGAAATTTACTTGCTGAAAATGGGATATTGTAGAAGACTAGGCCCTAAATAAAAATTACAGCTGAACACTAAAGTCCTTCTGTTAAGAGAATCAGCAACTTTGGTACACTCCTCAAATATTCAATCTGTGAAAATATGACATCTAACCCTAACTTCACAAAATAACCCAAGTTCAGATTTAATTTGGGACTTTGGTGTTCTTGCTGAGCAATCACAATACCCGAGCCTCAGTTGTTCTCAGAAACATCAGTATTTCCTGGGTAGCGCACACTGGTATCTGTGACCTTTACTGGCATGGTTTGCATTTATTGGCCACCCCTAGTTTCCTCAAGAAAGTTGTGATGAGCTACCCCTTGTACTGAAGTTAATTGTGGGTGGGCGGGGGGGGGGGGGTTTCTTCTTTGCAATTTGATGCAAGAAGGGAAACTAGTGGTCGCCAATAAATGCTGACCCTTATCCATTCTCCCGACCCTCACACAGAGTTGAAAACGCACATTTCTATGGAACATACATACACATGAAAGATCAGCCTTTTGTGTCCTCTTCGAAGAACTGATCACTTTCCTCCAAATCGGGGAAAGCTGCAGGATCTTAGCATTGCACTTCAATGTCTTAAGTGCTGGAAGCAAGAGACTTGTGGAGAAATGGAGTTGACGATAAAAGTTTTACAGTGCAAAAGAATTAGATGAAAGCACCTCGAGAGTCAATGCACCAATGAACGTGTAGCTAAGCCACTAATAAATCTAGCTCTGCAACTAAGATGCCAGCCTTATCTCGCGAGCCGTAGGATATACTAGTGAACGATTAGAATGAAAGCGCTACATCTACTGCTGGATTTACAAATAACGTTTGAAACTATTGTGTGGCTTGCCCCGATCATCAGAGGAATAGCCAAAGATTGGCTTCTTATTGAGAAATGCACCATATTGGGCAAGCAATCACTGCTGACAAGACTCCATTGTGTCAGTGGAGAGTTTGTACCCATTTGTTAAATTTAATTACTGTATTTTGGATTTGGCTTGTTGGTTTTAGAGGCTGTATTGTGGGTTTCTATTCCAAAGTCTGTACTTTGCCTATAATTGAGGTACATTCACCTCAACCGTGTGCATTCTATTGCTTCTCGCATATTCTGTTGGAATACCACATTGAACCCATTGAAAACAATGGTGGGCCATTGGCTAATTTATTCAAATACAAAAATATGTTATAAGTGCAGTCTACAGTCACTCTGGCTGGAATTCGTCGGCCGTTGGGATTCTCTGTTCCCGCTGGCAGCGCACCCCCACCCGCGGGTTTCCTGACGGTGTGGGGTGGTTTCAATGGAAATTCCCATTGACGAGCAGTGGGAGTAGAGAATCTCGCTGCAAGCGAATAGCGCACTGCCAAGAAGCTCATGGCAAGGAGGATGGGGAATCCAGCCCTCAATGTGTATTCTCTCAAGTGAGGTATTTTCTGCTTCATTAAATATTGTTTTCATTGTTCCATATAGGAAATTTTCCATAACTGTTCCTGACTTTTTCCACAGCTATTCATATTGAAGCAATAGTGAGGAAATAGTGCAAACCATTGCTCTGTTTTGTTTGATAGCTTTTGCAGAACTTCAGACAGATATTAATGAGTTAACCAGTGACTTGGATCGAGCTGGAATTCCCTACCTAGACTACAGGACATACGCAATGCGAGTTTTGTTTCCTGGAATTGAGGATCATCCTGTCCTACGCGAGCTGGAGGTATGGCCAAATTTCAAATATATTATGGCTGGCGATAACCCAGCTCTGCCACAAAAAGAGGATGGGAGTGGTGTTAAGTATCCGTGTTGTACCACTTGTGGTTCTGCTCTCTCACCAGCTTTATTGGAGTCTTTCTCTAAGCCTAAATCAAGTAGGATACACACAGCGGTGCAGTGGCTAGCACTGATGCCTCAGTGCCCGGGATCCGGGTTTCGATTCAAGCCTTGGGTGACTGTGTGGAGTTTGCACTTTCCCCCATATCTCTGTGGATTTACATAGAAACATAGCAAATGGGAGCAGGAGGGGGGCATTTTGCCCTTTGAGCCTGCTCCGCCATTCATTATCATCATGGCTGATCATCCTACTCAGTAGCCTAATCCCGCCCCCCCTCTTATTCTTCGATCCCCTTCACCCGTAGAGCTTTATGAAAACATGTTTTGTTTTGGCCCCAACTACTTCCTGTGGTGACAAATTCCACAGACTCGCCACTCTCTGGGTGAAGAAATTTCTCCTCATCTCTGTCCTAAAGTCTACCTCTCATCCTCAGAATGTGACCCCGGCGTCTGGACACCCCCACCATTGGGATCATCCTTTTTGCATCTGCCCTGTCTATTTCCGTTAGAATTTTATACGTCTGTATGAGATACCCCCTTATTGTTCTGAACTCCAGCGAATACAATCCGAAGTAACTCGATCTCTCCTCATATGTCTGTCCTGCCATCCTCGGAATCAGTCTGGTAAACCCTTCGCTGCACTCCCTCTATAGCAATAACATCCTTCCTCAGATAAGGATATCAGAACTGTGCACAATATTCCAGGTGTGGCCTGACCATGGCCCTGTATAATTGCAGCGAGACATCCCTGCTCCTGTACCTTAAATCCTCTCATACTGAAGGCCAGCATACCAAAAGCCTTCTATCCTCCATGCTTACCTTCAGCGACTGGTGTATGAGGACACCTAGGTCTCGTTGTACATTCCTCTCTACTAATTTATGGCCATTCAGGCAAAAGTCTATAAGAGTGGGAACCTCGCATTTATCCAAATTATACTGCATCTGCCATTCATTTGCCCACTCACTCAACTTGTCCAAATCACATAGCAGGATCTCTGCATCCTCCTCACAGCTCACCCTCCCACCCAACTTGGTGTCATCTGCAAATTTGGAGATATTTTGTCCCCTCATCTCAGTCATTAATGTATATTGTGAATAGCTGGGGTCCCAGCACCAATCCTTGCGATACCCCACTAGTCACTGCCTACCAAATTGAAAAAGACCTGTTAATTCCTACTCTGTTTCCTGTCTGCCAACCAGTTTTCTATCCATCTCAAAACACTACCCCTAATCCCATGCGCTTTAATTTTACACGTTAATCTCTTGAGCGGGATTTTGTCAAAAAAACTTTTAAAAGTCCAAATAAACCACATCCACTGGCTCCTCATCATCAACTCTACTAGTTGTGTACTCGAAAAATTCCAATAGATTTGTCAAGTATGATTTTCCCTTCATAAATCCATGCTGACTCTGTGTAATTCTGCCACTGTTTTCTTAGTGCTCTGTTATAAAAGCAGGCTTGCTGGTCCATATTCCCCTGTTTTCTCTCTACCTCCCTTTTTAAATAGAGGAGTTACATTGGCTACCCTTTACCGAGTCTAAGAATCCTGGAATGTGACCGCCAATGCTTCCACAATTTCTAGAGCCACTTCCTTATGTAGTCTGGGATGTAGATTATCAAGACCTGGGGATTTATCAGCCTTCAATCCCATCAATTTCACCAACACCATGTCATCTATTAATACTGATCTCCAGTTCCTCCCTCTCACTAAACCCTGCGTTCCCCAACATTTCTGGTAACTTATTTGTGTCCTCATTTATGAAGACAGAACCAAAGTATGAATTTACTTGCTCGGCCCATTCTTTGTCCCCCATTATAAATTTCCCTGTTTCTGTCTTCACTAATCTTTTTCTCTTCACATACCTATAGAAACTTTACAGTCAGTTTTTTTTTCTATTCCTTGCAAGCTTACTCATGTGCTCTATTTTCCCCTTCTTCATCAATCCCTTGGTCATTTGTTGCTGAATTCTAAACTGCTCCCAATCCTCAGACCAGTTGTTTTTCTTGGCCAATTTGTATGCTTCTTCCATGGATCGAATACTATCTCTAATTTACCTTGTAAGCATTGATTGGCCACCTTTCCTGCTTTTTTATACGCCAGACAGGAATAAACAATTGCAGTTTTCCCATGCTCTCCATGAATATTTGCCATTGCCTATCCACTCTCATCCCTTTAAGTAATGTTTCCCTATTGATCATAGCCAAGTCATGCCTCATATCATCGTAGTTTCCTTTATTAAGATCCAGCACCCTAGTCTTGGAATCAACTACTTCACTCTGCATCTTAATCAGATTATGGTCGCTCATCCCCAAGGGGTCTCACACAACTAGATTGCCAATTATTTCACTCTCACAATATCCAGTCTAGGGCTGTTCTCTAGTTGGTTCCTCAACACATTAGTCCAGAAACCACGCCGTATACACTCCAGGAATTCCCCCTCTGCAGTATTGTGACTTAATTGATTTGCCCAATCTATATGCAGATTAAAATCACCCATAATTCCGGATGTTCCTTTGTCACATTCCTCCCGAATTTCCTGTTTAATGCCATTCCCAGCATCACCACTTCAGTTTGGAGGCCTGTATTGATGCTCACTAATGTTTTTTTCCTCTTGGTGTTTCTCAGCTCGTCCTTTACAGATTCCACATTGTCGGAGCTAATATCCTTCCTCACTATTGCGTTAATTTCCTCTACAACCAGCAGTGCAACTCCACCGCCTTTTCCTTTTTGTCTCTCCTTCTTAAATATTGAATACCCCTGGACGTTCCATTCCCATCCCTGGTCACACTGCAGCCATGTCTCCTTGATTCCGATTATGCCATACCTGTTTTTATCTGCATGATTAGTTTATCCGCTTTATTACAAATGTTCCGTGCACTGAGGCACAAAGCCTTTAAGTTTGTCTTTTGAACATTACTTGCCCCACTCCCAACGTTTTTCACTGTGCCCCTGTTTGAATCAGGTTTCTTACAGTTTCCTCAGACAGTCGAAAGATGTGCAGGTTATATGGATTGGCCATGCTAAAGTACTGTCCCACAGTGTCTAAAGATGTTCAGATTAGGTGGGGTTGTGGGGATAGAGCGGGAGGTGTGTACTAGGTCGAGTGCACTTTCAGAGGGTTGGTGCAGACTTGATGGAGTGAATGGCCACCTTCTGCACTGTATGGATTCTATGGTTCTTAGCACATCAATATCGTTTAATATAATTTACAGGAATGACTGGACAGAGCCGATTTTTACTTTGTGTGGAGCAGGATGAGCAGTCTTACTCACCATTTGATGGACCACCCCATCCATGGTACTACCTGCCTGCCAACTGTGGCTAACCACAATGTTGTGGAGGCCTGAATGTAGCAGCAGGCTGCTCAATCTGGCTGTGTATTTCATCAGTATCATAGTGATATAGCGCTCAATGTAGACTGGACCCCGAATATCCACTGTCTACCTAGAGATAGCTGGAGACAATACTTGTTGCTTCTAAAATTGGAACAAAATTAATTTGTATCTATAAAGATATGATAAAGACTGAAAGTGGTCTGATGTACACAATGCATTATTAATGTTTCTGGAGACTGATGGTAGTGTGAGCGGGTGTAGCAATGAAATGTTTTTGGCTGAAAAGGCACTAATTATGCTTCTGTAACCATTGTGTCCCAGGTCCCAGGAAATGGGCAGCAGAATGTGGAGAAAGCACTGAAGCTCTTTGGGCAACTCATTAACAACAAGGTTTTCTTGTTGACTTTCATTCGAACACTGGAATTACAACGGAGCTTTTCGATGCGGGACCGTGGAAATGTGGCATCCCTAATCATGACGGCACTGCAAGGCAAGCTAGAATATGCCACGGATGTTCTAAAGCGGCTACTCTCTGATCTTATTGAGAAAAACCTTGAGAGCAAGAACCATCCCAAGCTGTTGCTTCGCAGGTGAGAGAAAAGAGAGAAAAGTCCCATGGTTAGGTTGTTAAGTAAATGACAGTATTATGCCTGCTAACACAATGATAGAGAAACTCATTCCCCTGTGTCTCTAAACTCAAATTCAAAAGCTGCATGACACAAAATGAGTTCTTACAGCTATTAATTGGACAGCCCGTATCTCAGCTTGAGGGTAAGAAGCACTTTGACACATTGCAAGTATCTAGTAACACGCACTGCTCTTGATTAACCTTTAAACAGAAGTGTCTTTAAGTGCGTGAGACATGCATAGCTTTCTCATCTGACTACCTAAAAAATTAAGAGTGGATTAGAGTGTAGAAAATGGGCAAGATAAAATTCCATGAAAATGGAAATATTGCAGTAGCTTCAAAAATCAAATCCTCATGTAATCAATACATACTTTTCTTTGTAAAATCCCAACTATAAACTGGATTGCCAAAGCATATGTTTGCTTTCCAAGTTGCAAGGGCTTCTTGTCATTCCAATCCTATCTACATCGTTTCAGTGAATTGAATCGGTCCTTGTTTTCGTCTCCAAACATTAAGGCACCCTGGGCAGGATTCTCCCAGCCCTGGGCCGAGAGTGGAGAATTGGTGCCGGCGTGGTTGGCGCGGCGCCGGTCGTGGGCCGCTATACGTGGCCAGCCTGCCAATTCTTCGTCCCGGATGAGCTGAGCGGCTGGAAGAAAATGATCGCCGGTAGCATTCTAACCTGCTCTGAGCTGGCTGGACCTCGGCGTTGAAGGGTCAGGTGGCGGCCTGTGGGGGGGTGGGGAGGGGGTGTCTGACCCCGGGGGGGGGGGCACCGATATGGCCTGGCCCGCGATCGGGGCCCACCGTTCGGCGTGCCAGCCTCTGTGGCTGGGGGCCTCCTTTCTTACGCGCCGGCCCCTCTAGTCCTGTGCCATGGGGCTGGTGTGTTGAACGAGGCCACTGCGCATGTCATTGTTGGCGCCGGTGCAATTGCGCATGTCCTGGTTGGCGCCGGCGCAACTGCGCATGCACTGATCCCGCGGCGCACAGTTCGCGCCGGGATCTGCAGCTGGAGCGGCGCGAACTGCTCCAGTGCCGTGCTGGCCCCCTGATGGGGCCAGAATTAGTCGTGGGAGCGGACCTTTCACGCCGTCGTAAAACACTAGAGCGTTTACAACGGCGTGGACGCTCTGCTGCGGGTTTGGAGAATCCCGCCCCCTGTGTTCAAAGGGAAAGAACAGATTGAGCCACTTAACTTCAGTGGAGCTCAAGCAGAATATGGGTTTGATTCTAAGGTTGCAAAAGGGATAAAAAATAGAGAAACAATTTATTTAAAAGAAAACTGAATTGTAATTTTAATATATTTTTGTTCGTAAACATCAAAATATTGACGCATCCCTAAATTTCTCGATTAGAATCAAATGGCCAGAAAACCTAATGACTAATAACTGACAAACACGATATGTTATTTAGCTCGAGAAGTGGCGTTCATGATTTGACAAGATATTAAAGTACGACTGCATAATCAACATTAGCCATCAAAACAAGAAATAACTGCACAACTTCATCGCAAAAGGGCAATAGGCCCATTGGCGCCACAGTCTGACAAGAGTGGATATCATTAAATCTGGGGACGGTAGTAAATTTGCTAATTCTCTGACATGCTACATTAATCTATGTAGATGCAAGGAAAAATGTCAGTTTGATTCATGGCGGCTGCTATTTTATCTCCGTGATTATCAAACTTTTATGTGCTTTATGTGAGTAAATAATAATTTCCTGTATCCACAATACATCATAGATATCCATTGACTTCTGCAACAAATAATGTCATGTCATGTATTCTTTGATTCTCCTTCAACTGTGCATTATCTGTGCTACATAGCGCAAAGGACTTTGCTGGCCAATTAAAGTGCAAGTGATTGTAACTTGTATGGTCGTTTGGTAAATCAAATTCAAATAAATGAAGATGTGTGAGTATTCTACTCAGACAATAGACTCATAAACACGACAGCCATCCTTTCCTTTGGGCAGGGTATATATTTGACACACCGCAGAAGCGTGTCGCTCTTCTGGTTACAAGGAATGGTGTTGTATAGATCAAGTTGACTATTGTACATTCCGTGCCTAAAATACCATGGAAGGATTCTCCCAACAGGCGGCTTAGTGCCGACGCCGGAGTAAAAACGGGAGTGTTTTACTCCGGCATCGGTGCCCGTTCCAGGACCCCATTCTGCGGTCCACAGGGGGCTAGGACCGCGTTGGAGTCCGCCGCCCCAACTGCCGATCCCGGCCGGAACTCGGCACCGTGGGGTCCGCGCATGTGCAGTTGGGACGGTGCCAACTAGCGCATGTGCAGTAGCCACCTTCCCCGCGGCGGCCCCGATGCCAAATGGCGCAGGGCTACAGGAGCCGGTGCGGAGGAAAGGAGGCTGTGGGGCACAGAGGCCGGCCCGCCGCGGGCCAAGCCACTATGGAGACCCCCAGGGGTTGGATCCCCCCCCCATCCCCACACACACACAGGCCGCCCCCGGACTCTTCAAGGCCGAGGTCCCACCGGCACAGAGGATGTTAGAACAGCGCCGGCGGGACTCGGCTTTTTGATGACGGCCACTCGGCCCGGGGCCAGAGAGTCGGAGCATACCCCAACCGGCGCCACACCGGCGCCATCAAAATTGCGTTCCGCTGTCGGGGTGGCGTGGCACGATTCGTGTGGCGCTGTTGATTCTCCGACCGGGGGGGGGTGAAGAATTCCGGCCCATGGTTTTAACAGTGTCCAGTAACGTAGTCTGAATATCATTTAAACTACAGTGTGCCAAACCTGGTGCTTCAACTACAGAAGCATATTTACTCCTCTTGCCCTTACAAGCTCGAAGGGTGATGTGTTTTGCATGAATATGGAGGTGAGTTTGAGCCCACATTGAATGGGAGGACACCCATTGCCGTGGCTCTTAAAGTTACCGCTGCTCTGAACTTCTATGCAAGCAACACGTTTCAGGGCAGCACAAGCAAATGCATCAGGGAGGTAGCAGATGCCTTTTATGCGAAGGCCCAAGTGTAGAAATTTGGATCAGGATCAGGACACCAGGGTCATGGGCTTTGCCTGCTTGGAAGGCATGCCCCCGGTGTATGGTGTAAACAAATTCAACCACGTGGCCCTGCGGTCTCCATGTCCAACTCGTTTCTGACCCCGCGATGTATGTGTGCCCTTGTCCCGGGGATGAGAGTTACATGTTGGAGTGCTTGCAGATCCCAGACATTTTTGAGGAAGAGCAGCATCTAGAGGGATGGCTCCTCGGGGATAAGGTGATACCCACTCAGGAGATGTGTGGAGGCTAGAAACACCTGCCACAAGGTCATGCATCAACGTACGTGCTGCTCCAGCAGGCGGCAGGACTGCTGAAGATGGGGTTCCGGTGCCTGGGCCGGTCAGGGTGTGCCCTCAAGTACAATCCCCAAATGGTGTCCCATATAATAGTGGTTTGCTGCACTCTCAAACAACTTGGCACTGCAGAGGGAAGACCAACTGGACTAGGAGGAGATGGGGAAGCGACACCTCCTCCGATGGGAAGAAGGGTGGCAAGGGGCAACACTTGGAGGAGGAAAGACCTCAGAGGCCACAGCCAGGGCCTGCATGGGTCATTGAGCTATGGATGTGCTCATAGCCCCTCAGTTGGAGGACGACCAGTCTAGGGAGTACAGACCTCTCCCACTGTGGGGTATGACATCTCATTAGTACTGTGCTGCCAGCAATAGGTTCTTATGATGGTGCCCAAGCTCATGGGCAGGACAATAAAGCCATAGGCTGGACTCTGTGGCGAACTTGCATTGAGGACTGAGCGATGCTCCGTTCATCCTCAGCGATATGTCTGACCCCTGCCTGACAGATAGCTAAATGCATCCTGTTAATGAACAGGCTTAACATGGGGTCTTGAGATGCTGGATAACCCCTCATCTGCTGCAGCCCGCTCCGAGATCTGAGATCCTGGTGTTTTCCTTCAACTAACATCTGAAGTGGACAACATTTCTACACATTTGTCAGCCCCTGGCCTCCTCACCATTGGAGAAGGGTGTCAGAAATTGGAAGCTTGAGTGTTGATGGTAGGGGATGATGCGCCAAATGTACGCGGAGTTCTGCGGGACATGGTGCCATGAAATGACAGGGTGGAGGATCTGGTCAACATTGATGTTTAATACAAGTGTGCTATTACAATGGGGACCTATTTGTGCCAGTGGCTAGGTTCACCCCTGCCCACTAGGTTCCTACAGTTTTTTCCTCGCCTACCACATCTAGGTATATCCCTAGCTGAGGTCGAGGCGGCCTGCTGTCTTCCACGGCCTGTTACCTGAGATGATCTTGGCTGACATTCCCTGGGGAACCTGGAGCTCGAGAATCCAGGACTACTTCCGATGGGCACAGGTATTGCAGTGCTACCTTCCTTGTTTGCTGGGCTAGAGGTGTGTTGCTCACAGGGAGGGGAGTGTCAGATGGCCTGGACACCCCATAGTGTCCCCTGGGTGGAGGACCCCGGAGGCTCCTGCTGATCCTCTCTCTTCGGGTGCCCGACGGCCCCTGTGCCGCTCCACGGAATAGAGGGGCAGCTGGGGTGAGATCCAGAAACCCTGCCGTCCTCTGGCACAGATACTTGTGGATTCCTATCAGCACCTACACCAGCAGTTGAAGCCTTGCACCTTTGAGATGAGGCATGGAGTGGATGTCCCCCACCATGGAGTGCACCTCCTGCACCAGTTCCCCACTGTGCACGCCACTCTCGCAGTGTTGGCCTCATTGTGTAGGAGTGCCGGCATCATGTCCTTGGACAGAAGACGATGTGACTCCTCCAGTCAGCCTTGCACTCTGAGGAGAGATGCTGCCATCACTTCTTGATGCTCACGACTCTGCCTTTGCAGTTTCAGCAGCTCTGGGATACCCGGACTATTGAGCACATCATCGGCCATGGACTCAGCAAAGTCCTCTGAGTTCTGGTTCCCTGGGACATTTCTTCCTCTGCCTGCTGTTGATCTTCATTTGTGAGGTGCTCATCATTGAGTGGCCTAGAAGCCTGCTTGCAAGTTAATCCCACTGTGTTGTGAGTATCTGTGCTGATGGTGGGTGTGGATGATAGATGTGAAGCCTCTTCAATGGTGATGTCCAAGAAGAATCCCTCTGAGCTGCTCGTGACTATGGTCTCCAAGGGTGGAAAGATGGTCCAGGCTGGTTGGCTGATTGCCCTGCAAGGCAACGGGGATGAAATTGATACATAATGGGGATAAATGATGGAACAATGTTGACTCGGGAGGCTTGGACAATGATTGTGTGTCCTGAGGGTTCTCATTTTTGTCTGCAGACCCTACCTCGACCTCTGACAGGCACAGTCTTGTTCCTCCCAGCCAGCTCAAAGGGCTCTTTTCCCAAAGGATGTGAGGCATCTGAGCTCAGGCATGACTCCGGCAGGCTATGCCCGCTCACGTCTGTTATGCTCGTTTGTCCTGCAAAGAGACAGATGGATAGAGTGTAGGCGGGGATTCTGCCAGGTCAGACAGTGTGGCTTGCGCGGGACTCGAGGGGGAGCGAGGAGCAGAGTAGATGCTGGGGGAGACCATATGGAAGGAAACCAGAGGAAACCTATGCAGACACCGGGAGAAAGTGCAAACTCCACACAGTCACCCAAGGCCGAAAATGAACCCGGGGCCTTGTCGCTGTGAGGCAGCAGTGCCAACCACTGTCCACCGACACATCTGGTTGTGGCTTCCTCTGAGAAACGCGATACTGGCTTCCTGTCAGCCATCCCCTCCTCGAATGGATCTGGAATGAGTGCTGGGGAGGTGTTTAAATGGAGTCCCCCATTAATTGCAAAAATTAAGTTGCCCCAGGGCTAGTGAGTCAGCGGGAGGCCGCCATGAGAGCAGTGTGATACACGTGGTTAAAATAAAACTGTGTAAAACCGACATAAAAATTATACATTTTCTTTGGTGTTGGACTTCTTTGAGCGAACAGAAGAAGAAAAATAATATGTTATTGAAAAATACTGCGCAAAAAACACGCATTATGTTAACCTTAGCTCGGTGCTATGGTACACTCACCTTGGAGTCAGAGATCACAGGTTCAAGTCCCACTCCTGAGACTTGAGCACGCAATCCCAAATTGGTACCTGCATAGGACTGAGGGACTACCGTATTCTCTGTGGTGCCTGCCAAATAAAGGGAACCTTAACGCCTCATCTGCCCTGGGTCGACGAGTGGAGGAATTCTCGGGTTCTCCTGGCCAACACCTTATCCCTTACACAACAACTAAACAGAAGACCGAGTCATTTTTACATTGTTGTTTATGGGGTGTTGCTGTGTGAGAGTTGGCTGCTAGGTTTCCAACATTACAACAGTGACTACACTTCAGAAGTCTTTTATTAACTGCAAAGTGCTTTGGGATGTCCCGAGGTGCAGTATAAATGAAAATGAAAAAATGAAAATCGCTTATTGTCACAAGTAGGCTTCAAATGAAGTTACTGTGGAAACAGTGGAAAAGTGAAAAAATGGAAGTCCTTTCTGTATATGCAATTTCTAGCTCGCTGCCACGTGAGAATCTCGGGAAATAATTAAAAGGGGGAAGTTTTATATTAGGATCTCACACTGCAGGAAACTGGCTAAAAGGATTTGAAATGTGAAGCGCCGGACTCGTAGACTGTTCACAGTTATAGAATGTTTTTAATGCTCTGCTTCATGTAGATTTCTTGTCTGAAGCATGAGGATTATAAAATGCTTGTGCTGTCAGTTATAACACAAATGTTTTACATTCTAGTTTTATTAGTATTACAAACCTTTGTGCATGCCTGAAATTTTCCCCGATATAAATGTTGGCCAGGGTCATGGGAAAATTCCCCTGCTATTCTTCGAATGGTGCTGTGAGATCTTCTCTGTTTACCTGAGCGAGCAGCCTGGCACCTTTATTTAACACTTCATCTGAAAAGCAGCTGCAATATTGCCAAAATTGCAGTTTGCCATTTATTCATAATTTGTGGATTTTTAGTTTAAATGCAGATTTCCTGTACTAAGGCGTGTGGTTCCACAGTATGACTTGGATGAAGACATTTCTTGTGTTCAGTGGGGCTGGTGGGTCTTCCATGTCAGCTCCCATCCAACATTGAACACTCCGTTCAGTAGCTCAGTCAAAGGCCACAGAACTCCCCAAAAGAGGAACATTCAGTGAGCATTCGGACCTACACTGGTAGAGTTGCCAGCTGACCCATTTCAAACCAATTTCATAGCTGAAGGCCACTAAATATTATCAGTTGTGATCATCTCAATTTTAGATTGATCTAAGGTGGAATAACTTTCCATCAGTTCAGGGTAGAGGCTCCCTAAGCCCTATTTGATCCTTCGTTTGACATATAAATCACTGAGAAAAGTAAAAATGATGTTGCATATTGTTAGATTTTAAAAAAAAATAATTTTATTGGCATTTCTCATTTATAAATAATTGTATATATACATCACATTTTTCTTACCCGCGTTAATTTTTCTTCATTATACAGAGAGGTTTATTTTGTCTTTCGTTTAATTGACCCGATATACATTTTGACGCTCTCTGGATCGGTCTATAGTTCCTACCCCCCCCCCCCATCCCCCACCCCCCTTGGCTTCAGGTGTGTTTTGCTTTTATTTTCAGGGAAAGGCGGGTACCCCCTCCGTCCTCTTCCCTTCTTCTGTGGTTTCCCCATCTTCCTTCCATCTCCATCCCACCCCCTGGGTTGCGCAGTCCTCATCTATCTTGGTTTTTCCGTTCCTCATCTATCTTGGCTTTTTATTCTTAACTTACTCCTCGTTGTTGGCCACGAACAGGTTTTGGGACAGGCAGATAAACTGCCCCCAAGTATCCAGGAAGCCTTCCTCCTACCCTCGGATTCCATACTTAATCTTCTCCAGGTGGAGAAAGTCTGAAAGGTCAGCGAGCCAATCTGCAGCTGTGGGTGGTGCTGCCGATTGCCAGCCGAGCAGGATTCACCGGCGTGCTTTATGGAAGCGAAAGCAAGGGCGTTAGCCCCCTTCCCCACGTGTAGTTCTGGCTGCTCCGATACCCCGAAGATTGACACTATCGGGCATGGCTTCACCCTCACCCCCACAAATTTGGACATTGCCTCGGAGAATTCTGTCCAGAACTCAACAAGTTTGGGCGAAGCTCAGAACATGTGAGTGTGGTTAGCCGGGCCCTCTGGCACCGTTCACATTTATCCTCCACCTCCAGGAAGAACCTGCTCATTCGGGTTCTGGTCAGGTGTGCTCTGTGCACCACTTTGAGCTGCATTCGGCTTAGCCTTGCGCAGTTGGAGGTGGAGTTAGTCCTGCTCAGTGCTTCGCTCCAGAGTCCCCACCCTACATCTGCCCCCAGTTCGTCCTCCTATTTGTGTCTGGTCTCGTCCAGTGGTGTTCAAGCTCTGACCAGTAACTGTCTGTATATTTTCCCACGTAGCCCCCACTTCTTGCTGCCTGTGCCTATCATCAGGTCCTCTAGTATTGTGGTTTCTGGGGCCCTGGGGTACCCTACTGCCCCTTTGGGGAGGAAGCGTTTATTTGGATGTCTCATTTCCTGTCCTTTTGCTAGTTTCCACTTACTCATCAGTTCGTCCAGTGTTGCAGTCTGTGCCCTATGTAAAAGTCTCGACCTGTCAGTATGCCCCGTCCCGCCTCCCATCTTTTGAAGGTGGTATCTAGCATGGCTGGGGGGAAACTATGATCATGCAAATTGGGGCCATGAGGGACATTTTAGTTATCCCGAAGCGTTGTCTCAGCTGGGTCCACATTCTCAGCTTGGCTGCTACCACTGGGCTTGTTGTGTACCTTGTTGAGGGGGATGGGAGTGCTGCTGCAGCCAGGGCCCGGAGGGTCGTTCCTTTAAAGGAGGCCTCCTCCATTTGTACCCAATATGTGCCGGGTTCTTGTACCCATCCCCTCACTCTTTCTGCTGTTGCTGCCCAGTGGCAGTACTGTAGGTTTGGTAAAGCCAAGCCCCCTTTGATTTTCCTTCTTTGCAGTGTCGGTTTTCCTGTGTTTACAAAGGGAACAGGAGTGATCGAGAATGACTAAAGCATGAATTAGTATGTTACCTGAGAGGACTTGTAGGTAGCAATCTAGGATATTAGTAGTATTTAATATAATATTTGTTGCTGAGTTACTGAAACATTCAATTCTAATTCATTTCAACATGTCTGTTTTCCATAGGCCAGAGGGGATACAACAGATTCTTTCCATAAAATAAGAAATATAATGCTTTCCAGCTATATTAAATTAGCCAATTATCTTGGCTAGTCTTTCCCCAAATTCCTCCCCTCTTCTGCTGCTGGTTACTCTTCCAGAACCTTGGGCCAAGACTTCTTTCCCCATAACAGTTGAAGCAGCAGTAATATGTTGACAGTACCTCATAGCCATTCCAGCATCTGCTGGAGACATTTTCCGCTGCATAGCAATCAGACCGAAGCCGCCAAGATACTCGCTTCCTTTCAAAACCTGGTTGCACTGGCACAATTCCCTCTTAGCTGCTGTAGCTGGGATTGCACCTGGCCTTTCCTGCTTGGTGTCATGTTCCTGAGATGTTGGGAGGGCCGACGTTATTTATTTTTTATAAGAAGATGTTGTAACCTCAAATTTAAACCATCTTTATTTCAGCTACCAACACATGCAATTGTCACCACCATTGATAGGAGTAGCACGTTCTCCCCGTTTCTGCGTGGGTTTCCTCATGGCTGCTCCGGTTTCCTCCCACAAGTCCTGAGAGACATGCTTATTCAGTGAATTGGACATTCTGAATTCTCGCTCCCTGTACCCGAGCAGGCGCCGGAGTGTGGCGACTGGAGGCTTTTCACAGTAGCTTCATTGCAGTGTTGATGTAATCCTACTTGTGACAATAAAGATTATTATTATCTTGCCATAGGTAAGCATGCTCAAGCTTGCAAGAGCAGGGTTGCAGTTTGTGATCGCTTTTCTGCCTATTCCAGTTGACACAGCAATCCCATGTTTTGCTCCTTGTCTTCAAGTCGAACCTAATTTCTCATTGAGCAGTTTGGATTATTCCCGTTAATTGGGGCCAACTGTGGGGCAGCTTCAGTCAGCAGAGAAAGTAAAACGATCAGTTTTAATTTGGAATCTGTACAGTTACAATTGGTCCATTCCCATGCGCAAGTAGGTTTTGATTTGAGCCTCATTTGTTCTTGCAGATTCAGATCAGCAGGGAGACTTTCAGTTGCTGTGGACTAACATTAGTCTGCACAGATTGCCGTGATTCCGATGAGCTTATGTCACTTAGCTTGTCTGCAGCCTTTGGAGGGGGCTGGGACACAATGTGAGCCTCAACCACAATCTAATTTACAAAACACAACATGCCCTTTACTTTGTAAGAACATTCAACCACCCGATACTGATGAAACTCAGATGCTGAATCCATCTTTGTGTACTTGGGTGGGGTTAAAAAAGAATATTTTTGTTTTTTCCATGTTCTTATTTGTGATATTCCAGAGCTCAGACTGGTTTAAGGATGTATCTCATGTTTTTTCATATTTCATTCCTTGTATTGTGTGACGTTCATATTTTCAAAATGCTTATGGTTAGATTTATGGTTAAAATTGATGGGAAACAGGTTTGTGTGTATTTTAAAACTGTATTGACTTGAGCTGCTTCCCAGAAAAATATGTTTGTGATTGAAAATTCTGCTTTCTTTGTCATTCCTCTTATTATGGTGAGGTCAATTTTTAGGGAACTATTGTTTTGTTTACCACAGGGCAAGTGTTATGCTGTTAGATACTTTTAAAGTGTCTCAAAGCTACAGTAAAATCAAAGAGCTCTCGTGATATTGTGAACCATAAATGTGTAGCTTTTCTTTCTAAATATTGTCAGAATTCTGATACAGAATCGAATCCCTGCAGTGCAGAAGGAGGCCATTCAGCCCAGAGTCTACGCCGACCCTTTGAAAGAGCACGGTGGCGCAGTGGTTAGCACTGCAGTGTCACAGCACCGAGGTCCCAGGTTCGGTCCCGGCTCTGGGTCACCGTCCATGTGGAGTTTGCACATTCTCCCCGTGTTTGTGTGGGTTTCGACCCATCAATACAAAGATGTGCAGGGTAGGTGGATTGGACACGCTAAATTGCCCCTTAATTGGAAAAAATGAATTGGATATTCTAAATTTTTTTAAAAAGAGCACCCTACCTGTTATGTTCTTGTACAGAGACAGTTACTGAGTCGGCATGGTAAAGAACATCTAGTTCAAGACGAGTTAATTTTATTATAGTATAATAAACTGTGGGTCGGAATCTACTGTTATAAAACTGGAACTAATACACATTCGACTGACCACAATGGTTTCTCTGAAAGACCCCCCCATCCGCCGCTACAGTGTCACGTGCTATTATTTGCCTGACACCTGTTGGTTGGAGGCTACACATATTTACACATGCACTTGTTAATGCATATCATTCCACTACCTAGGCCCAAATCCCCACCCTATTCCTGTAGCTCTGTGGTCAATCCACCTAACCTACACATCTTTGGACTATGGGAGAAAACCGGAGGAAACTCATGCAGACATGGGGAGGATGTACAGACTTCACACAATCACCCGAGGTCAGAATCAAACCTGGATCCCTGGAGCTGTGAGACAGCAATGCTAACCACTGTACCACTGTGCCGGCCTCGACGCTAATGATCTTTATTGTCACAAGTCAGCTTACATTAACACTGCAATGGAGTTACTGTGAAAAGCCCCCAGCCGCCACATTCCGGCTCCTGTTCGGGTACACAAGAGGGAGAATTCAGAATGTACAAATTACCTCAGCAAGTCTTTCGGGACTTGTGGGAGGAAACCGGTGCACCCAGAGAAAACCTACGCAGATACGAGGAGAACGTGCAGACTCCGCGCAGACAGTGACCCAAGCCAGGAATCGAACCTGCGACCCTGGGTGCTGTGAAGCCATAGTGCTAACCACTATATACCATGTTGCTCACAGATACAGTGCCCAATGCATTTCAGCTGCCCAATTTGTTACGTACTTAATTTGGTCATGTACAAGGAGCCTTAACCTATTATCTGCTGTCATAGTGACTGCCCATTTAGCAGTCGATTGGTAAAAATGTGGCATGTTATTCACCTGAAATTAATGGGGGGGTTTTTTGGAGCAATAGTTTGCCCAGGAAAAGAAAATTATTTTGTCACAATCCTGGTTGCTATTCTGACTTCTGAAGTTGCTGAATTATAACAAAACTAGACGCAGTAGGTTCCCATTATGAATGTACTGTTGGCAATTAATTTGAACAGTCCTATTTGAGGAATTTAAGGGTTCACTGTGTTATCCTATATGGATCACTGGCTAGATTTGTAACAACACACACTGCTTACATTTGTTAATTTAATTGCATATGGAGATGAACCAAGCTTTATGAATATGTGAACCTCAAGATGTGCAGAATTTTGCAAACCAGAACCAGTCAAGGAGTCATTCCTTGAGCTGATACCTACTTTTGTTTGAGAAAACAGTTGAAAGTGCACAAGGTCGTCTCTGATTTCCTTTTGACTTATTCAAAATTTTATTTTTCCCGTCGTCTTTCTTTCTTTGGCATTGCCTATTCCAGAGGGCATTTTAACACCTTCAAGAGCACACTGCACCACACACACACACACACACACACACACACACACACACACGCTGGTTAGTGCGGTATCTGTGCCATACTTCAACATCCCCAATCCCTACAAAGAAATCTCCAGAAATTGGTCATCGACAGTGCCCACCCGTGAAGAAGTAGGGGGCTCAGTTTAAATTGAGTCACACCCAATTTGTAACTGGGCCAACTAAAGGCTGCTCAGCCTCAGGCCTGTCAACTAAAGTTAGTGACAGGCGGCCCCCTGGCCTCAGAGATTTCTATCTTCAAGCACCATTATTGCCAGTGAGGGGTCTGATCCTCTGTTAATTTTCTTTTTCTTAAATTCATTTATGGGGTGTGAGCATCGCTGGTTAGGCCAGCATTTATTGCCCCTACCTAGCTGCCCTTCAGAAGGTGGTGGTGAGTTGCCTTCTTGAACCGCTGCAATCCTTGACGTGTTGGTAAACCCACTGTGCTGTGGGGGGAGTTCCAGGATGTTGCCCCAGCAACGGTGAAGGAACGGCGATACATTTCCAAATCGGGGTGGTGAGTGACTTGGAGGGGAACTCCAGGTGGTGGGGTTCCCAGGTATCTGCCGCTCCTGTCCTTCTAGATGATAGTGGTTGTGGGTTTGGAAGGTGCTGTTGAAGTAACCTTGGTGGGTTACTACAGTGCATCTTGTAGATGGTACACACGGCCCCGACTCTTCGTCGGTGTTGGAGGGTTAGATGTTTGTGGAAGGGGGAGCAATCAAACGGGCTGTTTTGTTCTGGATGGTATTCAACTGCTTTGTCCTGGATGGTGTTGAACTGCTTTGTCCTGGATGGTGTCGTCTCCTCCCTGTCGGTGAATCCATAACGCCATAAGTGGTAGTCAGTGTCATGATTTTCCATTGAGGTCCGGGAGATAAAATCTCCCAGGTTTCATGCTGTGGTAGGAGTAAAATGGTCACCACTCACTTTCCTCTCTATTCCCACAATCCAACCCCTACACCAAGTTACAATTAGGGTTTGTGGATGATGATTGCTCTCACCCAAGTGCGTGTTTTACATGAGACTGCCCTTGCATATCTATGTACGGACAACTTCTAGCACGGATCTGGGGAGGTGTGGCATAGGTGATATTGTTACTGGACTAGTAATCTCGAGACTCGGGTTAATGCTCTGGGGGCCAGGGTTTGAATCCCACCACGGCAGTTGGTGAAATTTGCAATCTATTAAAAAAAACTGGAATTAAACGTCTAATGATAACCATGAAACCATTGTTGATGATTGTAAAAACCCATCTGGTTCACTAAAATGTCCCTTAGGTCTGGCCTACATGTGACGCCCAACCCACAGCAATGTGGTTGACTCTTAAATCCCTCTGAATGGCCCAGAAAGCCACTTTGTTAAAGGGCAGTTGGGCAACAAAGTGGCCCAGTCAGCGATGCCCACATCCAATGAATATTTCTTTTTTAAATCACCAGATAGCAATCAAAGTTTGAGAATTTGTTCACTGTCAAGTCAGCAATGAGGGTGGTGTTGCACACCATTAATTCCACTTTCCCTTCCCCCTGCCTTTCATGGACCAATGAAGTAGGGCTTAAGTTGGGTGCTCTTTCCAAGGGCCAATGCAGATTCGATTGGCCAATGGCCTCCTTCTGCACTGTAAATGTTATGATTCTAGTAACATCCTGAAAATGAACCAACTTTCATATACATGCACCAAATCCTTCAGTTAGAGAATAAGCAGAGAAACATGGGCCGGGATTCTCCCCTACCCGGCGGGGCGGGGGGGCCCGGCGTAGCGGTGTGGCGCCAACCACTTCGGTGTTGGGCCTCCCCAAATGTGCAGAATTCTCCGCACCTTTGGGGGCTAGGCCCACGCCGGAGTGGTTGGCGCCACGCCGACTGGCGCCAAAACCGGCGCCAACAGCCTTTGACGCCCACTGGCCAGCGTCGGGGCTGGCCGAAAGGCCTTCGCCGGTTCGCGCATGCGCCTGTGCGCCAGCTGCCGCTGACGTCACCACCGGCGCATGTGCGGTAGGGGGGTTCCCTTCCGCCTCCGCCATGGTGCAGGCCGTGGCGGCGGCGGAAGAAAAAGAGTATCCCCACGGCACTGGCCCGCTCGCCGATCGGTGTGCCCCGATCGCGGGCCAGGCCACCGTGAGGGCAGCCCCCGGGGTCCAATCGCCCCGCGCCCCCCCAGGACCCCGGGGCCTGCTCGCGCGCCAATCCCGCCGCCACCAGCGGTGGTTGAAACCACGGCGGCGGGATTGGCCTCTCTGCGGCAGGACTTCGGCCCATCGCGGGCCGGAGAATCGCCGCGGAGGGCACGCCGATTGGCGCGGCGCGATTCCTGCCCCCGCCAATTCCCGGCTGGCAGAGAATTCTGGCCACGGCGGGGGTGGGATTTTCGCCGGTCCCGGGCGATTCTCCGACCCTGCGGGGGGTCGGAGAATTTCGCCCATGCTACCCCAATGCAATGCAGATCAAATCTAATGTAACTACACTGCCATTAAATCCTCCCTAATAGTAGTGTTAAGCTGCAAGCTATCCTTGGGCACTGATGTGATCTAATGAAGAGCATTAGGTACTGCTGATAATCAACAACAATGTTGGGAATTGTTAACAGGAGAGAGAGTACTTATCAGATTCCACCTTTAGAATCTACAGATGCAATTTTGCTCCGTGATTGCAAGTTTTTATTTAAAGAGTGCGCTAAATGAAAGCATCTGTAAATTCCTCCCTCTGTGTCCCACATAAAATGGATATTATCTACTCTACCTTTCCAGAAACAGTTTGGCCTCTTTGCAACTAAAATACGGGTCTCAATAATTCAAGATGAAGTTTTGACCAGTGTTTGCATTTTATTTAAAGGAAATTGCCTCGTTGTTGGGTTTTGGGTCTCTGGGACCTTGATACAGTCAGAAAAATATCAATTACTCCCTGTTGGGATGTTAAGGAGGAAATCCTATCCAGAAATTAAATAGAGAACATCTGAAAATCACATTCCAAATAACTGAGGAAGATGGCCCCATGCAGACGCAGTGACATTTGTGTGTGAATTGGCTTTTAAAATATTTTGAAGCATCTGGAAAAGATTGCCTGTGGCCTGGAGGAGACATTTTATTTTAACAAATGAGGGGTAAACTAAAATAACAATGGACAGTTTAGTTCTACTAATAAGTTTTGACTCCAGTTGTACAAAAACAGAAAGATACGATGAATACTGCTGTAGATACTGTAATGTCAGCAAGAACTCTACTGTACGTGTAGGTCGCATTCTTTCACAGTAATATAAGCGTCTGTGGAATGCAAAATACAAGAGTATTGACAGTAAATATGTTATCACTTGAGAAAGACTTGAATGTGTTACTTCAAATTTAATGTTATGTTAACTGATCATCTTTTCATTGTTCTTATTAAGTTTGTGGGCGGCACGGTAGCACAGCGGTTAGCTCTGTTGATTCCCGGCGCCAGGGTTCAATTCCCGGCTTGCGCGCGTCACTGACTGTGTGGAGACTGCACGTTCTCCCAGTGTCTGCGTGGGTTTTCTCCAGGTGCTCCGGTTTCCTCCCACAAGTTCTGAAAGACGTGTTGTTAGGTGAATTGCACATTCTGAATTCTCTCTCTGTGTACCCAAACAGGGTTGGAGTGTGGCGACTAAGGCTTTTCACGGTAACTTCATTGCATTGTTAATGTAAGCCTACTTGTGACAATAATGATTATTATTATTGTATTCAAGCAGCCCAATATTTCAAATAGCTCGATATTTCATTCCCACGTTGTGCCTAAGCCCCAGACTTCAATAACTTGCAAAAGGGAACTGAATATTTACTTGAAAAGAAACTATTTGCTGGACTCGTGATGGGTTTAGAGATTTGGGACTAAATAAATCATCATCATCATCATAGAATCAATGGGCAGCACGGTGGCCTAGTGGTTAGCACAACCGCCTCACGGCGCTGAGGTCCCAGGTTCGATCCCGGCTCTGGGTCACTGTCCGTGTGGAGTTTGCACATTCTCCCCGTGTCTGCGTGGGTTTCACCCCCACAACCCAAAAATGTGCAGAGTAGGTGGATTGGCTATGCTAAATTGCCCCTTAATTGGAAAACATAATTGGGTAATCTAAATTTATTTTAAAAAAATTTTTTAAATCATAGAGTCAGCACAGTGCAGAAGGAGGCCATTTGGCCCATCTAGTCTGCACTGACCCTCCCAAAGAGCACTCTACCTAGGCCCATGCCCCACCCTATCCCCATATCCCAGTAACCTCACCTAACCTTTTTGACAAGGGCAGAATTTACCAGCTGTTACGCTGGCGGGATATTTTGGTCCCACAGACGACGCAGAGATTTCCCAGCAACGAGGGGTGCAGTCAATGGGAAATCCCGTTGACAACAGCGGGACCAACAGATCCTGCTGGTGGGCCGCCTCCGCTGTCGATAAACACGTGTGACGGGTTGCTCAATAAATCCTGCCCTTGGGGCCAATTCATCATGCCCGGTGGCACAATGGTTAGCACTACTGCCTCACAGCTCCAGGGACCCGGGTTCAATTCTGGCCTCGGGTGACTATCTGTGTGGAGTTTGCACTTTCTCCCCCTCACTGTGTGGGTTTCCTCCTACAGTCGAAAGATGTGCAGGTTAGGTGGATTGGCCGTGCTAAATTGCCCCTTGGTGTCCAAAAGAGATTCGGTTGGGTTACTGGATTTATGGGGATAGGGTGGAGGTGTGGGCTCAGGTAGGGTGCTCTTTCCAAGGGCCAGTGCAGATTTGATGGGCTGAGTGGCCTCCTTCTGAACTATAAATTCTATGATTCTATCTATGCCCAATCTGCCTAACCTGTACATCTTTGGACTGTGCAAGGAAAGCGGAACACCTGTGCAGACCGGGGAGCAAGTGCAAACTCCGCACAGTCACCCCAGGCCAGAATTGAACCCAGGTCCCTGGTGCTATGAGAGAGCAGTGCTAACCATTGTGCCACTATGCTGCTCATAGCTCAAAGACCGGATGAGTCCACATTCCTGTGCTGGTCAGGTCAAAACTGAAACAGTGATGTGAACTGAAGGGTTCTGTAATTTGTGTTACAGAAATGGGGGCCGAATTCTTCAACTGTTGGGATTTTCTTTCCCTGCTGGCGTCACCCATGGGTTTCCTGCTGCTGTAGGGTGGCTTAAATAGGAAATCCCGTTGACAAATGGTGGGAGTACAGAATCCTACTGCCAGGGAACTGAGAATCCCGCCTGGGTTGCAATCTTTCTTCTCCTTATTCTGTCCTTTCTTGCACCTTTGCCAGCATACTGTTCCCTGGCAGCCACTGGACCTGTCCCCCACAAACACCCAACAGTGTCACTCTGTAGCCATATGCTAGTAAACTGGGCTTGCCTCTGGTTCAAAGTTTTTCCATATGAACTCACACCATTCTCTCCCACCATGTATAATCCAAGTGACATAGCTCATCTGAATGCTTGACCAGCACTGAAATGAAATGAAAAATGAAAATCGCTTATTGTCACGAGTAGGCTTCAATTAAGTTACTGTGAAAAAATCCCTAGTCGCCACATTCCGGCGCCTGTTCGGGGAGGCTGGTACGGGAATTGAACCGTGCTGCTGGCCTGCTTTGTCTGCTTTAAAAGCCAGCGATTTAGCCGACCAAGGCAGGCCAGCAGCACGGTTCAATCCCCATACTAGACTCCCCGAACAGGCGCCGGAATGTGGCGACTGGGGGCTTTTCACAGTAAATTAATTGAAGCCTACTCGTGACAATAAGCGATTTCCATTTTTCATTTTTCATTTCATTTCAGTGCTGGTCAAGCATTCTGATGAACTATGTCACTTGGATTATACATGGTGGGAGAGAATGGTGTAATTTCATCCTAAAGTGGATCCTCCCGATTACCAGAAACCAATGCAATGTGCATTCCTCTCAAATTGGTCTCTGGTGAATACAGTGGTGAATATTAGTGGGCAGCAGGGTAGCATGGTGGTTAGCATAAATGCTTCACAGCTCCAGGGTCCCAGGTTCGATTCCCGGCTGGGTCACTGTCTGTGTGGAGTCTGCACGTCCTCCCCCTGTGTGCGTGGGTTTCCTCCGGGTGCTCCGGTTTCCTCCCACAGTCCAAAGATGTGCGGGTTAGGTGGATTGGCCATGCGAAATTGCCCGTAGTGTCCTAATAAAAGTAAGGTTAGGGGGGGGGGGGGTGGTTGTTGGGTTACGGGTATAGGGGTGGATACGTGGGTTTGAGTAGGGTGATCATGGCTCGGCACAACATTGAGGGCCGAAGGGCCTGTTCTGTGCTGTACTGTTCTATGTTCTATCTGTTGAGAGGCTCTGTTCCGAGAGCGCTAACTTAGAACTGCAAATCTATACCTTGGAAAGAGCATTAGGAATGCGTGCATCTGACAAGAAGGTGAAAGGTTGTTTTATTGCCACCCGAATTGGATCAATGAAGTGTTCAATTGTTTTTCTGTCCCTTCACCATCACCGTCCCACACGTGCACACTCGTCCATGTACACACATTTGTTTGCATGCGCACACTCAATGCGCACACACATTCATGCATACTTAATGATAAAGATGTTCTGAATCGAACGAGAGCATGCATAGCGCAACAAATATTGAATTTATTTTGGTAACCGAAGCAAGAATAGACATGCTTTTATAATGTTAGGTTGGAATAGCTGATGTCCTTCAATTGATTGTTCCACTTCTCTGTTGCGGGATAGATTCATTTTACCATTAGGTAAAAATTGAAAACGATTCCTGGCTTGAATTGGAGAAACCAAAGTGAAATCTTCGCAAGCTTTGCATTATGCCACTAGCAATGTTGTAAAGATTTCTGGTTTCTTTCATGTCATTCTGAGTGGTGCTTTACAAGTAATTCTGGCATCCAAGACTGAAATCACAGCTACTCAAAACAGAGCTGATGAAATGCAGCTCCTAGCACTATGTTCAGTCATGGAGTGACCTTCAATGTGTATGTGAAAATTATATCCATCATCATGACTGGACCTTCCCCCTTAAAATGGCATGTAATACCTGCAAGGGGATTAGAAAACAATTACCCTGCTATTGTACCACAGCATATCCTGGATTCATACAGTACAGAAGAGGCCCTTCGGCCCATCAAGCCTGCACCATCAAAAAACTACTCTAATCTACAGCAATCCTAGTTCCCATAGTCTTGAATGTTATGACATTTCAAGTGCTCATTGAAGTACTTTTTAAAGATTGTGACATTTCCTGCCTGAATTACCCTTCCAGGCAGTGCATTCCAGATTCTCACCACTCTCTGGGTGAAGGAATATTTTCTCAAATCTCCTCTAAATCTCCTGTCTTTCACCTTAAAATTATGCCCCCTTGCAATTGACCCTTCAACTAAGGGGAACAGTTGCTTTCTATCCACCCTGTCCATGCCCCTCCTAATCGTATACCCCTCAATCAGGTTCCCTCTTTGCTTTCTCTGCTCCAAAGAAAACAATCGGAGCTTATCAAGCCTCTTTTCATAGCTAAAATGTTCCATTCCAGGCAACATTCTGGCGAGTGTCCTCTGTACCCCCTTCTAGTGCAATCACATCCTTCCTGTAGTGTGGTGACCAGAACTTGGCATCACCAAGGTTTTGTATAGCCTCCCTGCTCTTGTAACCTATGCCATGACTGTTAAAGACAAGTGTCCCATATGCCTAACTACCCAATTAAGCTGTCCTGCTGCCTTCAGGCATCTGTGGACATACACCCAAGATCCCTCTGTTCCTCTGAGCTTCTTAATGTCCTGCCTTTCATTGAGCTCTCTCTTGTCATGTTACTCCTTCCAAAGTGGTTCACCTCTCACTTTTCAGAGTTAAAGCCCATCTGCCACTGATCGTCCCATCTGGTCAATCCGTCTATATACCCCTGTAACCCAAGACCTTCTACTTCACTGTCACCCACCAGGTCAATCTTTGTATCCCACCCCCCCCCCCCCCCCCCCCGGCCCCGCCTCCACCTCCACATTCTCATCTATATTGCTTATGTATATCACAAACAATAAGGGACCCAGCGCTGATCCCTGTAGACACCAGCCTCCAGTCACACAAACCTCCTTCGACCACCACCCTCTGTCACCTATCATTCAGCCAATTTTGAATCCAACTTATCAGCTTAGCCTGGATCCCACGTGCTTTTATCACCTTTATCAGTCTACCATGTGGGACCTTGTCAAAAGGCTTTGCAGAAATCTATATCCTGAGTATCTTCCAAATTCTGCTGTCAATGAAATGATCTTAAAGTGCAATCAGTATTCTTCTGGATTTTTAGACAGCAGCTAATTGCCACATAAGATCCTGCTAATGTACTGAGAGAAAATGGCCATTTGAGCTGTTTTTTTAGTAATATTGATTTACTACTGGCCAGATCACATGGAAAACTGTGTTTCATTTTGTGCTTCCTGGGAGGATCCACCTGAGTAGGCAGAGGTGGATTCCAATGAATGTCTTGTGCACAAGGCCGCAGTTCCGACAGTGGCACTCTTTCTGCACAGCACAGAAGTACGAGAACAGTACACGTGCTCATGTTCTAGTTTGTGGCTTGAACCCATAATCATCTGATGCAAAGTGATTTATTATGAAGGGCTGAACTGGTATTTTCCGGAAAAGAGAATATTGTGAAATCAAATCTGAAATGTGTTTCTTACACGTATGACATTTTCAGGCATATCCATCAATTTTCTGTGTCCATCCGAAGACCATTTTGTATTTGCATGGCATTTCCATGTGTGATTAATTCAATGATCACTTATGCCAAATGGTAGCTTTAAAACTTTTGGTCCTCCTTCAGTGTTAACCATGGACCAAGCCAATCGTGACTGTTAATCTAAAACAAAAAAGGAATTAGACCTCCTGGCTGGAGTATTATTAAGATTATGACTTTTAAGTAGCTTTGGCTTCACTGCTAATATTCCTTAGAAAGATGTTGGTTGAAACGATTATTAATTGGAGAATAAAAATCAATTTCAATGTATTTGAGCCGACAACTTGGAAGGACTGGATTTTTTTTTTTCTCAATCAGCATTTTGCTTTCCCTGATTGTAAGTGGCTGTTTCAGCTTCAAGTTAAATTTAAGGCATTACGGTGTAATTTTCGACACCTGCATCTGCCGACTATGTTGCCATAAGGTCAAGTGATGAAGTGACAGCCTTATATTGCTCATATTCTATCTTTTCCCGTGGATGAGTCATTTGCATATTTGAATTTCTAAAAAGGGACAACCTACACCTTCTGCACAGAAATAGAATGATGTTTTCAGAGATTAACATCTTAATGGAGTTTCAGTCTGCAGAATATCCTGCAGATGTTAATAACCAGAGGTGACAGTTTTAACACTATGCATCATTATCTCCCCACATATTGTATATATTCAGGTCAAGGGGCACCATTACCAGCCCCTACTACTTGCAAAACCATTTCATCACTTCTCCCATCTATTACTTGCAGCCATAGATCCTGTTTTTTGGGGAATGTTTTCAGCAAAGATATAATAGAAGGAGAATGGCATTAAACTACAGCGAGAGGACTGGCAAAAATGTGCAAAGCAGTTCTTGCATTTAATCCTCAGAGCACCTACTGCCTACTGTCCCGGATTTGAGCTCTGCATAACAACCTGCAACAATAAGTTGAATGACGGTGATCTACGGAACTACGGAGCATTTTTATATGATAACATATGATATTAAGACCTTTTTTTTTAGATGAGAGCTTGAAAAATTGAGATAATGTACCTTTTGTCATTGTGACTTGTGCTACTGTTTGGAACATGGGTTTGTTTCAATTAAGAATGTTATTTGCTACCACCACATGTCCAGCCCCCTTCAATTCCTATGGAATCATGTGATTTCATAACTCATCGCCACCTTCTCTAATGCATATAGTAGCCCCTATTGGAAGTAACTAAAACCACCTTATTGACACCGAGTTCAACAGCTAATAGCCGAGGGATTTCAGCTCAAAACAAAACTTGCATTTATGTTGTGCGTTTCACAACTACAGGGCATCCCAAACCTTTACAGCCCATGAAGTTCGTTTGAAATGTAGTCATACATTTATCATACTGTGGCAAACATTGCAGCCAATTTAGTGCACCACCAGCTTCTAAAAATAGCAATGTCATAATGACCAAACTGTTTGATTGTTTTAAAGATGTGATTGAGGATAAATATTAGCCAGGACACCAGAAATAATTCCCCTGTTCTTCTCAAAACAGTGCTGTGGGATATTTTGTCGACCTGAATGAGCACATGAGGCCCAGGTTTAATGTCCAAAGGATAGGACCTTTTGAAAGTGTAACACTCCCTCTATCAGCCTAGATTTTTGTTCTCGGGTCTCTGCAGTGGAAATTTAACTTCCATCCTTCTGATTGAGAGATGAGTGTGTTGCCAACTGAGCAAGTGTCAAAATCACAGCTCACCATATTCTTATTGGTGGTTGAGCATTGAATTGGACTGGCAATATACATTTTATTGCATTAAAATATAATGCATGTGGCATCCTCGGTGTGGGGTGAGTTGCATCATTTAGAATTCGCATCTAAATGGCAGCATGGTAGCACAAGTGGATAGCACTGTAGCTTCACAGCGCCAGGGTCCCAGGTTTGATTCCCCGCTGGGTCACTGTGTGGAGTCTGCACATTCTCCCCGTGTCTGCGTGGGTCTCCTCCGGGTGCTCCGGTTTCCTCTCACAGCCCAAAGACATGCAGGCCAGGTGGATTGGCCATGAAAAATTGACCTTAGTGACCAAAAAGGTTAGGATAGGTTATTGGGTTACGGGAATTGGGTGGAAGTGAGGGCTTAAGTGGGTCGGTGCAGAGTCGATGGGCCAAATGGCCTCCTTCTGCACTGTATGATCTATGTTCTAAATACATTCAGATGTGTCCCACATTTGTTACTCTGTAGAGACTGATAACTTGTAAAAAGAATATGGATTTCCCAGTGACCAACTCAAAAGGACCAGTGTCAAAAAGTCAGATTTTTAGACTTTTATGGTAACAAATACACCGAAGTAAACATTCCTCAGTAGGCAACTAATAGACTAAGCTACAGAAAAGGTATTCCCCATGAACTTCTTAATATGACCAAAAGCTCCACGCCATGGGCTGGATTCTCCCATTTAGAGACTATGTCTTGATGCTGGCGTGGGAATGGTGGCGTTTTACAACCGAAAGATTGACGCAAAATGGCCCCCGATCCTCCGTCTGATGGGGGGCTAGCAGGCACGCAGCGTAGAGAACCCAGCTCTAGCTGCCGACACAGCTGGAGAATTGCCAGGTCCGTGGCCACGCACGCGCATGGCGGCCGTGCCACGCAACATGGCGCCGGCCACGTACAGACCCAGACTGTCGAGTAGTGCCCCCCTTTGGACAGCCCCGTCATCCCCGGACCACCCCCCACCAGTGCCCCCAGCCCCTGACAATGGCCCCCCTGCCTGCGGATTGGCTCTCCCCCAACTGCGGCGACGCTGGACTCAGTCCGCAGCTGCCACATCGAGTTTCCGAAATAAAATTGCATGAGAGACACACACCATTGGGAACTCGGCTGGTCAGGGGCGGAGCATCGCAGGTGGGGGGAGAGCCTTTGGTAACGTCCTGAGGCCATCCATATAGCGTACGCGTTTGGAGGGGGCAGAACATGGTAAAAGCGGCGCCATCCCCGATTTCGGCCCCAGCGTGGATTCTCCAGCAGATCACCGAATGCAATTTTGCCGTCAGAGGCAGGAGAATCCTGCTCCATGTTTATACATTACCTGGCACTTTCAGTGGAAATGCAGTCTTCTGCTTAAAGTCCCAAGCTCCTCCCATCTTTAACAGGATTTCTATTCCGTGCGCCACTGGGGTGAAACTTCGTTTCACTCAACCCGATGAGCGTAATTGAAAACACTTCCAGTAGCAAGGTACCTCCTGGTGATTCCGTGGGAACTCTTCACCAGCTTTGTTTCATAGACCTGGTAATCCATCCTCACCAGCACACCACCTGGTGGTTAATCCAAAATCTGTCCTTTTTTCCTGTTCGGCATAGCAGCACCTCTTGTGGGTCATCTTTCCCCAAATCTCTAGATCTGACTGACTTTCTAGGGCTGGGATCTTCTCGCCCCAGTGCAGAGGTCCGTTCAAATGTCTGTTCACTTCAGTGCGACCAAAACATCTCACCGATGGGAGAGGTTGGAAAATTCGAGCCTGAGAGCCTGGACAGCAGCCAGTCTTGCTGCCTTGTCCTTCGTGTCAAGGTGTCCAAACTTGCACCTGACGCATTGTAAGTTTCAATTTGAGTTTTTGTCTTTGTAACAAGAAGGCCACATAGACTTCCCTCCTGACAAATCTCAGGCATTCCCCTCTCCCAAGTGATTCCATTTCATCTTGAATTAAAGGAGCCAATTTAAAACATGACCATCTTACAGAGAGTCCAATGCTTCTAACACAACGGATAATGGCTGGCCAATAATCACACAAACCATGAAAGTCCTGGGTTCAATCAACAATCTGTGTTAATTTAGCTGGTCTCTGTTGGCAGTTGTGGCTGTATGGTTGACCACTGAGAGGAAAATGACACCAAGTTGCACGTAGCTGGCCACAATTCAGGGATACTGTGACGTGTGTACATATTGGGTGAGGAGAATATTAGGCTCAAACTGTGATGGCCCCTGTGTCTGAACAGCCTGTCATTAACTTAGCTGTCCAGGTTCATACATATGAAGATTGGTTACTTGAACAAATCAGTGAGTTGTAATTGGTGCTTCTTAAGTTGATGGTTGTCAGGAGAAGGAGAAGCCAAACCCTGTCCTTCACCAGTAGTGGAAGATGGAAGCATTGAACTTTTCTTTGCTTCCAAAACACGAGTCTTTTGAGCTGAATACTGCTGTGAGAATAGATAGTACAATGCAATATGACTGCAGCATTTGTCCCTGTCCTTGCTGGAGTAGCTGCTGCTACATTTGTTCTCTTCCCATTCCAGCCAACTGTTGATATGGTTTGCAAGATACTCGAGTTAGATCAGTGTAAAATTAGATGGACTATTGTGTGCACGATCGCTGCCCCAGCCATGCAACTCACTCCTACTCGACTGTCACTTCACAGCCATTCATTTCACAGCAGTTTCACTTTTTGATTTCAGTCATATTTTGGACATTTCTGCCTGTTTGAAGTGGATGAAAGAAGTCATTGCTATCGTATTGAACTATCTCTCGAGATTGTCCACAGCACAAGATATCAATGTATATTTACACACAAATTGCAACCAATTTTTTGTTTCCAGCATTGACGATTGTTTCCTGTTTTTCAATGGTTGTACTTTTCTTGATCCTGTTATTTACTTTTGGGTGATTTCTATATTTATGTTTATAGCCATTTTCCTATGGTCAGACCACATTTTTTATTGCTGTCTACAAAAAGGACAAGACTAGTATTTATAAAAATATTGTTTCTTAAATTAAGCTGAACAATGAACAGTTTGTTTATGGTACAGGCAGGCAAGCAGCATTGTAAGAATCTGGCTGACAGGCTTTCGTAGATTTCCTCATGAGATTATTCATCAGATTTTTTTTCTCATTTCCCAACCCCCCCCTTAATTTGTGCATTTTCAAATCAATTCTGTCAAATAAACAGTTCACAATGTTGCATTCAATAGAGTTTATTAGATCTTAATCAATGGGATTTTATGAGAACTTATTAATTTTAACCTGAAATCAGTAAACACAATCATGTTGTAAATTCCTTGAACGTTCCACTTGCCTTTCTGTTCTCAGGACTGAATCTGTGGCTGAGAAAATGTTGACAAATTGGTTTGCGTTCCTCCTCCATAAATTTCTGAAGGTAAGTTCTGATGATCCCTATGGAAACTTGTCAATGATTTAAAATACCGTTGTCACACAATTCTTGTGAAAATGTTGCTTAGATATGTTTAAGTTCATTTTTAATTTGAAAATATAACAAAAAATGTACTTCTAGTGGAAAATGCTTTAAAATCATTACCCTCGGGAGACATGGTCGTGTAGATATTAGCATTGCTGCCTCATGGGGCCGTGGATCCGGGTTCGATGCTGGCCCCGGGGGTCACTGACGTGTGGAATTTGCATATTCTCCCCGTGTTAGCGTGGGTCTCGCCCCAACACCCAAAAGATGTGCGGGGGAGGCAGATTGGCCAAGCTAAATTGCCCCTTAATTGGAAACATTTAAAAAAGTGATTTAAAAGGAAAAAATAATTGCCCTTATTGAGAGTCGCTAATGAAATTCAGGATGTGCAGAATTAATCTTCTCTTTAGGTCCAAGATATCGTTTAATGTTGTACATTTTTGCAGTTAATGCTTAGTTTGAGAAAATGACTTTTTAGTAGTAAACAGTTCAGATTTGTTTAAAATCACAGAAATTATCATGTAGAAACAGTAACAACTCAGCAGGTGAGGTTTATGTTAGTGCTTATCACCTTTCCATCTTTTTGCACAAGTCATGATCCTCCTTGAGTGTTGATTGTCTAGCCTGTCCACAGGTTTTTCAGCAATTTCCCCTGTTGCTACCATTAGGCACCTTTGACATTGATTCCATCTTGGCTAAAAAGAAAATGCACACAATGAAGCTCAAGATAACAGATGTCAAGTAGTTACTTACCGCACAGTGAGGATCTCCTTTATCATGTTCTGATAGTGCTGGGGACGTACTTTGTTGTTTGAGAACAGACCAGTTTGTCACTCCCAAGTCTTGACATTTCAATAGCTGGCAACACTTGGCTACCGGCTATGAAAAAAGTACCATGAAATTATTTGCATGTCCCTGAGACAAAGAAGACTATTGCCATTTCTGCCATTTAAAATCACTTGTAGATTGGTAATAGATGTTTTAAAGAGTTAAATCATTGTGGTGCAAGATGAACCCAAAGGAAATTGTTCTATTCAATGTTTCAGGAGTGTGCCGGAGAGCCTCTCTTCATGTTGTACTGCGCCATTAAACAGCAGATGGAGAAGGGACCAATTGACGCAATCACAGGCGAAGCACGCTACTCATTGAGTGAGGATAAATTGATCCGACAACAAACTGAATACAAGACTCTAGTGAGTTCAGCTGTCAAGCTCCAGTTGAGCACCAAAATTGTATGTGTGTACGAAGAAACTGGTGTTTGAAGCAAAGTGTTCATTTACATTAACATATAAAGACTTTTTGATGAATCACATTAAATGAACGTCAGGCCCCAGTTTTGTTGCCAGCGCTGAACAAATGCTATCCACTATTCCTTACACTTGCACATGCCCGCAGACTTTATATTGGCTTTCACTCTGAAACGCGCTGTGATTGGCAGTTCATTTCAGCACAGTGCCCAGTAGAGTGGATCTGGAAGATGTGCAAACAGGGATTGCAAATGTGCATCTACCTGGACAATCACATTGGAGAATTCTTACTGAGGCACGCAGAGATTGAACCAGGGCGGTTCAGCATAGTTAACTTAATACCAAATCATGTATAAGAAGTGAAATAAAAATAGAGAAAGGAATATCAGGAAGAGAGAGACAGCTGAATAAAAAAGAACATGCTAAAACTTGAACCAGAGTTAAATCTGAAAGGATGAGACTCTGCGCTTGCAAAAGTTTTGGTGCAAGAGTGGTTGCAAGTAATTGAGAATTATCATGCTGTTAAAAGGTCACATCGATTAGAGTAGATGAGGTCTAACGTTTTCTGGTATGTTTAATGGGTATTACAGAAGTTTGCTCATGCTGTTGAGGAGGGTTTAAACTAACTTGGCAGGGGGATGGAAACCAGGATGTAACATTAGAAAGGATCACCAGTACACACAGGATTGGGCAAGGGAACTAGCACTGAAGTAAGAAATTATGTCGGGTCAGACTTAAAAGGGAATGCGATAAGACTTAAATTAATCTAAACCGTGCTATTTGTAAAGCACTAAGCGCAGTGAACACGTTTGAGCTGTAGGCATACATAGTGAGATGTGAAGATGATGATGTGGCGATAATAATGGGGTGGAATTTCGATCCCTCCTGCTGGCGAGTTTGGAAGCTGGTGGTGGGCGGGAGGAGGTTATTCAGGCAGGAGGGTGGCAGTAAGGATCCGGCCACCTTTCCGCCACTGCCCGTAATAAACTTGTGGCAGGAAGGCTATCTGGGCCATCCTGCCTCACTGCCAATTGAGGCCCTTAAGTGGACAGATCATGCCCACTTAAAGGCCTCGTCCTGCTGCCGTTGCTGTTAACCCAGCAGCCACCGTGGACTCACCATGCGAGGCGACTGAAAGGTAAACCTTGTTGGAGTTGCTACTGTAGCAGGTTTCCAGAGTCGGAGTGGAGTGGAGAGGGCCCCTTTTCCAAAGGAACTTGGCATAGGGAGGGCGGGTAGTGATCAGGCACTGGAGCTACCGCTGCTCTTGCTGCCGATTCCCCGCAACCCTTCTCCTGCCATCACTCATCTGTGCCCGGGTGATCCTTCGCCTCTGATTGCCCGGCAGTTCTCAGCAAGCAAGGCTTCCACCACCTCCTCCCACCCACACTATCCACATGCCCCCTCTCTCAGGTGTTCCTGATCCTGGGGAAAATGCACCACTTCCTAGTTAAGTGTCTCATTGACAAAGAAAAAGGATAACAAAGGAAGGGCTGAAGCTGGGCAGGGATCAGAAAGCAGGTTTACATGTGGACACAGATGGCATGGTTGAATTTGTAAGTGAGTAGTTTGCATCTGCCTTTGCAAAGGAACATAGAACAGTACAGCACAGAACAGGCCCTTCGGCCCTCGATGTTGTGCTGAGCGAAGAACTATCGGAAGTCGAGGAGAAAGAGGGGGTAGTTGATACACTAGCTGGGCTGAAAGTTGATGATGAGGAGGAACTGAGAAGACTGGCTGCACTTAAGCTTGCTAAGTTAACAGGACCAGATACTGAAGGGAGTAAGGGTGCAAACTGCAAAAATACTGGCCATATTCATCCAATCCTCCATGGATCGGGGAGGAGTGCCAGAGGACAGGAATTTACACACTTGCTCAAAAAAAATAATGATAAAGCCAGAAAATTGCAGACCATCAAGTTAACCTCTGCAGTGGGAATGCTTTTGGATAAACTGGGACAAAATTAACAATCGCTTGACAAGCATGGATTGATTAAAGAAAGCCAGCATGAATTTGTTAATGGTAAATTGGTTTAACTAACTTGATGGAGTTTTTTTTAATGAGGTCGAGGAGGGGTGATGAGGGTAACTTGGTTGATGTGGTATACATGGATTTCGAAAAGGTGTTTGATAAAGTGCCACACAGTAGGATTGCTGGCAAAGATGAAACCAGTGGAATAAAAGGGGCCAGCGGCAGAAAATGGCTGCAAATGTTAACTAAGTGGCAGGAAATGGAGAGTAGTAGGGAATGATTGATTGGTTTTCAGATGGGGGGGGAAGGAACACAATGGCATTCCGAGGTGATTTTCTTTGTATATATCAGTGACCTTAAATTGAATGTACCGTGGGCACAATTTCAAATTTTTACAAACTTTGAAGTATTTTGAACTGTGAGGAGGATGGCAGTAGTCTTCCAGAGGACATAAACAGACTCGTGGGACGGGCAGACAAGCAGCAGATGAAATTTAATGCAAAGAGGTGGGCATGTTGGTAGGACGATCGAGGAGATATAAAATCAAGGGCACAATTCTAAAGGGAGTGCAGTAGCAGAGCAACCTGTGCACTCGTCATTGAAGGCCACAGGGCAGAGAAAGTGGTTAAAAGAAGCAGACAAGACCTTGGGCTTCATAGATGGAGGCATTGAATACAAAAGCAAGGATATAATGATGAACCTTAATAAAACACTGGTTCAGCCTTAGCTGGAGGATTGTTTCCAATGCTGTGTACCACAAGAAGGATGTAAAAGGCTTTGGGGAGGGTGCAGACAAGATTTACAAGAATGGTTCCAGGGATGAGCTGTCCTTAGCTAAGCGAAGATTGAGAGGAGATTTGGTGGAAGTGCTGAAAAGTGAGAGGTGTAGGAGAGTGTAGAATCTGTCCTTGGATCCATGCATCTGTTTAGTCTTTTGGGTTGGATATACCAAGCTCATCTTTATCTTAATCATAGCTGTGTTTTTTTATATATATATATATATATATAGATTCTGAACTGTGTGAATCCGGAGAATGAGAACAGTCCTGAGATTCCAGTGAAGGTGCTGAACTGTGATACAATCACGCAAGTTAAAGAGAAAATCCTTGACTCCAGCTATAAAAACGTACCTTATTCTCAGCGGCCACGGGCAGTTGATATGGACCTGGGTATGCATTACGTCAAATCTTCTTCATTTTAAATGCTGAACAAAGTTATCACGCCCTTCATTCCTGTGTCAGTGCTAGATCCAGATCAGAGCTAGTTATTGTTCTTCCTTAATTGTAAAATGTGTTGATTGGGTGGGATAGGGCAACACAATAGCTCATTGGTTAGCGCTGTTGCTTCAGAGCTCCAGGATCCCAAGTTCGATTCCTGGCTTGGGTCACTGTCTGTGCGGAGTCTTCACGTTCTCCCCGTATCTGCGTGGGTTTCCTCTGGGCGCTCCGGTTCCTCCCCACTGTCCAAAGATGTGCAGGTTAGATGGATTGGCCCTTAGAGTCCAAACGAAAGGTTATGTGGGGTTACTGGGTTATGAGGATAGGGTGGCAGTGTCGGCTTAAATAGGGTACTCTTACGAAGGGCCAGTGCAGACTCGATGGGCTGAAATGCCTCCTTCTGCACTGTAAATTCTATGATTTCCCCCACCCCCCGCCATGTTTTTCAGCAGCGGATGTGGCTTGTCATTGGCAGGATCTTCCAGTCGCACCCATGCCAATGGCATTTTCCGTTGTTGCCAGCTGCGCCAATGGGAAACCTGCAGTGGGCGGTCGCTGCCAGTGGGAATTGCCGAAAATTGCAGCCCATAGTTATTCTAACCCAAATCATTAATTATTTGCAATCAAGTCTACACCCTAATAACCCCTTTGCGTGGAAAAATTTGATTGTACCTCCCCTTTCAGGTATATATGCAAAATCCATGCCTCTTGTTTCCAATTCCCAGCACAGGGAAAATAATATTCACTCTTTACTCTTGTTATGGGCCAGGATTTAGAGAACCCAACATGTATCATGGAGTTTCTCTGACCCACAACTTTTACTAGATTGTGGTATGGGGAGCACACGGCCCATTCTACAGGTGTGGAACAGCAGAAATGGAAAAGTATTTTTTAAAGCAAAACAATGTTTATTCTATGAACCTTTTTAAAACATACAGTGAACATCTTAGCAACCATTAATTCAAATACAACCCCTAAAGAACACAACACTAAGTAATCCTTAATAACTTCCCAAAAATATCCAGAAAACAAAAGAAACACCTTTTAACAGAAGCACATCAGGTTTACATTCACTACTGAAAACATTTATAATTCTGAATTCACCAAACGATCAAGAGATAGTCTTTTCATGGCAGAGAGATCAACAGTACACCTGCTTTCTCTGGCTACAGCTCCAACACTGAAAACGAAACTAAAACACACCCTGCAGCAAACAGCTTAAAACAAAAGTAAAAAGCTGACACAGCCCAGCTCCATCCACACTCTGACATCACTGATAAACACCCATTTCTTAAAGGTACATTTCTTAAACACCCATTTCTTAAAGGTACTCTCACAGGACACTCTTTCTGAGTTTATGAAATCCGCGGCAAAACAACAATTCTCGCTGCTGTTCACAAAGATCTGGCAACATCTGTGACGTGTATTTTCCCTTTCCAATGGCCATTTAAATCTGGCACCAAGTTGAGTGACCTCCAGGAAGCCTGCAGCAGTGATGTCAGCAAACAGACTAAGTAGCCAATTGCAGTGAACTCTTCTCACAGACAGCAGGCCAGGCAGTTAGAAGCATTGAATCATTTTTTGTAAATTTAAATTATCGTATAGCAAAATAAATTATTCTGGTTGATTTAAGACGGAAGGTAAAATAAAAATAAGCAAACAAAAAATAAAAGCTTTTTGAAAATATGTAAGATTTCTTTTATCATAATGGTGTGTCACTCTTTTTCATATTCTTAAGCCCCACAATCTTTTTTTTTGTCTGGCCAGTCCCCTCATTATTGTTTGTGGGACCATGTTTTGTGCAAACTGCAGTGTCAGCATAATAGCAGAGGCTACACCTTGAAAGTAATTGGTCGTAAAGTGTGTCATAATGTCCTCTAAACATGCGAAGCACCAATGCAACTTTTTATTCCATCTGTCTTCTACCTAAAGTACTTTCTGTTTCTAGCCGTTTTTCATCTACCAAAGTTTCCTTCCAGTTAATTCAGGAAATACATAGAAACATACATAGAAAATAGAAGCAGGAGGAGGCCATTTGGCCATTCGAGGCTGCTCCAACATTCATTATCATCATGGCTGATCAAGTCCAAACCCTAATCCTGTCTTGCCACCATATCCCTTTATATCCCTTGATCCCTTTTGCCCAAGAGCTATACCTAATTCCTCCTTGAAATTACACAGTGTTTTGGCCTTTGCTACTTTTTGTGGTAGTGAATTCCACAGATTCACCATCTCTGGATGAAGAAATTTCTCCTCACCTCAATCCTAAAAGGTTTACCTCTTATCCTCAAACTATGACCCCTTGTTCTGGACTCTGCCACCATCGGGAACATTCTTTCTGTATCTATCCTGTCTGATCCTGTTAGAATTTTATAAGTTTCTGTGAGATCCCCCCTCACTCGTCTAAACTCCAATGAATATAATCCTAACCGATTAGTCTCCCCCCATATGACAGTTCTGCCGTCCCCGGAATCTGCCCGGCAAACCTTTGCTGTACTCCCTCCATAGCAAGAATGTCCTTCCTCAGATAAGGACACCAAAACCCCACACAGTACTCCAGGTATGGCCTCGCCAATGCCCTATACAATTGTAGTAAAACATCCCTATTCCTATACTCTCAAATCCTTTCACTACGGACGTCAACATACAATTTGCTGCCTTTTCTGCCTGCTGAACCTACAAGCTTACTTTCAGCGACTGATGCATGAGGTCCATCAAGGTCTCATTGAGTATCCACCTCTCTCAATTTACACCATTCAAATCGTATTCTGCCTTCCTATTTTTACTACCTCACATTTATTCACATTATGCTGCATTTACCATGCATATGTCCACTCACTCAGCCTGTCCAGATTCCACTGAAGTATCTCTGCATCCACCTCACAGCTCACCCTCCCATCCAACTTTCTATCATCTGCACATTTGGAATTACTACAATTAGTTCCCTTGTCCAAATCATTAATATATAATGTGAACAGTTAGGGTCCTGGCATACATCCATGCAGTAGCCCACTAGTCACTGCCTGCCAATCGGAAAGGACAAGTATCTTTTTCAAAGGTTGCTGCTTTCCAGTTCAACAATTTGGGCTTTAATGCATTTCTCTCTTCATTCAGAGCTCAAATTTAATTATATTATGATCACTGCCCCTAAATGTTCTCCTATCTTCATATTGCTTCCGTGTCTGTGTTGATTACGGAGCTGATAAATCAGAATTTTGTTTTAATGATTCCAAAAGAAACACCACTATTCCTGCAGTTTTGTGGGCTTTTGTGCAACCGTCAGTGGGTGCAGGCAATAGGGTTTTATAATTGAACTTTCAATGTCTGTTGTTTCACATCAATTCCACTGTCACCACTTAATGAAAAATTCATTCTTTCGATAGAATTTTATTTAAATCCAAATTTTTAAAAATGAATCCACTGGCATTTTTGTCATAATGGTGGTGGATAGGTACTAATCTGCAGTATATCTGTGCAGAATGGCGTCAAGGACGAATGGCTCGAGTTGTTCTTCAAGATGAAGACATCACCACAAAGATTGAAAATGACTGGAAGCGCTTGAACACTTTGGTGCACTATCAGGTAATGCAGACGTACAACTGAGTCACTCAGCACCAGAGGGAACACGAGCAGAGGGCACTCTGCCCTCACCTCGCCCCTATCAAGGTTTAGAGCAAACATATTAGATTTTGCACAATCGACTTTTATTATAACTTTTAAACATTTATAGCCCTGCCTCCAAAAGTATAGTTGCTTCCTTTGTTTGAAATGTAGAAACAGCTGGAGAGATTGGCTACACCATATCTGCCGATAATGTTAGACTTGACTCAGATGTCCTCGCATCTTACCTGAGGAATAGTCCACACTTTGCATTCAAAGAATGTAGGCAGCTACTGGGTGTCACAATCTAAATCATCTCTGCTGCAGGTCCCATCCCCCAATCGCCACCAAGTCCGCATCCCACCCAGTGATACCACCTCCAAGTTATGTTTTGCTCACCCTCAGCCACCTCGCCATCCATCTGATATTTTACCCTTGACCACATTGCCGGTCCTGCACCGTGCTTTGCCAATCGGCCTCTTCATCGCCCACCAGAGAGTTGCTACTAGCTTTGCCGAGGCCCAATTTTCCATTATACTTTGTAGGAGAGCTGCTTGCTATTGTCCACAGCTCATTGGCTTGATGGAAAGAAGATAAATTCTATAGCAGTTCTGCATTAACACATGGTAGTCAACCTGGTTAAGCGTGCATCTTGGACATGCGTAACAGAGTTTATGGTTGAGAAATGCTTGGTCGTGTGAGGAGAGTGGGGAACAAGTGCTGAGTTGAATGACAAGGGCCCAATATGAGATGCTTTCTAGCTCAATACAGCACCAAGCGGGAAGTTCATTTCCTGAACCAGTGATAAAGCAATTACTTTGTCTCAGGAACTCTATTTTACCAAATTATAAGGAAAATTTGAAGAATGGAGGTTATTGACTGATGTATCTAGTGCGCCAATCTTATAGAACTGACAACTGTCCAATTGTTAAGCATGTAGAGTCTGCAATGCAATGGAAAGTTGAAAACCATTATGCAACGTTCACCATTTCAGATTTGGTAACATTGTAAGTATAAATAAGACAGATTAATAAGCACGTGGGTGGAATGCAAAAGGGAATTGGTACTGAAGAGGTTAATGTCAAATAAGGAGCTGATGAGTTGTCAGTCATTATGTGCTTTGAACGGTGGCAGATAATGAAGAGGAGATTTGAAGCAAATTCAAATTAGCGAAAAGCTGACGGGGACTGACAGAAAATTAAACCCTTTGCCTTTGACAGCAGCAGCCCCAAATCATGTCAGTGAATAGAATGGGATTAGCATTTTCTATTTCCTCAGAGAACAGGATTAATAAAGAAATAATAGATGTGCTGGCTTCTTTGTACACATTATTCATTATAATAGTCAATCAGAATATTTCACCTGGAACGTTTTACATTTATTATGTCAAAGCTAATAGTTTATGCTGCTAAAAAATAAAATTGGTGAGGAAAATATTTTTTTTCAATCTAGTGACAGAGATAAACATAGAATTATAAGACTGTACGGCAGAAAAGTATACATTTAAAGTCAATTACATATTGATGGTGCGAATCAAAATGCTGTCTAAGACTTGTTTGAGAAGCTCATCCCCAATAGCTGGAAGTTTAGTTATGTTGAGGAGGTTATTTATTGGATTCTGCCTTCAATAATGGCCTTCAATAATAATCCATGTCTATTATCACATTAGATCTGGAAAATTGTTATAAGCTGTATTAAATATTTGGAAAATAACACATGAATACACAACAAGGTCAGGAATTTTCCGTCTGCAGTACGCTTTGCAGTAAACACACAAAATCCTGGTTAACTGTCTTGCCTCATGTTTTATTTTCTGGTTGTGACTGCAACAATTTTCTTGTTAATATTCACTTCTTGCGCCTTTCCTCGTGATCAAATGCACACGCTGCACCCGAAAGGCTGTTCGCTGCAGCGCAGCGTGGCTGATAAAAGCCGGGAGACCCCGCTCCCGGGATCTACCCGGCTCGCAACGCCTCACGAGATCTAACACGATCCCGCGAGTTGTCGCGATACAAATCCCACCCATTGTGGGCAGGGTCACTTTTTAGCAAATCTGCATATTAGACAGAGACAGCTAATCTGACTTTAATGTGCAGATTCCCGAGGTACCCGATGCGTTGGGATCTATCCCCTGCACCTCGGAGACCTCGGGCAAGCACCGTTCAGCACTGGTCCCCACAAACGGGGTGCCAGATGGAACGGCACTTGAATGGGTCTCCCAGGGGATCGGAGGCCCCCAGGTGCATGCTGTTTGGGCAGTGTGGTACCCTGATAATGCTGGTCCACCTGGACACCCTGGCAGTGCCAACCTGGCATCCTGGCAGTGTCAGTGTGGTTGCCCTGGCTTGAAACAATTCACACCTCTTTAACCTGGGATTACCCCTTTCTCTGGATCCGTAAAGACTTAATTACCTGCAAATGCTCGCATTCAAAGCATCGTCTTGCATCTTTGACTTTGTCTATATATATATGTTTCTGGAACCTACCTCTTCATTCACCTGAGGAAGGAGCAGTTCTCCGAAAGCTAGTGATTCCAAACAAACCTGTTGAACTTTAACCTGGTGTTGTAAGACCTCTTACTACACTGAAGAGTTCTAGTGAGCGGATCTCCTTGGTGAAGAAAACGCGCCCTCAGCTGCACGTTTCCCACTGTGGCCCCTTATGTAACGTGAGTGCCGTTGTATAGCCATGTGTTTCTCGGCACTGCAAGCACCGGAAAACATGTGGCTACATGCACTCGCTATGGGACTTTGGTTCATTTTAATTGAATGGTGCCACATTCCCTTTTAGTTGAATGGTGCCGTATGTGTCAACCATGGTCGTTTCTCCCATCCCATGTTAAATTCTTGCCATATGTCTATTATCATATTATCTATGGAAAATTGTTACCAACTCCATTAAATATTGAGAAAATAAGGTGTGGCCTTGCAGCCATTCGTGGACCAGGCCAATTCTCAATCTTTGATATTTCTTTGGGGAAGTGCTTTGTTGTTATTGGCATCGCCCTTCAGGGCACAGTTGTGGTATTCTGGTCATTTAAAGTTTTAGGGCTGAATTCTACCGCCCCGCCCTCCGCAAAATCGCCACGGGTGAGACGCGGACAATAGAAAAGTCCTTTGATCTCGGGCGAGATTCTTCAGTCGCCGGCCGGATGTGGCCTGAGAATCCCGGCCATTGCGTTCCATCTCAGCAAATGAAAGAGGTCAGCACCTCAAGTGAGTACCGCATGTGATGGGACTTCCCCTTCAAGAATCAGTGCGATTGTGTGGCTGTATAAAGTGGGGCACAGTTGGACATTATTTGTATTTGCTTACATTTAGTTTTGCCAGGAGTCCGATGCGTATAATTCCTGATTGGTGCAGTGCAGGCTTGTGTGCAAGTTTTCTGTTGGATTACGGTTTCTGCTGTGAAAAACAATAACCTAGCTCCTCCCTCAGGAGTGAAGCCAAGGCAGCTGCCAATCCAGAAAACGTTCTGATTGGAACAGTAATTAGCCTCTAATTGATCTCGAGGCCCATTTATTTTGGGTCACCTCCCTAAAGAGATTACCTCAGCAGTGATCTTAAAAGGACAGAGAAGGTTAGTAACTAGACGTTATGACTGCGCTACATATTGCAATTTACAAGTCAGTCCTTGGGGGATTTTTTGTCGGCTTCCGTTCTGTCGTTAATGCACTACCCCCCCCCCCCCCCCCCCCCACCCCAGCAGAGCCACCATCCAAATCTTTTTTTAAAAATGGAGTGAAATATAATTTTCCTTTGTAATGCCAGCTGCAAGTTCCTTGCCCTGTGTCCAGTAGAATTGCTTGCTGCTTCCATACTAGCCTTGCACTGGAATCTTCCAACATCCATACTGCACATAGCTCTCTGCTCTGATTGTCCTTCAACACCAGGTTAAAGTCCAACAGGTTTGTTTCAAACACGAGCTTTCGGAGCACGGCTCCTTCCTCAGGTGAAGGAGCCGTGCTCCGAAAGCTCGTGTTTGAAACAAACCTGTTGGACTTTAACCTGGTGTTGTAAGACTTCTTACTGTGCTCACCCCAGTCCAACGCCGGCATCTCCACATCCTGATTGTCCTTGACATCTGTCTGCCACTACATTGTTCACTCCCTCCATCTCATTTTCCCCAGTCTCCCCTCCCAGTCAACACCAAGGGTGATGCACTCATGAGTATGTATTTGCTCATGGGCAGCACAGTGGTGCAGTGGTTCACACTGCTGCCTCACAGCACCGAGGTCCCAGGTTCGATCCCAGCTCTGGGTCACTGTCCGTGTGGAGTTTGCACATTCTCCCCGTGTCTGCATGGGTTTCACCCCGACAACCCAAAGATGCTCAGGTTAGGTGGATTGGCCACGCTAAATTGCCCCTTAATTGGAAAAATGAATTGGGTATTCTAAATTAAAAAACACAAGAAATAATTTGCTCATGCTAACTTGTGGATTCACAGAAGCTGTAATCATATCCTGCAATAGCTTCTCACCCTGGACCTGCACTACCCACGGAGCTTCCCACGGATCTGTTCTTAGCCAATGCACATTTCTCATCTACAGTCTGCTCCTCAGCAACATCACCCATAAGCGTGATGTCAAATTCTGTGCTGGGGCATTTTACTCTGTTAAACTTGTACTCCAGAGAACATGAGATCAGGGGCGAAATTCTCTGCAGACCGTCGTAACGCCGATTTCCGGCGAGAAAAATCGGTGTAGATGACTCCGGCGTCGGGGCCTTCTTTTAGGCCGCTATTCTCCGTTCCCGGAGGGGCCAGCATCGGACCGACGCGATACGCATCAGTTTCACCAGCTGCGGAAGTGGTGAACCCGGCGTTTTGGGGGGGGGGGGGAGGAGGAGGAGAGAGACAGCCCAGCGTTTGGGGGGGGGGGAGGAGGAGAGAGACAGCCCGGCGTTTGGGGGGGGGGGAGGAGGAGGAGAGAGACAGATGGCATTTTGGGGGGGGGGGAGGAGGAGAGAGACAGCACGGCGTTTGGGGGGGGGGGGAGGGGAGGAGGAGAGAGACAGACCGGCATTTTGGGGGGGGGGGGAGGAGGAGAGACAGACCCGGCATTTGGGGGGGGGGAGGGAGGAGGAGGAGAGAGACAGACCGGCATTTGGGGGGGGGGGGGGGGGGGGGGGGGGGGGGGGGGGGGAGGAGGAGAGAGACAGACCCGGCGTTGGGGGGTTTGCGGTGTTGAGTTGAGAGGAGAGGGGGGGGGGGGTTTGCGGCGTTGAGTTGAGGGGGGGGGGGTTTGCGGCGTTGAGTTGAGGGGGGGTTGCGGTGTTGAGTTGAGAGAGGGGGGCGGCGTTGGAGGGGGGCGGCATTGGAGGGGGTAGGGGTGGTGAAGGGGGTAGGGGTGGTGATGGGGGGGGTTGGGGGTAGGGGTAGCGGCGTGCAGAGGAGGGGGGCACCGTCGCCCCCCCCTCTGCACGCCGCTGCCCCTACCCCAACGCACCGTCGCCCCCCCTCTGCACGCCGCTGCCCCTACCCCAACCCCCTCCCCTCACCACCCCTACCCCCTTCACCACCCCTACCCCCACTCCAACGCCGCAACCCCCCCCCCACTAACGCCGCACCCCCCCCCCCAACGGAGGAAGGAAGGGGGGGAGGAGGAAGGAAGGGGGGAGGAGGAAGGAAGGGGGGGAGGAGGAAGGAAGGGGGGAGGAGGAGAGAGAGGGGGTTGTGTGGGTACCGGCCTTCAGAGGGAGGGGGACGGGGTTTGGGTACCGGCGTTGAGGGGGGGGGGAGGAACCCGGCGTTGAGAGGGGGGGGACCCGGCGTTGAGAAGGGGGGGACCCGGCGTTGAGAGGGGGGGGACCCGGCGTTGAGAGGGGGGGGACCCGGCGTTGAGAGGGGGGGACCCGGCGTTGAGAGGGGGGACGACCCGGCGTTGAGAGGGGGGGTTGCGGCGATGAGGGGGGGTTGCGGCGTTGCGAGAGATGGGGGGGGCGGCGTTGGAGGGGGGGTAGGGGTGGTGGGGAGGGGGGTAGGGGTGGTGGGGAGGGGGGTAGGGGCGTTGGAGGGAGGTAGGGGTGGTGAGGGGGGGGGTGGTTGGGGTAGGGGGCAGCGGCGTACAGAGGGGGGGGCGACGGTGCGTTGGCCCCGGGCATCCGTCGCCCCCCCCTCTCTGCACGCCGCTGCCCCCAAACCCCCCCCCGATGCCGCAACCCACCTCCCCCCCCGATGCCGCAACCCCCCCCCCGATGCCGCAACCCCCCCGATGCCGCACCCCCCCCGATGCCGCAACCCCCCCCCGACACTGAACGGATGGTTGACGCCGTTTTAAAGCAACTGTGATTTTCGCCGACGTGACCCGTGGCCACGTCGGCTGGACTTCGGCCCATTCGGGCCGGAGATTTGTGGAAACTAAAAAAAAAATGAAATCCCGCCGGCGCCAGCTGTTTTCAGAGGCTGCCGGCGGGATTTGCACAGCACCGGTTTTTGGCCGGTCAGAGAATTAAAAACCCTGCGGGAGCGGGAATAACGCCGCTGCCGGCCGATTCTCCAACCCTGCGTGGGGTCGGAGAATTTTGCCCCAGGTTTCACCATGGCTGTTTGAAAATTTCAAATTGACTATGAAAGCAGGGACATTTTCCTCAGAGACCTAGTTGGCTCCCTCATGCCCCTTGGAAGAGGAGACTTGATGTCCTTACCCAGTCTGATCAATGTATGACTCCAATCCTGTGCTCAGTCTCTGAAGCAGCCTGGCGAGTAACGTGGTTGCATTAAAACTGCCGAAGATGAAAGTCCACCATCTCTTTACAATGTATAGTACCATTTTCAGTGATGTTCACATTCTGAGAACAAATTAACAATTTAAACTGGAGCTTTTTTCAACTCTTGTAAAATGGGGAATGTGCACATGATGTGATTAATTCCAGTGTGCAATATAAGGATTCTGGCATAATGTATACGTTGAAAGCCAGAATGTTTACTCAGTTCTGTTTCAGCCACTTCTGATTTCTGTCAGTGGGAAATGCATGTAAAGCAACAGTGACACATTTTGATGAATGAGCTCCTTTACTTGTATTACCCTAAATATGTATTTTTAACGTTTCCAAAATTGGTTCAGATTCTGATTTGTTGGTTCTTGCCAAGTATTTTTCACTTTTTAGTGAGCTAGCACAGCAGGAAGCAATGTTCCTTTAATGAGCTGATGGATATTTCAATGGATTTCCTTCCATTGCAGACAGCCCACTACCAGACAGCACCAATCCCCACATGCCCTTCATCCTATTAATTGCAAAGCTCAGTAAACTTAAAATGTCATTTATCTTTAAGGGCTATTGTTATCTTTGGGGGAGGGGGGGGGGAGAATAAAGTATTTGCAATCAATTTTTCCAAACAAGAACAAAATCTAACCGATTTATTCATCTCGAACTATGGGGCGCTATCTATCGACCTCGGGACACGGGTAAATTTTGCGACAGGCTGGCAGTGCCCAGGTGTCATGCCCGTGTCCAGTTGGCATCATGCCCGTGTCGGGGATTGGGCCCATGGGGGACCCTGCTCTTATGAGGTGTGGGAGTCTCAACCCCCTTATTGGTGAGTTGGGACATTGGGAGGGTCCGGAGCCGCAGTGGGGGGAGTGGGTGGTGTTTGGAGATCGGGCAACATTTACAAACGCTGCCCTGATTTCTTCCTGCACTGGTGAGCGGAGCTCGTTAGTGCAGGAAATGGGACTCAGAGCTACTTCAGTGGGACGTTACTCACCAAGGCCCAGAAATGAAGCAGAGTCCCATTTGATAGCGGGGTCGTACTCGACACTGTCAGCGCAGGGGAAACACCCTGCTAATCGTGCTCGCCACAGGACTCTGTTTAATTTCAGTTAAATCGTGCCCATAGTATTTGCCTGTGACTGCATGATATTGTTCTGACAATAATTATGCAGAGCTCGTTCCAGCTTTTTTGCCTGCCCAAACAAAACTGATTTGTCCAAATAAATTTTCATTAAAGCATTACAGCTGTATGTTTGTCGAAAGATCCATGTCAACTTACACTTGACCTGTAATCTTCAAAGTGGAGCTTAACAATGTGTCAGCATCTTGCAGTCTGCAGTCTTCCAATGTATTGTTCTGTTATTCGATTCTGATTCTCGATTTTCTTATAATTTTCCTAATCTTTATTTGCATTTGACATTCTTTAGATTGAACAGAGCATGACAATGCTCCCCATATGCTTAAGAATGTATGCTATTAATAGAACAAGCCAAAAATGCCGCCTCGTCAGTCCTCTGATGTGGCAGTAAATATCTACTATTTTCTACACCAGCCATGTATGTTTATAGAACCCAGTGGTGGGGAACTTGCGGCCTAGGAGACACATGCAGCCGTTCTGGGTTCTGAGTGACCACTACCCACGTGCAGGGTGATGTACCATCAATTCGACTCGAGACACGATTAAGATCCAAACTGTGGCTTTAATCAGCTAGTTGTTAGCCCAGTGGTCGACTACAGAGAAAGGCCGACCGCCGGGAACTCTGGGTACTTATAACCCGCCTCGGAGGCGGGATCTACTTGCCTCCCAACCAATTGGTGAGCAGTCACATGACTAGTCCCAGCCAATCGGACGAGAGGCGCATGACCAGCCAGAGCCAATGGGAAACCCATGCTCTGCACCAATGGCAGTGCTCACAATCATTCCACCACACAGGGTTAGCACATTCCTCTAGTTTCCGTCGCGTAGCTTCTTTCCTATCAGTATGACTGAAGTGATGCACGCACAAAGCAAGGGCAAATAAAGTGAAATGTGTACTGATTGCTCACGACATTGACTGTGAGAGCCGCGCGCTCACTCTGTGTCCAAAATGCAAATATTTCTCCTGTTTTACCATTTGAAGTTGATAGTTCTATTAATATATAAGTCATTAAACATCTATCATTTGTGAAACATTCAGCGTGTATTAAATGGATTTGATAATATTCATGAGGCATGGTTGGAGAACAAGCCTGATTTTAAACATGCCGCCCACTGAGATTGAGGAGGGACACTCGTGTGGCCCATTTACTAACCTAGGTTGCCCATCATTGTTGGAGACAATGGGCAAAATTCTCTGTTTGAGAGACTATGGGCGGGATTCTCCGCTTGAAGATGCCAAAATTGTTTTTACACTCTAATCGGGGGGGGGGGGGGGGGGGGTAGCACCACTTTTCGGATGCTCTGCCACCACGAAAACGGCGTCATCGCATCCCGCAATGCGCACCACACGCAATTGCAAGTGTGTTGGCGCGTCATTGGAAAGGCCGTCCCCCGATGCTCCGCCCCCAGTGGGCCGAGTTCCCAGTGGCGTGGAATACTTATCCTTTTACTCTTTGTGAACCAGACATGGCGGCTGCAGACTGTGTCCGGCGTCGCAATGGGTGGGGGGGGGGGGGGGGGGGGGAGAGCCGTGCCGCTGGCCAGGGAGGTTGGGGGTGGTCCAGGTGTGGCGAGGAGGGGTCCAGGGGGTCACTATTTGGCAAGCCAAGTCTGCGCATGGCCGGCGCCATGTTACAAGGCGCGACCGCTGTGTAGGTAGCAGCCCTGCGTTGGCGCAGCCACGGACCCGGCAATTCTCTCGGTGCTTATATCAGGAACGCTGTAGGTTTTACGTGGCTTGCTGCTAGCCCCACCTATTTTTTTCATCGTAAAACCAGATGGACCCTCTCCTCAGAGACCCCCTAAAGAAAGGGACCCTCTCCCCAGAGATCATCTAAATAAAGAGACCTCTCAAGAAGAAAGACCCCTGTCAGGAAGCCCCCCAGAAGTGAGACCCCTGTCAGGAAGCTAGAGAGCAGCCTAGATGGAGGCAGTGGAAAAAATGTCTGCATTAACAGTCACCTGGGCAATACCCTGCTGGCTCAGATAGAGGAAGCAGCACCTGTCAATTCCTGGAAGGAGAAAACCGGTCAGCTGGGTTTAACCACCCCCCTCCGATCTTTGAGCTGCAAACCATTCATTTATTTCTCCTTGATATTGATTTTACAAGGCTGTTATTGACAGCTTCCACATGCTCCCAGCTGTCAGCTTTGCTCCATTCATCTCCCTGCACATTTGAGTAGCTCTAACCGCAATGTCTATAAACATCAAGTTTTGCTGGACAGGTCTTGGACCACATATACAGAATTCAGTGCATTCCAATCACCTCCCTTCACGCTTGAGTAATTTTTGAAGTGGTCAGCTGGACATTTGACAGCCGATCCTGTTTTATTCACTACCGCTGGATTCTCTGCCTCACCGGGAGCTCCGCTACGGGCTGCAAGAGGCGGAGAATTTCACCCAGTGTGTGACTCACCCAAATCCAATTTTGAGTTTTTAAAAATAAATTTAGAGTACTCAATTATTTTTTTCCAATTAAGGGGCAATTTAGCATGGCCAGTCCACCTAACCAGCACATCTTTGGGTTGTGGGGATGAGACCCATGGAGACAAAGGGAGAATGTGCAAACCACACAGACAGCGAACCCGGGTCTTCAATGCCATAGGCAGCAGTGCTAACCACTGCGCCACTGCCACCCTGTCCGATTTTGAGTTTATCCATATTCTGGTGCTCATTTAGCAAGCAAATGAGGTTAGAATGTATTCCTAAATATCGAAAGAAAGTATTGCAATCTGCACTTCCAGCTGAGACCACTCGCTCAGTGATATTTGCCCTCATGTCCAAATGAAAATCTTTCGTGAAAACCAAGCAAAATAACTATAGTATGTTTGTATGTAAACGCGAGGTCAACATGGCAGTTTGAAATAGATGGTCCTTGTATTTGTTTTCATACTGCTAAAGTACATTTTATGATTTTGCAGTTGCTTGATTTTGGTCATTCAGGGATACATGCTGGGATTTAGGAAAATAATTTGAAATGCATTTTTGTAGGGGTGGCATAAAATTACTCCATGTCAGAAGGAGCGAATTATGGATTGAAAAATTCAACTGCTCCAATATTCAGGGCCTACCTACGGTTAGGCGGGCACTGGGAATATGCATTTGACTGTTGTGAAGGCAAATTTTGTGGACACGGAGACAATTCGTTTTGACCACCTTGTTATTAAATATGGTATTTAAATTCCTCTGCAGGTGTCCGATCGTTCCGTTGTTGCTCTGGTTCCTAAACAAACATCTTCTTACAATGTTCCAACCACAACCAATATGTGTCGGACATCCATCAGCCGCTATGGTAAGTTAAGATCCCAGCAAGTTTCTGAGCTTCTTGTAACATAATTGAGTTCACTAAATTATATTTATTTATTATGGAGGTGCTGGCGGGAACTATAATTGGTGCTAGTTATAAAATCCAAAGGAACGACTAACTACACTTTTGCAGCCACTCTCCCCAGCACACTCCGTATCATCAGTGACTGACCACGACATGGCCTTTGTTCACTGTTGCAGCATAATGCTATTATTGGTTCCTTTTGGGATTGTGGCTCTGGACAATCCACTTGTTATCAACGTAACTTCCCACTCATGAGGTATGCAAAACAAATTGAAGAATCAAGAGTTTGCAACGAGACTCTTTGACACCTGTCGAATTTAAGCCTTTTGCACACCAGCGACCCAGATATATAAACATGACTGATCCAAGGTCACCTGTTTGTTCCAGCCTTTCCTGTATATCCCTACCATTATTACAATAAATCTTGATCATCTGGAAATATAAAGAATGACTTCCTTTCAAGAGCTAGAACATAGTTTGCATTGCAGACGAGAAAAGAATGATTGATGTTTCAAGCTCGGAATCATGTATTGCACAGTACAGGAAGCAAGGATGTAACAATGTAATGGTTACCTCGACAACTACAATTCAGTACCTTTAGAACATGAGAGAGAATAATTGGGGAGTAAATTGTGACTTCTCTGCTCAGAGGAGCAATCTGTATTAGTCTTTGTACTCTGCAGTAAGTAAGCTCAAGTTGAGCTTGTGTGGGGCAATATACTCCCACATGGTTTTAATTTGTTGCTAACTTCACACTGTTGCAAAATAGTAGGATGCCAGGCTTTCCTCTTTGAGGTTCATTACTACATGTTTCTATTTTTACAATTGTTGTTTGATTTGATTTGAATTGGAAAACTTTTGACTTTCTTTCATTCCAGACTCCACTCTACGCTACACTGGAAGTCCTGACAGCCTCCGTTCTCGGGCCCCAATGATTACTCCAGATTTAGAGAGTGGTGTTAAAGTGTGGCATCTGGTAAAGAACCATGATCACGGCGACCAGAAGGAGGGTGACCGTGGCAGCAAGATGGTATCTGAAATCTACCTGACAAGACTGTTAGCAACAAAGGTACGAGAGAGAAATGCCTAGATTAACGGCAGTTCTCATGGACACACTTATGGAGGTGGTGGGGAAGAGGTTCAAAATTATTCATCAGGTGCACACACCCCGAACTCAACTGGGGCAAAATAAGCCTGGCGAAGGCATTTAAAGTTTAGATGCTGTTCAACATGTTAACTTCACAGATTAAGGCTGGACTTTTCCAGTCCTGCACGCCAGCAGGATCCCATTGATGCACTCTTTGAGGGGTCGGAGGGAAGGCAGTGTTGGATTTAAAATGGTCAATTACATTTATTCTTGCTACATCTTCAGATATTCATTGTTCAGCCACGTTGTAGTTTCTATTTTGCCCATTATACTGGGGTGGGATGTGCAAGTTTATCACTGTCCAGAAACTCAAGATGATTGCAGGCATCGTGCCAATTTTAAGATGGAAGGTCCACCATGTAGACTATTGCACAATAAACATCATTTTTTCAAGCCTTATTATAGAAAGACATTGGCTTTGGCGGCCGTCGCTTCAGCTGCCTGATTTCCCTCCATAAAGGTCCCCCTAAACCTCCTTGTCTTCATTTAAAGGGCTGGTTAGCACAGTGGGCTAAACAGCTGGCTTGTAATGCAGCACGGGTTCAATTCTCGTACCGGCCTCCCCGAACAGGCGCCGGAATGTGGCGACTAGGGGCTTTTCACAGTAACTTCATTGACGCCTACGTGTGACAATAAGCAATTATTATATTTTTAAAGTTCTCCTTTCAGGCCAACCATTTAACTACATTTTTGCCCAATTGTCCCATCACATCGTCATGTGATTCAGTGTCAAATTCTGCTTGATGGTTCTCCTGTGAAGTCTTTGGCAAGTTTAATTGAACTAAAGGTGCAATATAAATTAAGTTCTGGTTGTTACATGCTAATATATCAGATTGTTCTAAGAGAACGACTTAACAATTAAGTGCACTCCTTCACTCCTTTTCTTCACAGGGCACACTGCAGAAGTTTGTAGACGACCTGTTTGAGACACTGTTCAGCACAGTACACCGTGGCAGTGCCCTACCACTTGCCATTAAGTACATGTTCGATTTCCTGGACGAGCAAGCTGACCGACATGTCATCCATGACACAGATGTTAGGCACACCTGGAAAAGTAACTGGTAAGTGTTGTGATTGGCTGCTTCATCTGATCGTGGTAACACTCGCTGGGACCAGTAATGCAGGACCTGGGAAGCAGCCACACACCTTGAATTGAACGAGCAGGGTTTATCCTTTTAAACTGTATATGATGCACTGGGGGGTGCTGCTGATGGAATGGGACATGGGGTTATGTGTCAGGAGCCAACTGTTCAGGAATCCATTTTTATTGTGATGGGACATGGGAGGGCATCATTGGCAGTAGTGTACTTTGACCTTTTGAGGCGCTTTCTTTTTTTTTTTTAAATAATTTTTATTGAAAGAGTTTTTCCATACAGACATTTACCCCTACTAATTTTTAAATTATTTACAACACAATCCCTCTAGGCAAATGTCCCTCCCTCGCCCGCCCTCTCGCGCGCACCAGTCCTCCCCCCCCCCAGGCAACCTTAACAACCAAGGCAGCCTACAGTTTCAGACATGAGCAGCGAGCAGGCTTGCCCGCGCTACAGTCGTGCGTGTCCTCCCACGACCCTTGCTGCCCCCCCCCTCCCCTCCCCCCCCCCCCTCCCCCCCCCCCACCCCCCACCCCCCCCCCCCCCCCCCCCCCCCCCCCCGGGTTGCTGCTGCCACGACCCCGAACGTCTATCTCTGATCTAAAAAGTCAAGGAAAGGTTGCCACCCGCCTGGCGAATCCCTGTACCGACCCTCTCAGGGCAAATTTGATCCTTTCTAGCTGAATATAGCTAGCCATATCGTTAATCCAAGTTTCAACGCTTGGAGGCCTCGCGTCCTTCCATTGAATTAATATCCTTCGTCGAGCCACTAGGGACGCAAAGGCCAGTATTCCGGCCTCCCTAGCCTCCTGTACCCCCGGTTCTACCCCGACCCCAAAGATCGCAAGCCCCCATCCTGGTTTGACCCTGGACCCCACCACCTTCGACACCGTCCTTGCCACCCCCTTCCAGAACCCTTCCAGCACCGGACATGCCCAGAACATATGCACATGGTTCGCTGGGCTTCCCAGACATCTGACACACCTGTCCTCACCCCCAAAGAACCGGCTCATCCTTGTCCCCGTCATGTGAGCTCTATGCAGCACCTTAAATTGAATGAGGCTCAGTCTCGCACACGAGGAGGAAGAGTTGACCTTCTCCAGTGCATCCGCCCACGTCCCGTCTTCTATCTGCTCTCCCAGCTCCCCTTCCCACTTGGCTTTCAGCTCCTCCCCCGATGCTGCTTCCGCCTCCTGCATTATCTTGTAGATGTCTGATATCTTCCCCCCTCCGACCCAGACCCCCGAGAGCACCCTATCACTCGCCCCCTTACTGGGGAGCAGGGGAAACCCCTCCACCTGCCGCCTAGCAAATGCCTTCACTTGTAAATATCTGAACATGTTTCCCGGGGGGAGCTCAAACTTCTCCTCCAGCCCTCCCAGGCTCGCAAACCTCCCCTCTATAAACAGGTCCTTCAGCTGCCGTATGCCCACCCTGTACCAGCTCTGAAATCCCCCGTCGATGTTCCCCGGGATGAATCTATGGTTCCCTCTTATTGGCGCCGCCAACAGACCTCCCATTTCACCCCTATGTCGCCTCCACTGCCCCCATATCTTGAGGGTGGCCGCCACCACCGGGCTCGTGGTGTACCTCGTGGGGGGGAGCGGCCATGGTGCCGTTACTAGGGCCCCCAGGCTTGTGTTGCCACAGGACGCCCTCTCCATTCGTTTCCAAGCTGCCCCCTCCCCTTCCATCATCCACTTGCGCACCATTGACACATTTGCCGCCCAGTAGTACCCCGAGAGATTGGGCAGTGCCAGCCCTCCACTGTCCCTACTCCGCTCCAAAAAGACCCTCCTCACCCTTGGGGTGCCATGCGCCCACACGTAGCTCATGATGCTACTCGTCACCTTTTTGAAGAAGGCCCTAGGGAGGAAGATGGGCAAGCACTGAAATAAAAACAAGAACCTTGGGAGGACCGTCATTTTGATTGACTGCACCCTCCCCGCCAGCGACAACGGTACCATGTCCCACCTCTTAAACTCCTCCTCCATCTGTTCCACCAGCCTGGAAAAGTTCAACTTGTGGAGGGTCCCCCAGTTCCTTGCCACCTGCACCCCTAAGTACCTAAAGCTCTTTCCTGCTCGCTTGAAGGGGAGTCTCCCAATACCCTCTCCCTGGTCCCCCGGGTGTATCACAAAAACCTCGCTTTTGCCCAAATTTAATTTGTACCCCGAAAAGTCCCCAAACTCTGCTAATAGTTCCATTATCTCCGGCATTCCCCCTTCTGGGTCTGCCACGTACAGCAGTAGATCATCCGCATACAG